>NC_133716.1:11331941-11801941 GCF_048934315.1 Petromyzon marinus | reverse complement strand
TCTCTGTGTGGGGTACCCTCTCTGTGTGGGGTACCCTCCTCTCTGTGTGGGGTACCATCCTCTCCGTGTGGGGTACCCTCTCAGTGTGGGGTACCCTCTCAGTGTGGGGTACCCTCCTCTCCATGTGGGGTACCCTCTCTGTGTGGGGTACCCTCTCAGTGTGGGGTACCCTGTCTGTGTGGGGTACCCTCCTCTCTGTGTGGGGTACCCTCCTCTCTGTGTGGGGTACCATCCTCTCTGTGTGGGGTACCATCCTCTCTGTGTGGGGTACCCTCTCAGTGTGGGGTACCCTCCTCTCAGTGTGGGGTACCCTCCTCTCTGTGTGGGGTACCCTCCTCTCTGTGTGGGGTACCCTCCTCTCTGTGTTGGGTACCCTCCTCTCCATGTGGGGTACCCTCTCTGTGTGGGGTACCCTCCTCTCTGTGTGGGGTACCATCCTCTCCGTGTGGGGTACCCTCGCCGTGTGGGGTACCCTCTCAGTGTGGGGTACCCTGTCTGTGTGGGGTACCCTTTCTGTGTGGGGTACCCTCCTCTCTGTGTGGGGTACCCTCCTCTCTGTGTGGGGTACCCTCCTCTCTGTGTGGGGTACCCTCCTCTCTGTGTGGGGTACCCATCTCTCCATGTGGGGTACCCTCTCAGTCTGGGGTACCCTCCTCTCTGTGTGGGGTACCCTCTCTGTGTGGGGTACCCTCCTCTCTGTGTGGGGTACCCTCCTCTCTGTGTGGGGTACCCTCCTCTCTGTGTGGGGTACCCTCCTCTCTGTGTGGGGTACCCTCTCTGTGTGGGGTACCCTCCTCTCTGTGTGGGGTACCCTCTCTGTGTGGGGTACCCTCCTCTCTGTGTGGGGTACCCTCTCTGTGTGGGGTACCCTCCTCTCTGTGTGGGGTACCCTCTCTGTGTTGGGTACCCTCCTCTGTGTGTGGGGTACCCTCCTCTGTGTGTGGGGTACCCTCCTCTCTGTGTGGGGTACCCTCCTCTCTGTGTGGGGTACCCTCCTCTCCGTGTGGGGTACCCTCTCAGTGTGGGGTACCCTGTCTGTGTGGGGTACCCTCCTCTCTGTGTGGGGTACCCTCTCTGTGTGGGGTACCCTCTCTGTGTGGGGTACCCTCCTCTCCGTGTGGGGTACCCTCTCAGTGTGGGGTACCCTGTCTGTGTGGGGTACCCTCCTCTCTGTGTGGGGTACCCTCTCTGTGTGGGGTACCCTCCTCTCTGTGTGGGGTGCCCTCCTCTCCGTGTGGGGTACCCTCTCAGTCTGGGGTACCCTCCTCTCTGTGTGGGGTACCCTCTCAGTGTGGGGTACCCTGTCTGTGTGGGGTACCCTGTCTGTGTGGGGTACCCTGTCTGTGTGGGGTACCCTCCTCTCTGTGTGGGGTACCCTCTCTGTGTGGGGTACCCTCTCTGTGTGGGGTACCCTCCTCTCTGTGTGGGGTACCCTCCTCTCTGTGTGGGGTACCCTGTCTGTGTGGGGTACCCTCCTCTCTGTGTGGGGTACCCTCCTCTCCGTGTGGGGTACCCTCTTTGTGTGGGGTACCCTCCTCTCTGTGTGGGGTACCCTGTCCGTGTGGGGTACCCTCCTCTCTGTGTGGCGTACCCTCCTCTCTGTGTGTGGTACCCTCCTCTCCGTGTGGGGTACCCTCCTCTCCGTGTGGGGTACCCTGTCCGTGTGGGGTACCCTCCTCTCTGTGTGGGGTACCCTCTCAGTGTGGGGTGCCCTCCTCTCCGAGTGCGGTACCCTCTCAGTGTGGGGTACCCTCTCTGTGTGGGGTACCCTCCTCTCTGTGTGGGGTACCCTCCTCTCTGTGTCGGGTACCCTCTCAGTGTGGGGTACCCTCCTCTCCGAGTGCGGTACCCTCTCAGTGTGGGGTACCCTGTCTGTGTGGGGTACCCTCCTCTCTGTGTAGGGTACCCTCCTCTCTGTGTGGGGTACCCTCCTCTCTGTGTGTGGTACCCTCCTCTCCGTGTGGTACCCTCCTCTCCGTGTGGGGTACCCTGTCTGTGTGGGGTACCCTCCTCTCTGTGTGGGGTACCCTCCTCTCTGTGTGGGGTGCCCTCCTCTCTGTGTGGGGTGCCCTGTCCGTGTGGGGTACCCTCTCTGTGTGGGGTACCTTCTCAGTGTGGGGTACCCTCCTCTCTGTGTGGGGTACCCTCTCAGTGTGGGGTACCCTCCTCTCTGTGTGGGGTACCCTCCTCTCTGTGTGGGGTACCCTCCTCTCTGTGTGGGGTACCCTCCTCTCTGTGTGGGGTGCCCTCCTCTCAGTGTGGGGTACCCTCCTCTCAGTGTGGGGTACCCTCCTCTCTGTGTGGGGTGCCCTCCTCTCTGTGTGCGGTGCCCTCTCCATACTGCACCTTCAGGTGGTAGACGCTGCCCTGTGCGCGCATGACGAGCTCGCTGGCGGGGATGGAGACGCTGCACGCGCTGCACGCACCGCTGTGCCCAAACATCCTGCACGAGAGATAGAGAGGGAGAAAGAACAAGCAGTTAGCCGCCATCGAGAGCGAGAGAGGGAGAACGAATAAGCAGTTAGCCGCCATCGAGAGCGAGCGAGCGAGCGGGGGACCTTGGCAGCGTACACCGAACGGAGCGGTGGCGCAGCGGCGGGCCGGGGGGGGATGAACGTAGCCGGGGGCAACGACACGCGGCGGTGAACATCGAGGCCACGGAGACACCACGAGCAACGGTCCTTCAGCCAATCCCACGCCGAGAAGCGATCCCAAACCGTACACGATTTAAAAAGAAAAAAACGCAAGCGTGTTTTATATATACAGTGAGGGAAAAAAGTATTTGATCCCTGCTGATTTTGTACGTTTGCCCACTGACAAAGAAATGATCAGTCTATCATTTTAATGGTAGGTCTATTTGAACAGTGAGAGACAGAATAACAACAAAACAATCCAGAAAAACGCATATAAAAAATTATAAATTGATTTGCATTTTAATGAGGGAAATAAGTATTTGACCCCATCTCAATCAGAAAGATTTCTGGCTCCCAGGTGTCTTTTATACAGGTAACGAGCTGAGATTAGGAGCACACTCTTAAAGGGAGTGCTCCTAATCTCAGCTTGTTACCTGTATAAAAGACACCTGTCCACAGAAGCAATCAATCAATCAGATTCCAAACTCTCCACCATGGCCAAGACCAAAGAGCTCTCCAAGGATGTCAGGGACAAGATTGTAGACCTACACAAGGCTGGAATGGGCTACAAGACCATTGCCAAGCAGCTTGGTGAGAAGGTGACAACAGTTGGTGCGATTATTCGCAAATGGAAGAAACACAAAAGAACTGTGAATCTCCCTCGGCCTGGGGCTCCATGCAAGATCTCACCTCGTGGAGTTGCAATGATCATGAGAACGGTGAGGAATCAGCCCAGAACTACACGGGAAGATATTGTCAATGATCTCAAGGCAGCTGGGACCATAGTCACCAAGAAAACAATTGGTAACACACTACGCCGTGAAGGACTGAAATCCTGCAGCGCCCGCAAGGTGCCCCTGCTCAAGAAAGCACATATACATGCCCATCTGAAGTTTGCCAATGAATATCTGAATGATTCAGAGGACAACTGGGTGAAAGTGTTATGGTCAGATGAGACCAAAATGGAGCTCTTTGGCATCAACTCAACTCGCCGTGTTTGGAGGAGGAGGAATGCTGCCTATGACCCCAAGAACACCATTATGCTTTGGGGGTGTTTTTCTGCTAAGGGGACAGGACAACTTCACCGCATCAAAGGGACGATTGGACGGGGCCATGTACCGTCAAATCTTGGGTGAGAACCTCCTTCGCTCAGCCAGGGCATTGAAAATGGGTCGTGGATGGGTATTCCAGCATGACAATGACCCAAAACACACGGCCATGGCAACAAAGGAGTGGCTCAAGAAGAAGCACATTAAGGTCCTGGAGTGGCCTAGCCAGTCTCCAGACCTTAATCCCATAGTAAATCTGTGGAGGGAGCTGAAGGTTCGAGTTGCCAAACGTCAGCCTCGAAACCTTAATGACTTGGAGATGATCTGCAAAGAGGAGTGGGACAAAAGCCCTCTTGAGATGTGTGCAAACCTGGTGGCCAACTACAAGAAACGTCTGACCTCTGTGATTGCCAACAAGGGTTTTGCCACCAAGTACTAAGACCTAAGTCATGTTTTGCAGAGGAGTCAAATACTTATTTCCCTCATTAAAAGGCAAATCAATTTATAACATTTTTGACATGCGTTTTCTGGATTTTTGTTGTTGTTATGAAAGATCAGCAAATCTCAAACAAAAACTAAAACTAAAATTGTAAATGTTGTGGGTTTACTCTCCAACACACCGGTGTGCTTAAGTAGTATAAACCCCTTACTAGTTGGCTGTGTTGAGTAGTGGGGTGGGTTCACGACATTCATATTCACGCAATATTTCAAATGAGCTTCTGCGGCCGTCTGGAACGCTCTTCCTACTTCCGATATTAGGAGGCCACCGGAGCTACGCACTTTTAAATCATCTAGATTTAAAACGCATCTCTTTAGATCCGCTCGTTGTTGTTGTGTTTAGTTTGTTGTCAAGAGGTCCTCGCAGTCAATGCCGCACAAGCCCTCACACCTCACCGCTGCCTCCGCAGACCTTACAAAGTCGACACTTGACCTTCAAGACTTTGTAAAAGAAAAAACTCCATTTCATTTTACCAGGTAAAGCCCACTTGAGTTATCAGAAGTAAAATAAAATATAAGCGCCCCAAAAGGCCATGACTATGTAGAAGCAGACGCCACCTCTGAGAACAGAACCAACTTTTATTAAATGAGCGGTAAAACCCCACTTGCCCCCCCCCCCCCCCACCACTCTCCAATCGTCAACGTAGCCGTAGGGATTTTTTTCATTCATTTTCCGAAAAACCAGGCGCCCCCCCTCCCCCAACTTCCAAAGCGTGCGAGAGGAGTTCCCCCCCCGTGCGGTTAATGACAAAGCAGACGCGAGGCAATGCCCCGGGGGAGCGCCCCACGTCACCACCTGCACCTGCGCTCGCCACGCTCGATAGACACCGCTCGAGCGGCGCCAGCGATCGGCGAAATCCACGAGGTGGCCGATCCGACCGATCGCGCAGGTGGCACTCGCGGGGGATGGATGGAGTAGCATCACCGAGGCCACGGGTGGACAAGGGTGGACAAGGGAGCCCCTCCCCCCCCCCCCCGAGCGAAGATCCCGTCGCAAATCTCGCGACGTCCTCCCCTCGTGGATTCACGGCCCGCACTGGGATCTCTCCGCTGCTTAGAGGGCGAGCATAGCTTTAACTATTTAAACTAAACTTTGTTTGATTTTGCATGCTAAGGCTCACTAAGCGATGTAGCTGCTTTTCAGAAGCGACCTGGCCGCCACAAATGATAGCTCCACGAAGCGGCTAACTGCATGTTGGTTCTAAGTGCGGAGGGAACAACCCGGAGGCCCCGGAGAAAAATCCACGTGAAGAGAGAGATATGCAAACTCCAAATATACAGGCCTCAGGGGTTGGGATCGAACCCACGCCTTCCTTGCTAATTAGGCGAGGGAAATAACATCTCGCCACCGCGGCACCCCATCGCTCCGTAAACAGCTCCACCGCGCGCGCTGTAAGCGCAAGAATCGGCGCGAATCCACGACTGCGGATCGTGACACAGCCCCTACTCGGGACACTCGGCGCGAGTGCTCACCTGGTGTTCCGCCTGCGACGAGTCGAGCTCTCGCGTAAGATTTCACCATCTGAACAAACTGTCAAATCTCTCTCCGTGGTGCTAACGTTAAAATATGCGTCACTTTTTTTCAAATTTTCTTGTTGTGGTTTTCACACCTGATGATGATTGCTTGTGTTGCGGTCAAAGCGTCGTGAGAATTTTATTGTTTTATATTTTTATTATTTTATTGTTTCCCTTCTACGTGACTTTACCGAAAGAACCAAGAATATGAATAAGATTTCACCGCTCAAATGCAACGTCGTGCATACGCGAATCTCCCGCACTGGTCCAGCACAACGCCTCCCCCCTCCACCTCCGCGTGGATGTCAAATGACAGGCAGTGGGGAAAGGTCACCACCACCGCCGCCACCTCCACATTGCCGAGCGTGTGCTCTCGTTGCTATCTTCCGCGGATTGCGTTTCGCGACGTGACGCGCGAGCCGATAAGCGACGGCCATATTCCCAGACGCCGGCGCTAATACGCAAAAACGCCATTAGGATAAAGCGACTACAGGCGCGAGCTCTGCTCGATAAAATCGAGCAGCGACAGAGAGAGAGGATCTCTCGTCGGTTCGCGGGGGGGGGGGGGTAAAATCACAAATCGCGACGTTCTACTTCGCCTAAAATCGGTTGCAGTTGCTGCCCAAAGGGCATCATCTTCGTTAGGATTAGAGCGACAAGCGCGTGGCCGACGACGAGGAACTCCCCGCCAAACTGCAAATCGGCTGCAGAGCCCAAGCATCTAGATCAGTGGTTCTTAACCTGGGTTCGATCGAACCCCAGGGGTTCGGCGAGTCGATCTCAGGGGTTCGGCAAAGCCCCCGCCACGGAGGTCCGGACACACTTGAATTATTGTATAAATTTGTGATGACACACACGGCCCGCTTGGCCATCACTGGCTGCAGATGATCATGCTACACTGCTTGGCCAATCAGCGCTGCGGGGAATTTAGTGCGTACTCAGTAGTCAACGTGTAACTGTTGTTGTCGTACGTCGTGTGATTTCTTTAATATTTTATCCATACTAACTATGTCGGGCAAAAGAAGAAACTGGTCGGACGAATATGTACAACATGGATTCTCATGTATCACGGAACGTGATGGGAGTGAGCGTCCTATCTGCATGATTTGCAACGCCAAGTTGAGCAACTCTAGTCTTGCACCGGCAAAACTAAAGGAACACTTCTTGAAGCTGCATGGAGACGGGGAATACAAGAACACAACACTTGCTGAATTCAGGGTGAAGAGAGCCAGATTCGATGAAAGGGCCACTCTGCCTGCTCTTGGATTTGTACCTGTTAACAAACCGATCCTGACAGCATCGTACGAAGTTGCTTACCTGATCGCAAAGCAGGGCAAGCCACACACCATTGGTGAAACACTTGTGAAACCAGCTGCATTAAAGATGGCGAATCTGATACTCGGAACAGCGGCCAAAGGTAAATTATCACAAATTCCCCTTTCAAATGACACCGTCAGTGACAGAATAGAAGACATGAGTAAAGACATCTTGGCTCAAGTAGTCGCGGATCTGATTTCAAGCCCGGCAAAATTCAGCCTTCAACTCGACGAAACCACAGACGTTTCTGATCTAAGCCAGCTTGCTGTTTTTGTACGCTATGTGAAAGACGACATGATAAAAGAAGAGTTTTTATTTTGTAAGCCTCTTACAACAACAACGAAGGCAGCCGATGTGAAGAAGCTTGTGGATGACTTCTTCAGAGACAACAATCTTTCATGGGATATGGTTTCTGCAGTTTGTACGGACGGAGCTCCAGTCATGCTGGGAAGAAAGTCTGGTTTTGGTGCGCTAGTAAAGGCCGATGCACCACACATCATTGTGACGCATTGTATTCTGCACAGGCATGCGTTGGCAACAAAAACCTTACCTCCAAAAATGGCAGAAGTATTAAAAACTGTGGTGGAATGTGTGAACTATGTGCGAAAAAGTGCTCTGAGGCACCGCATCTTCAGTGAGCTGTGTAAAGAAATGGGCTCTGAATTTGAGGTACTTCTGCTCCATTCTAATATTCGGTGGTTATCCCAGGGACAGGTGCTGAATCGTGTTTTTGCCATGCTGTGGAATTAGCCCTGTTTTTGCAAAAGCACCAACACTGCCATGCAGATTGCTTCAAAAATCCTGAGTTCATTCTCATTTTAGCGTACATGGCTGATATATTCGCAGCTCTCAATCATCTCAATCAGCAGATGCAGGGTGGTGGAGTCAATATCATGGAAGCGGAAGAACACCTGAAGGCTTTTCAAAAAAAGCTACCGTTATGGAAACGACGAACAGAGAATAACTTCGCAAACTTCCCGCTTCTGGACGACTGTGCAAGTAAGATCGAAGATGTGTCTGGAATCGGAGATATTTCTGTATCCACGGAACTGAAGCAAACAATTGCCACGCACTTAGATGAGCTTGCAAAGTCTCTCGACGGATATTTCCCTACAAGAGAGTCATATCCAGCATGGGTGAGACAGCCGTTCACGTTTGCTGTTGAAACAGCAGATGTCAATGATGAATTCCTCGACGAAATCATTGAAATTCAGCAGAGCCAGGTTCAACAGCAACTCTTCAGAACAACAATGCTCTCAACGTTTTGGTGTCGACAAATGAACAAGTATCCAGTTATTGCTAAGAAAGCCCTAGATTTTTTTATACCATTTGTTACAACATATCTTTGTGAGCAATCCTTTTCGAGGATGCTGGACATAAAAACGAAGAAAAGGAACAGACTTTGCTGTGAAAATGACATGAGAGTGGCACTTGCCAAGGTGAAGCCACGCATATCTGAACTGATCTCTCAAAGGCAACAGCAGAAGTCACATTGATTTCCAGGTATGTAATTTGTTGAGTTTATGCATTGTGTTGGTTTTATTCTTTGAACAAGGTAATGTTCATGCACGGCTCATTTTGTGTACCAGTAAAAAACATATCTATGTCTTGAATTTGAAAAAAATCACATTTTATTTTTCACTAAAGAGGGGTTCGGTGAATGCGCATATGAAACTGGTGGGGTTCGGTACCTCCAACAAGGTTAAGAACCACTGATCTAGATCATCGCGGGCCAGAAATACACACGCGTCTCGCCTTACCACGACGTGACATGTTAATGCATTCCCACCAGATTTGAGCCGTTAAGAGAGCAGCGACGCTCTCGTATTTTGCCTCAACACACGACTTTGTGATTGGAGCATAACAGACTCTCTAGCTTCTCTGTTTATGAGCTACAAAGAAGGCCCCTTGCCACAAAACATCACCTTATTTTACGTACTTTTTATTTCTACGGCCACAGTTCTATTCAAATGTGCGCTTGTGCTCACTTCCAACGCAGCAACACCAGATAATGTCGACTCTAAATGGACGCCTTCTGTGAATTAGCAGTCAACACGAAGACTTCCCCGGACAACGTAGTAATGCCTCCACGAGCCTCAAAAATTAACAAAGCGCATGAGCCTCAATGCCGCCTTCCTCTATGAAGCGTTGCAATTCAAAATCATATTTATTTACAATGGAGGAATGCGATGAGTTAAAAAGATATTTTTCACAGATATCCAGTAGGGGAGGGTCAGAACCTTACAACAAAATCAGGAATCCTAGGAATCCTCGAGGTGTCTTGGTCTGGCTCCAATGATGATCCTCAGATATGAGTGGACATGATGTGCAAAACCTGATCATTAATTCGGGGCAATTAATCCTTTACCGTTCCAAGACGTCTGCAAGTTGCAGCGTTAATTTTATTTAGAGGAGGCATAGTGCCGTTGTTTTTAAAGATATTGTAATTTACTCACCGCAGAGAACCGAAGCGACACGACCGCACTCCCGTGAATGGCGATGTTTACACACGTGTGTGTGTGTGTGTACACACACACACACGTGTGTATGTGTGTACACACACGTGCGCAAGTGTGTGTTGGGCAGGAGAGCAGCGCTCCGCTTCCGCCTTAGCGGAGCGCGCTGCTGCGAGGGGGAGGCTTCGTGACGGCAGAGACTCACGGCCCCTGCCCGCCCAGGCTAAGAGTTCTAGGAAACAGCAGAGGCCTCTTCTGGAATCCTGAACGTCGCTCCGGAAGAAAGGCGTCGGCACTGATGGGGGTGGGGTGGGGGGCGGCGAGCCGCGCAGTCATCGAAAACCAGAACCCCGTTGCCAAAACCACCTGGCCGATGGCACCAAGACGTCCCATGGGGGGAGGGGGGGGGACGTGGATCACGTGACAACCGCTGTCGCTACACGCGGAGCCACCCTCGGGATCCTCAGCACCCCGACTCCACTGCCCCGAGCTTCTTTCGCGTCGTACGGAGCCAACCGTGCGACTCGGAGGTGCGGATATCTGATGCACAAGTGGGGAGGCGATTACGCGACGATTCGAGCTGCAGCTGCGTGGTGAAGCGCGCAACAAAGTGCGGCGTCAGCGGTCGCCCCCCACCCCCCCCGCTCTGGAGTTTGTATCAGTGACACAACCTGGAGTTTGTATCACGATGACTCAAGCTGGAGTTTGTATCACGATGACACAACCTGGAGTTTGTATCAGTGACACAACCTGGAGTTTGTGTCACGGTGACACAACCTGGAGTTTGTATCACGATGACTCAAGCTGGAGTTTGTATCACGATGACACAAGCTGGAGTTTGTATCACAGTGACACAACCTGGAGTTTGTATCACAGTGACACAAGCTGGAGTTTGTATCACGATGACACAACCTGGAGTTTGTATCACAGTGACACAACCTGGAGTTTGTATCACGGTGACACAACCTGGAGTTTGTATCATGGTGACACAACCTGGAGTTTGTATCACGGTGACACAACCTGGAGTTTGTATCACGGTGACACAACCTGGAGTTTGTATCACGGTGACACAACCTGGAGTTTGCATCACGGTGACACAACCTGCAGTTTGTATCACAGTGACACAAGCTGGAGTTTGTATCACGGTGACTCAACCTGGAGTTTGTATCACGGTGACACAACCTGAGTTTGTATCACGGTGACACAACCTGAGTTTGTATCACGGTGACACAACCTGGAGTTTGTATCACGGTGACACAAGCTGGAGTTTGTATCACGGTGACACAACCTGGAGATTGTATCACGGTGACACAACCTGGAGTTTGTATCACGATGACACAACCTGGAGTTTGTATCACGATGACACAACCTGGAGTTTGTATCACGATGACACAACCTGGAGTTTGTATCAAGGTGACTCAACCTGGAGTTTGTATCACGATGACACAACCTGGAGTTTGGATCACGGTGACACAACCTGGAGTTTGTATCACGGTGACACAACCTGGAGTTTGTATCACAGTGACACAAGCTGGAGTTTGTATCACAGTGACACAAGCTGGAGTTTGTATCACGGTGACACAACCTGGAGTTGTATCACGATGACACAACCTGGAATTTGTATCAGTGACACAACCTGGAGTTTGTATCAGTGACTCAACCTGGAGTTTGTATCACGATGACACAACCTGGAGTTTGTATCACGATGACACAACCTGGAGTTTGTATCACGATGACACAACCTGGAGTTTGTATCACGATGACACAACCTGGAGTTTGTATCACAGTGACTCAACCTGGAGTTTGTATCACAGTGACTCAACCTGCAGTTTGTATCAGTGACACAACCTGGAGTTTGTATCACGGTGACACAAGCTGGAGTTTGTATCACGGTGACACAACCTGGAGTTTGTATCACGGTGACAGAATCTGGAGTTTGTATCAGTGACACAACCTGGAGTTGTATCAGTGACACAACCTGGAGTTGTATCAGTGACACAACCTGGAGTTTGCATCACGGTGACACAACCTGGAGTTTTCATCACGGTGACACAAGCTGGAGTTTGTATCACGGTGTCACAAGCTGGAGTTTGTATCACGGTGACACAAGCTGGAGTTTGTATCACAGTGACACAAGCTGGAGTTTGTATCACGGTGACACAACCTGGAGTTTGTATCACAGTGACACAAGCTGGAGTTTGTATCACAGTGACTCAACCTGGAGTTGTATCACGATGACACAACCTGGAGTTTGTATCACGGTGACTCAACCTGCAGTTTGTATCACAGTGACACAACCTGGAGTTTGTATCACGATGACACAACCTGGAGTTTGTATCCCGGTGACACAACCTGGAGTTTGTATCACGGTGACACAACCTGGAGTTGTATCAGTGACACAACCTGGAGTTGTATCAGTGACACAACCTGGAGTTGTATCAGTGACACAACCTGGAGTTTGTATCACAGTGACACAACCTGGAGTTTGTATCACAGTGACACAACCTGGAGTTTGTATCACAGTGACACAACCTGGAGTTTGTATCACAGTGACACAACCTGGAGTTTGTATCACAGTGACACAACCTGGAGTTTGTATCACAGTGACACAACCTGGAGTTTGTATCACGGTGACACAACCTGGAGTTTGTATCACGATGACACAACCTGGAGTTTGTATCACGATGACACAACCTGGAGTTTGTATCACGATGACACAACCTGGAGTTTGTATCAGTGACACAACCTGGAGTTTGTATCACGATGACACAACCTGGAGTTTGTATCAGTGACACAAGCTGGAGTTTGTATCACGGTGACACAACCTGGAGTTTGTATCACGATGACACAAGCTGGAGTTTGTATCAGTGACACAACCTGGAGTTTGTATCAGTGACACAACCTGGAGTTTGTATCACGGTGACACAACCTGGAGTTTGTATCACGATGACACAACCGACTTTCATTCCACGTCCGACAACGTTCTCGATCCGTCGTCTAAACGCCATTGGCCCTCACAAAAACGTTGCCATTTCCGTTCGATGCGAGACTTTCTTCAGCACCACCGCCACGCGGGACAAACTGAAGACAAAAAGCAGTTCTAAAGAAAAGTTTGTCAAGCCGGAGGATTTAAAGGTGCGTAGCTCCGTTGGCTTCTCAATATCGGAAGTCGGAGCGTTCCAGACGGCCGCAAAAGCGCGTCTGGAAGCGCTGCGGTGACCGAACGCGGTGAACGTGGCTGAACGTGGGCACATCGTTATCGCTCGCACGCAGTTCAACGTCCCGGTTGCTGGCTTCTCACTTACAATTAGGCCGAGGGATTTTAAACGAACGCCGCTCCCCTTTAATGAAATCAATATTTTTTTTGGCGGCGGCCTTTCGCGCGCACCTCGAGTTCAGTCGAAGCGATCGATGTGAGTAATTATAATCATCGTAGCATTTTTTTTCTGTCATCCTTGTCGTCATTCAAAACGTGGCCGGAGCCACGAGTGCGGCCGTGGCCCGCCCGGCTGCACTCGCAGCGATGGCCGGATGGATGCGCGCTCGCCGAGCGCCGAGTGAACCGCTCGCTCCAATTTTCCATCGCGCCCCAGGAGCGAGCGATCCGCTTCGGTCGGAGCCGGCGGCAGCGGCGGTGGTGGCGGTGGTGCGGCGTATCCACGGGGGCGCCGAAATTCATCTTGTTATGGATTAATTCTGCTTTGACAAGTGAAGATGAATGGAGTGGGTAATGTGATGCGATGTAATTAATTTAAATTAGTAATCTGCATTATATAAGCTCGGGTACTTTCGGCGTTTTCACGCTCCGTCGAGTTGGTCGAGGGCTCCCTCCCCTTACCCCCTCCCCCCCCATTAGTAATTTAAAACGTCTGGAAATGTAAAGCTCCCTCCCCAAAGTTGAAATTTGATTTCCTTTCCGCGAGTTAGAGTTGCCTTGGCGACGTTTAATTCATTTCCCTTTGATTCCGACGTCCAATAACGCGCGCGAGAGAGCGGGCGCGGCCAATTTTCTTAATTAAATTTTTTTGGTTATTTGTTCGCACGTTCCGGGCTTAGCAGTAGCGGAGGGGCTATTTGCGGCGCTGTCATTCAAAGGTTATGAAGCAATTCTGAAGAATGTCGCTCTCATCTGATAACGGCCCAGGCTATTAATTTAAGCCCTTAATTAGAAAAGCTCCACCGCCAAATCCGGTTATCTGCTCACGGCTCCCGCGTTGTTCATGCCGTGGCAAATTCGCTTCCACGCACAAACTCCCGCCCCACAGCGGCTCTTTGGAGTCCAAATTGAAACACGCGGATTAACTCAGAGCCCCCCACCCCCTCCCCGCCAGCTCAACTCTCCGAGGGCGACGCGAACGAGTGCCGAGCTGGCCTCTCGTGCCACTGCTGCCTGCGAAGCCCGGCTCAACGAGCAGCCAGCAAAACCTACAACCTACCGATGCAGCCTACAGACTACACACTGCAGCATGCAGACGACAGGCCACAACCTACATCGTGCAATCGACAGCCTGCAGGCTACAACCTACAGACTGCAGCCTGCAGGCTACAACCTACGGGCTGCAGCCTGCAGGCTACAACCTACAGACTGCAGGCTACAACCTACAGCCTGCAGGCTACAGCCTGCAGGCTGTAGCCTGCAGGCTGTAGGCTGTAGCCTGCAGGCTGTAGCCTGCAGGCTACAGCCTGCAGGCTACAACCTACGGGCTGCAGCCTGCAGGCTACAACCTACAGGCTGCAGCCTGCAATGCCACGAGAGGCGGGGGACATCATCTGGTCAGCCGAGAGGAGCGTGACGTGAACGTGAGGATAGAGAGAGGGGGGTGGGGCGAAGCGGTCGCTTCGTGGAAACGCGGCAGGGAGAGTGAAGGGGAGAGGGGACGGAGGGAGTGACGTGGGGAGGGGCAAGCGAGAACGTGGGGGAGGGATCGGACAGGAGACTGGGGTCAGGTGGGGGTAACGAGTCGGGGAGCGGCCCAGGTTGCCTGCTGCCTTGGCGCGTGTCGACGACGACGACGAGGGCTCGCGCACGCGCGAACCCGCCACGTGGGTTCCCCCGAGCGAGTCGAATCTTGCCGGGGAAGTTTTCCGAACTGTGGGGCAATGACGCACGTGGCTCACGGTGGCCTTGCGTCATTGCGAAATGACGTCACACGGGGAACTCGCCACCGTCCGCTGTGAGTGAAGCAGTCGGAGCACGTGGTATTATGACGTGTTCATAGACGCCCTCCCCCCCGCCACCATCCCTGACGATGCCCCGTTTCACACCTTTCGTACTCTTGGGACAACACCACTATCGCAAATTAGTCGGGTATTACATTGTTTTATTTGGCGGAGGCGGCTTGGAATGTGTAACTCGTAAACGTGATATGTCTGGCGGTAATTTATTTGTAAATACTCTGGGAAAAAAACGCCTCCGATTTCATGAAAGTGCGGACACGCGTTGTGACCGCGCATCAGGATCGTGTAAAGTTCTGCTCGTGGCGATCACGTGACGCTGGGCAACTGACGGATTCCGCGTGCAAATGCTTGTAACCGTACGTTCCACGTGTCCTGACTTGTGTATATATATCTATACGGATCCTTCTCTCCCAGCTCTCCAATGGGCAGCGGACGAGGCGATTGGACAAAGGAAGCGCGGCTCAGGGATACCCTCGGGTCCTCCCCTGAAACGTTGAAACGTCGACATTCAAGAGTGGAAGGAGCAGCAGGCCGCCCGCCACCTCGGGGGTAGCGCCGCCGCATGCAGCAGGCTGCGGGCCCACTTGGAGGCCGCAACGTCTCCACGACGGCGGAGCGGATCGCCGCCACAACAACAATAAACTCCTTTAGAAAGTGTTTTTTTTAATCAACGGTTTTATGAACAATTTCGTTTAACTCACGGTCGAGAAGAACGTCAATGGCACCTGAGACACGCGGCGTCTGCGTTTTGTGCGAGCCGATTCTGCAGTCTAGAGACCACGGCATTTTTGACCTACACAAAAATATCTCATTAATAAGCCGTCCATACAAACATTGTAATTGCTTGAAAGGAGGCAATTCTTTGATGAATTGATGCCGATTTTTATACAGGCATGCATTGTCATCGGATCTGAGTACGTGTGCAAAATGTGGAATTGATTGGACAACGGGAAGTGGACGAAATTTTGATTACAAGATTTGACCCAGACAAACAGAGGAATCAAGTTAAGTAAAACCGTTAAAAAGGAAAACGGAAGTCGACCACGGGCACTGCGGATTCCCACTGCCGCCTGGGGTCGCGTGGCGCCCTCAATGCCCAAAGATTTGCGGGATCCAGAAATTGGGCTCCTCAGCACACCTCGAGAGCCACCAACAAAACCTGACGGACGTCATCCTCGAACCCCGGGGGGGGGGGGGGGGGACAGCCGACGACAATTTTACCGTTTACATGCAGAAGCATTGAATGGCTTGCGCCTCGCTTCCACGATCGCAATACTGTGCAGTGGAACTCCTCTCATCCGACACGCCGACATTCAAACCCCCTAATATACGTGGTACCTACAATCGAGCCGCAGAACATATCTGCTTATTCCGCATGGGAATTCCACATTTACTGGGATCGCAATATAAAGTCCAGTCTTGCCTTAACCATCACCACCACAGCAATGCATCGCTATCCCCACTCCTCCTCCTCCTCCTCCACAGTCTTCCCCCACGGTGTGAAAGTCGAGTCGCTGCCCTCGCACCGTTGAAATGAACTTCCCGAGCCACTGTGCTCGCATTAACGAGTGGGGAGCGCTCAGTACGCTGCTGCGCTACGAACCCGGCGACCCGAGTTCTATTCCCGCTCATGGCCAACACCAGTCACGATTATCTGAACCGGTCCTGGTCCTCCCCTAGGTCGACTCGGCCTCAAATGAGTGCCTGGTGCGGTGTGTACACATCGCCACTGGGGAGACAAAGGCGGTCGGGCGTGGTGCTGACCACCCACCCCCTCGTTAACAGCACTTGCCCCAACAGTCTGTTAATCCTATACGGGGGATCTCTGTCCTTGGTATGTAAACTAGTTACAGACTGTACTTATTGTGAAGCAGCAGCTTGACATTTCGTGCAAGATGTGTCCCTTGAGAAAGACCCAAGTCCACAATGTCGAGTCTCTAATTGCCTGTTTTTGTAGGCTAAGAGTCACACGGAGTTTTCTGTAAACACCCTTAATTGTCCACGTGTACCTCACGAATGTTTCGGACGTGATGGTTGTAATGGTGGTGGTTGTGATGATGCTGATGGTTGCAATGTACGTATGTTGAACTTATTTTGCACCGTACGTAGCCAACCGTGCTAATCGGAGGTGCTTGTGTTTAGTTTGTCGTCAAGAGGTCATTGTAGTCACCGCCACAGAGGCCCTCACACCTCACCGCTGCCTCCGCGGCTGTTGGAAAGTCGACATTTGACCTTCAAAACTAAAACATTTTTCATTTTACCAGGTAAGGCCCGACTGAGCTATGTAGTTTTTTTCAGAAGCGACCTGGCCAGGACAAATGATAGCTCAACAAATCGCCTTATCATAGTGTAGAAAGTTATATCAGCAAAATGCTCTAAACGCGTGATGTTGATTTTAAATGTGAAGGGATAAACCGGAAGACCCAGAGAAAAGTCGACACAACCTCGGGGAGAGAAAGACACGCAAACTCCAAGTATACAGGCGTCTGGGTCGGGATCAAACCCACCACCTCCTGCATACCAGGCGAGGGAGTTCACATCACGCTACGGCGCCACCGCCTTCATTACAAATGGCTTTATCGAACAGGTCAAGTCTCAAGGATGACCCGCGAGGATTACGGTATCACACGGCGTTGGATTCTCACGTTTGTTGGTGTTTACCATTGTAAACAATTACACTCAGCCCTGTTTATCGCCGTGTCTCACCGGCCAAACAGCCAATTAATTATTGCCACAATCGGTCTCTTGCAACCAGCGACATTACGCGCATCACGAGAGCCCATGCAGCCACAGTCATCTGCGACCGCCACTTTCTCGCTTCCACACCGACACCACCGGTGATCGGAGGTCGACGAGCCTCGTTCCTAAGCTCGGCCGAAGGAAACCCGGCGCCAAGCCTGCAGCGCACGCACTGCAAGCGGAACGCAGCAGCACGGCTCTGCCGCGAGCGAATCCTCGTTTGGTCTTTTGGGCTCCTCTGTGCACGGCGAGCACAAACACAGCTCGGGAGCCGAACAAATTAAAATCAACACGAGGCTGGGGCCGGCTAACGGCTGCGTCACCGCGACACGCCCGCGTGTGGTAGCCGTCGTATATATCTCGAAATGCAGAAGCCGGCGCTTAGCAACCGCAACCGGCACCAGGAATTCCTCTCACGTCAAATGTTACCGGTGATGTTTCACGCCCAAATTTTGGACAGTGTCCTGCGCAGGATGGCTCGGTGAACTCTGGGCCTCCCTGGGGCCGGGCCTCCCTGGGGCCGGGCCTCCCAACCCTTTTCATTCCACGCCACTCACTCTCGAGCGGCCAGAGGGGGGTTGAGAGGGCCGGGGGTGGAGGCTGACGGCCGTCTGCGGCCGGACTATGCCAGGATGGATGGGGGAGGGTGGGGGTGCGGGGAGGAAGGTGGCGGCGGGGGGGGTGTATTTAAAAAAATAAGATATTACTGCCCCATTCAATTTACCTATTTTATTGCAAATGCGCCAACACAGGTCACCGGCCATGTAAAAAAATCACCGTGCGCACCGGAACAGCGTCGTGTGGTCACGACCACGAGAAACCACTACCTCCTCGTCCACCAGCACCAGAGGAAGAGCTCAGGAACGGCGGAAACCAGGTATCCACCGACTCGTTGGGCAGGTGAGGCTCCCTTAGCTCAGCCGGTCCCAGTGCCTCCCTCAAGGCCTGGGAGTCTTGGTCAGGAATCAGACTTTAAGCAACATTCTTCTGACGAGTTTAACAACGAGGCGGTTGGAGCCACTCGACTGGCAACGAACTACAAAATATTTACACGGAAATGAAAACACCCCAATGACGGAACGAGTCTACAATCAGTATCCTATTTAAAAAAAAGAAACGAAAGTTGAAGAATTACAAAGACAAAGATCCCCCCTATAGCCTTTACAGACTGTTGGGGCAAGTGCTGTTAGCGAGCACCTATGAAGGCCGGAACGGCACACGAGGGGGTGACTGGCCAGCACCACGCCCGACCGCCTTTGTATCCCTAGTGGCGATGTTTACACACCACACCAGGTACTCATTTGAGGCCAAATCGACCTAGGAGAGGACAAGCACCGATTCAAATAATCGTCATTGGTATTAGCCGTGAGGGGGAATCAAACTCGAGTCGCCGGGTTCATTGCACAGCGTGCTAACCACTACGCTACTACTAAAGAATTACACCTCTTATCACACACACACACATATATATAACCTACTGATGAAGATCAGATAACTAAATAATGGTCAATTTGAAGGCTCACCGGCCACAAGGAGTACATTGGACTGAGAAAATAATTTTCTACCCCCCCAAAGAAAATCCATTCTCCCCCTCCCCCCACCCGCTCTGATGAATCCGGAGTGCCAGCCGGTACCGTCGATGCGCCTGGTACGTCAGCGTACGATGTGGACGGAGGATGTGGACGGAGGATGTGGACGGGGGATGTGGCGTGAAAATCTTAGACTTTTTTCTAATTCTACATCAGCATCACCGACAGTTCGCTACGAAAGAAGCTCAACATACCACACGTACAGAGGGGCCTTGCAGGGACAACCAAACATTTACGGTGACCGGGAGGCACTCCCGTGGAACGGAGGGGAGCGCCGCACCGCAAATTTGCCATCCAGAGTCAGCGGTGCCATCTCCCGGCAGCACGGCACGCGAAAACGGTGCCGCAAGATTTCGTTTTTGTTAAAGAAAACTCCCCACCGCCTCGGCCCACCCAGCGATGGTGTGAATGTGTTCTCCCGTGCGGTGGGGTAAAGTGTGGGGGGGACTCCCACCTCCTCCAAGACGTCTCGCCAGCACATTGACGAGGCCAATTACCCGCCAGAAGGGCGCTCTAGAGCTCCATCTACACCACACTGCACCACTACACCACATACACCACTACCATACACTACACCACTACCATACACTACACCACTACCATACATTACACCACCACTACCATACACTACACCACTACACCACTACCATACACTACACCACTACACCACTACCATACACATACACCACTACCATACACTACACCACCACTACCATACACTACACCACTACCATACACTACACCACATACACCACTACCATACACTACACCACTACACCACATACACCACTACCATACACTACACCACTACACCACATACACCACTACCATACACTACACCACTACCATACACTACCATACACTACACCACTACACCACATACACCACTACCATACACTACACCACTACACCACATACACCACTACCATACACTGCACCACTACACCCCATACACCACTACCATACACTACACCACATACACCACTACCATACCCTGCACCACTACCATACCCTGCACCATTACCATACACTACACCACTACCATACACTACACCACTACCATACACTACACCACTACCATACACTACACACGCTGCACCACCTTACACGACTTCACTGCATCCTGCACAACATCACGATACCGCTTAACACCACGCTACACCGCTTCAGCCTCTGACTGCGTGGGACACAAGATGATAAGGAATTCCTCCTCACAGCTGCGATCCTTCCAAGGATCGCAACTCGCTTCGAGGATCTTCATCAGACGGCACAGGAGAGAGAGAGGGGGGGGGGGGATATCACCCCACGTCAAGAAAACAACATTCTCTAAGAACATCGCTTTACAAGTGATGCAACAGAGGGTGGAGAAAGTAAACCCCCTCCGATTATTATTAAAGAGCGCGGTACGCGGCGTCACGTGCCGCGTCACGCACACAAAGATCCCCCGTATAGCCTTAACAGACTGTTGGGGCAAGTGCTGTTAGCGAGCACCTATGAAGGCCGGCACGGCACACGAGGGGGTGGGTGGCCAACACCACGCCCATCCGCCTTTGTCTCCCTAGTGGCGATGTTTACACACCGCACCAGGTACTCATTTGAGGCTGAGTCGACCTAGGGGAGGCCCGGGACCGGTTCAGATAATCGTCACTGGTGTTGGCCGTGAGCGGGAATCGAACCCGGGTCGCCAGGTTCATAGCGCAGCGCGCTAACCGCTACACTACCGCTCCCCACACGGACACACGCACGCACACGCACACGCGCACACACACGCACACACACACACGCACGCACACACACACACACGCACACACACACACGCACGCACACACACACGCACACACACGCACGCGGCGTCATTCAGAGCTGTAAAACTGCGGAAGTGGGGGAACTCTTCCCTGCTCGCTCGATCAATTGGAGTGGGGGGGGCGTGTTCATCTCAGCTGCAGGGCCACCCATTCCACGTTCCCATGGCAGGGCCCCGTGTCGAGGCCGACCGCCGTCTTCTTCAACCCGCCCCCCCCCCCCCAAGGCGACGCTCATTTATTTTGTTTAAATCAACTTTGAGACTAAAAAGCAGGGTCGCGAACCCTGGCCAGGAGGTGAACTCGTAACCTTTAGCTACAGTGGGCTACGTATGGTGCGACCACACACATACAAACCTTTGCACCGGAGCAGCTCTGTCCACGGTGCCATCGGTCAAATGGTTGGACGAAACCGCCATGCGTTTTGATTTTCCCAAAATAGCCGATTGTCCGTTCATGCACGTTGACCAGCTGTGTGCCTGGCGGCAATTGGGGCTTGCAGACGGTCGCCCGCTAGGCTGCCGGGTTCCGGCAGCGCCACGTCCACTGCCTCGTCCCCTCTCTATCCTCAGCGTTGTGGTTCGACGCTCCTGCTAGACCGCTGGGCTCTGTAACCGGCGGGGGAACGTGGAAGTGGCGGTCGCCCGCTCACGGTTCGTACCGTAAGCAGCGCCACGTCCACTGCCTCCGCCCTCTGCGTAAGCGTCGTCGCGGTACAGCCACAGAGCCCAGAGCAGGTATCTAACTTGTCGGTACCACCTGAGGTGGCAGAACCTGAATGGTCCTAATGGCCCAATAACAGTGACTTATGCCACGCTCGCTGCGTCACGTGCTTTCAGATGCGCTTCTGCGGCCGTCTGGAACGCTCTTCCTTCCGATATTAGAAAAGCCACTGGAGCTGTGCACTTTTAAATCATCCAGAGTGACAAACTCATTCCTTCAGAACTGCTTTTTGTGTTTAGTTTGTCGTCCATCCCCGCATCTCCGATTAGCACGGTTGGCTAGGAACGGTGCAAAGGAAGTTCAACATCCATGTGATGACCAGGTTAGCGGAGGGCCCCTCGCTACCCTCGTCTCGATTTAGATCCCCTCCCGCCCGCTCCGCTCTCAGTCTCTCCTACTTCTAAGCGCTCCCCCCTCTCCTTGTGCACAATCACCGTTTCCGCTCCTTTTTCCCTACCTGCCCCCCTTGCGCTGGAACAAACTTCCCTTCCACATTAAGCGAGGAGCACCCCTCTCTCCCTGTCGAGTTTCCGCTCCTCCCTCAAGACCCCCACCTCTTCTCCTTGGCCCATCCTTCCCCACATCCCTAGGCACCCCCGTAATTCCCGTACCTGCTAACCTCCCTCCCCACACCCCATCCCTATTCACCGAATCACTTTTAGCTACCCTCATTGTTTCCGCTCATAACCCTTGTAAAGTGCGTCGCACTCTGTTAAGTGAGAAATCACGAGGAATGCCGTCAACGCGGCGTCCGAACATCGATCGATCTCCCACTCTCTAGAGCAACAACAACAACAACAAGCCATGTTCAGGGCTAAACAATGCGCCGGAGAGGATCCTTGTCCCAGGGCCTCCTTATGAGCATTGAGGCACTCACCCGGCCGAAGTGCGAGTATCTCGCGAACGTAATGAGCGGCGGTACACTCCGCTGTTCCTGACGCGATAATCTGGGCTTGACCGCCTGAATGTAAAATTGTAGTTGTTGATCTGCATCTACATCAGAGAGAAGAAGACGGTCGGGTTATCAAGCAACTCGCTGTTGTTATTGGCCGTGTACATAAATTGGTACGGCGAACGGTTTCCCACCACAGATTTCCGCAGTGGCCCCACGGACGAATAAAAAGAATAATAGGAGCCCAAGTGGCGGTGAGGTGAGCGAGCGGGTGAAGCGCTCCGTCGGGCACCGGGACAGTTTACACCCCTGCCAAGCTCGTAACGAACCATTGACAGGGAAATGGGCGTGCGGTGTGCAAGATCACCAAGGTCAAAGGTCACAAAGATCACTTCGCCTTTATTCCAGAAACTTCGCCCTCCCCCCCCCTCTGCGTTCAAACTTCACTGCGTCCAACGTGGCGCCCAGCAGACAGCCGACACGCTGTGGCGAATGGTCCATTTGCCTATCAGCATGAGAGTCGGCCTATTGCCGTTTAACCTTTCGGCGTATCTTCACTTGCGATTTCACCAAGAGTCGTCACACAATAACAATCTGCCCGAGCTGACGCGCGCTGAAGGGCAATTTATTATCAAACATTGATTTCTGATTGTGCATTAGTTTTGATTTCTCGTCGTCACGCAATTGTTTTTCCGCAGGTTTATAATTGCTTCACTGCTGATCATTTATTTTATTTGCCTTGCATTGGTCACTTTTGTTGATCCAGGCCACTGTGGAAAATGAAAGTAATCCAAATCTCTTGACTTCTCACCGGGGTAGACAAATAAACTTGACTTGAGTCTCGACATTTCACATCGCACACATACGTACATATGTACATCCCAACCTATGGACCCACGTGTTCGTCTGTCACGTGGGGACTTAAGCTGTGAGCAACTCCAAATACAGAGATGGCAACTGCCCAACGGAAACACAACATTTGGAAATCTATTCGCAATTACTTTTCAAATTTGACAATTTAAGGTTAAACATTAACGCCGCGTGTACTAAGCGGCAACTAGGACAACATTCTCTCGCACGCGTGGTAACGAGTACTACAAGATCCGTGTACTAAGCGTCAGCTAGGACGACATTCTCTGGCACGCGTGGTAACGAGTACTACAAGATCCGTGTACTAAGCCGCAGCTAGGACAACATTCTCTGGCACGCGTGGTAACGAGTACTACAAGATCCGTGTACCAAGCGGCAGCTAGGACGACATTCTCTGGCACGCGTGGTAACGAGTACTACAAGATCCGTGTACCAAGCGTCAGCTAGGACAACATTCTCTGGCACGTGTGGTAACGAGTACTACAAGATCCGTGTACCAAGCGGCAGCTAGAACAACATTCTCTGGCACGCGTGGTAACGAGTACTACAAGATCCGTGTACTAAGCGGCAGCTAGAACGACATTCTCTGGCACGCGTGGTAACGAGTACTACAAGATCCGTGTACCAAGCGTCAGCTAGGACGACATTCTCTGGCACGCGTGGTAATGAGTACTACAAGATCCGTGTACCAAGCGTCAGCTAGGACAACATTCTCTGGCACGCGTGGTAACGAGTACTACAAGATCCGTGTACTAAGCCGCAGCTAGAACAACATTCTCTCGCACGCGTAGTAACGAGTACTACAAGATCCGTGTACTAAGCCGCAGCTAGGACAACATTCTCTGGCACGCGTGGTAACGAGTACTACAAGATCCGTGTACTAAGCGGCAGCTAGGACAACATTCTCTGGCACGCGTGGTAACGAGTACTACAAGATCCGTGTACTAAGCCGCAGCTAGGACATTCTCTGGCACGCGTGGTAACGAGTACTACAAGATCCGTGTACTAAGCGGCAGCTAGGACGACATTCTCTGGCACGCGTGGTAACGAGTACTATAAGATCCGTGTACTAAGCGTCAGCTAGGACAACATTCTCTGGCACGCGTGGTAACGAGTACTACAAGATCCGTGTACCAAGCCGCAGCTAGGACATTCTCTGGCACGCGTCGTAACGAGTACTACAAGATCCGACCGTATTCGTCCGGTGCTCGTCGAGCTGCATTGACTTCCTGTTGCCGAACGAACACCTTATAAGGTCGCACTCATTACACACAAAGTGCTTGCCACAAATGAACCACGATACCTTGCTGATCTCATCAAGGGGCAGAAACAATTGTGCCAACTCTGGTACTCCTCCTCGCAGCAGCAGCGGCTTCTGGCTAAGACATCGAACAAAGACGGTGGTCACCGCATCGCGTGGCGCTTTCAGATGCGCTTCTGCAGCCGTCTGGAACGCTCTGCCTTCTGACATTAGGAAGCCACTGAGAGCTATGCATTTGAAATCTAGATTTAGTTCGGTTGGCTACGTCTCTGGGAAGGAAACGAAGCCAGCAACCGTCTGTTTTACTCAACGTGTCACCTGCGGCTGAGGAGGGGCCCATGCTCAGTAAAATTCACGTGGGGGCACGGAACGCTTGATCCCACGCGGTTTCGGTGAACTGCGGCTCATGGCCGAGTGCAGCGGGTGACATCACGAGCATCACCCGCCCCAACAGGACATCTGGGAAAAAGAGCTTTATAGCTCATCGGATTCATCCAGGATAAATAAAGACTCCGTGTGGCAGAGCCCCTCGGTGCTCTGGGCGATTTCCTGTTCCAACAATCATTGCGGTTGGCACTCATCTCCTGTTGACAACCCAACAGAAACAGTGGTGGAAATTCCACGTTCCTAAGGCGGGGGCGAGCGTACTAATAGTACAAACGCTATTGACGTTCCCACAAACTGGTACCCGTTTTATCGACCCTGGAGAGATGATGGGCTGAGTGAAGACCAGGCACGAGAGGGTGGGCGAGGGGTCATGCCGTGTCCCCGGACGACTGCCCGTGTGCAGAGTTTTTGCGTCTGCGTCTTCACGCTTGTCAATTGATAACAATAATAGTGATGCTAAAACTAAACCAAGCTATTTTTTTTTATTTTACCAGGTAAGGCCCACTGAGCTACGTAGCTCTTTTTCAGAAGCAACCTGGCCACAAATGATAGCTCAACGAAGTGGCTTATAATGTGGACATTTATAGCAGGCAAATACTCAAAACGTGCGATGTCGATTCTAAAATGTGGAGGGAAAGACCAGAGGACCCAGAGAAAAATCCACATGACCACCACGGGAAGAGAGACGCAAACTCCAAATATACAGCAGCAGGCGTCAGTCGGGATCCAACCCACGGCCTCCTGTATACCAGGTGAGGGAGTTAACATCTCGTCACCAGGGCAAGCGTTAGGGGTGACATTTCGGTGACAGTGGACGTGATGGGAGGAGGATGAGCCGGGGGGGGGGGGGGCGTGGAGGGGGCTCGCGAGCAAGTGGACTTGGAGAGTTACTGTCGTCCCTCTCTGCGTATGTACGTTGCCATGTTTGATTACGTCGGCATTTCTGTATTTCCCTGCGCGTCTACTTTGTGTTTGCCTCTGTGTATGTGTCTGTGTGCGTCTCTCTCTCTATGGAAAGAGGTAGTATAGTGGATAGCACCTCACTGAGCCATGAACCCGGCGACCCAAGTTTGAGTCCCGCTTTTGACCAATAACGGATAATATTTGAACTGGTCCAGGGCCTCCCCCTAGGTAGACGCAGACTTAAACGAGTACTTGGTGCGGTGTGTAAATATCAGTAATCAAGCGACCGTGCCATCCTTCCTAGGTGCTTGAAAACAGCACTTGCCCCAACAGTTTGTTAAAAGGCTATCTGGGTGATCTTTGTCTCCCTCTCTCTGTACATTTCCTCGTATACGTATCTGCGCATGTGACCGTCTTCAGGCTCGCTTGCTTACGAACCGATTCTGGACGTGGTCAGATTTTGCAAAGGGATCGCGGGCAATTGAAAGATCCGGACAAAGTGAAGTCATTTGGGTTTCCTCCAACAGGGGAGGAGGATGTGTTGGCTGCATCGTGTAGCCCCGCGTGCCCAGCGCTGTCGCGTGCCCAATTCAGTTCTTTTTTTTTCCGGCCAAACACAAGGGGCCAAATGGGCACAGCACGGGCCGGAGAACAGACGGGATGATTTTGTACGGGACGACCTGGAGCTGAGCAGACTTGTCGAGAGCAGGTAACCGGCGGTGTTGGCATTGGCCTCTGCGGAAGGGGGGGGGGGCTCGTAAAACGCGTTTCTGAGAAACTGGCAGCGGTCAAACTGCAGGAACTCTGCAGGAGGTAGAGCAACGTCCGTGCGCGAATTTTATTGAAAGAGTGCGGCCCTGCACATTAATTATATAAATACACACAAACGTATGTTCAACACACGTACATTACAACATCAACCAGGACGGGGCCGGTGCAAGCGAAGCAGGCGGTGGGGCAAGAGGAGAGCGAGGCGCGCCTTGGTCACGGTGGGGAGGGAGTGGGACGCAAGAGCCGGCCACAAAGCCGGCCACCAGGCCGATTGTTCACTGCCAAGGGGGGCCCCGTCAGCTCCCCACCACACTCCTCCCGTGTCCCCCACCCCCCACGGTGGGTACAAGGGGGAGGTCTGAGTGGGGGGGGGGGGGGTGCAGTGCACACCGGAGGTATTTACAAGTTGATTCCGCCAACTGGTGCGTGAGCTGGGAATGCACCGATTGTATCGTCACCGTCGCCAAGACGTGGTGGTTAACCGCTTCATTCATGGCCTGATCTAGTCTCACTTACGATGGTCCCACGCCACTTGATAATAAAACAACAACCTCGCACAATAGCCCTTCCTGGTGGGGTGGCTGGAGACTCACTTTCGAGGCGTGTGTGTGTGTGTGCATGAGACCAGGTGCTCACACCTGTCAATCATCAGCACATTATAGGTGAGGTCGGTGCTGCGAGACTGCCAAATCCACTGGGCTGGTAGAAGCCAGGAGACAGTACGGCAAGTCGCGCTCCCGGTCCGTCTCAATGCACCTTCCAGTGCCATCCCCACATTCTCGGTACGCACGCAAGCGTGCACAAGCACGCTTCCCGCAACCTGTCGACATCATCGCAGGTCACATTCTGACGCAGGCCTCTCCTCAAGGAAGGCCTCTCCTCAAGGAAGGCCTCTCCTCAAGGAAGGCCTCTCCTCAAGGAAGGCCTCTCCTCAAGGAAGGCCTCTCCTCAAGGAAGGCCTCTCCTCAAGGAAGGCCTCTCCTCAAGGAAGGCCTCTCCTCAAGGAAGGCCTCTCCTCAAGGAAGGCCTCTCCTCAAGGAAGGCCTCTCCTCAAGGAAGGCCTCTCCTCAAGGAAGGCCTCTCCTCAAGGAAGGCCTCTCCTCAAGGAAGGCCTCTCCTCAAGGAAGGCCTCTCCTCAAGGAAGGCCTCTCCTCAAGGAAGGCCTCTCCTCAAGGAAGGCCCCTCCTCAAGGAAGGCCCCTCCTCAAGGAAGGCCCCTCCTCAAGGAAGGCCCCTCCTCAAGGAAGGCCCCTCCTCAAGGAAGGCCCCTCCTCAAGGAAGGCCTCTCCTCAAGGAAGGCCTCTCCTCAAGGAAGGCCTCTCCTCAAGGAAGGCCTCTCCTCAAGGAAGGCCTCTCCTCGCAGGACCCCTGCGATCCGGGGGCTGCTGCTGGCTGGTTGGGCACGAGTCCCAGGCTCCCGCATAGCCACCCTGAGATGGCAGCGGCGGCATCCGTTTCCACGAGGCTTGCTCTCCCCCCCCCCTCCTTTGGTTACACTGCGTTTAATTATTTACCTTCCAAAATCTCCAATGGGGCTCCGCCTTGCAATTGGCATGCAGTTTCGCTTTCGTCTGCACGCGCCGCTGTCGCCGTGCCCCAAATGGCGCGCGGCAGCCACGCGGAGCGCACGAGGCCAGTGGCGGGCGCATTCTCGCACACGGGCGCCGAGCACGGGGGAAGTCGCGCCGCTGTTGCGACGGAGGAGTAGCAACGCGCGCGCGCCGTGTGGACGACGACGCAGCCACGCTGCGCTGCATCTGCCCTACGGCCACTCGAGGGGGCTGCCACCATTCACCACGCCGCAGCGAATGGTGGCCCATCCACTAGATTCAATTATGGCAGACCGGTCACCGGAATTTAATTCCATCGTGGAATTGGCGCAAAGACTCGCCCAGTCAATGTCGGGGTCGGGAAGGTGAATTATTCCACCCCCTTCAAGTTACCACCATGGTGGCAGTCTTAACAAATCATAGGTTCGGTGATCACGGGGGATCCTGACAATTTGGTAAATGCCGCACGACCACCGTCCTCCCATTTGGCAGCACAAGACAAAGCGACCGGCGCGACCCAAACGAAACAACGTCCCTTCAAAGTCGGACGCATCACGACCTGCGGCTGTGATCCGACCCCTCTATCCGCAACCCTACCGAGTCCGAACCAACCCTACACAGTCAGAAGTCAAATTATTTCTGCAACTTGTCAAACATTGAAAGGAAGCTCACCAATTACTTAATTGGGAGATGCGTAGCAATCGTCGCCCACCCCCCAACGTTCAACGCCAGCAACTATGTAAAACTCAAGACGCAGTTGAACTCTAAACCTCTTCAGTACATTAGACACCCCATCATCATAACAGAAGAGGACCGTACGGGAACAACCTCCCTCGGACACCCGCCTCGGGGGATAGATGTGTCACAGCACGACAGCCGCTTTGCATTGCTGGATGAAACCGCGCAGATGCAAAACATTCCGTCGCACGGCCGTTGCGGTCCCACGACTCGGACCCGACCTGCCATGGTGGCGAGATGTTGACTACCTCGCCGGGTATTCAGGAGGTCGTAGGTTCCATCCTGACCCTGACTATGGCTGTATTATTGGAGTTTGCGATGTCTCTCTCCCAGTGGGCACTGCGTGGATTTTTCTCCGGGGTCCTCCCGTTTTTCCCCTCCACACTTAGAATCAACGTCTCACGTTCAGAGTATCATTGGACGCTATACATTTCCAAAAGATAAGCCGCTTCGTTGAGCTATCATTTGTGATAACTAGGTTCATTTCTGAAAAACAGTTATTCAGCTCAGTAGGCTTTAACCTTGGGGTTCAGGCCAAGTTGGGTGGGAAGTGGCCCTAAGGGGCTCTGCACTCAAGGCAAACACCACGGGGGAGGGTGGGGCGGCCGTCGGCACAGCAGCAGCAGCGTCGGCGGCCGGTGCTCGTCTCGCAAAGCTGCCGCGCGCAAGGCGGCAGTGTGCCGCTGACGAACGACGCGTCGGCATGGGGGCAAACCGACCGCCGCCGCGGCCGCCACTGCCGCCGCCGCCCACCGACTGCAGGATTAAAGTCGGAAGGACGCGGTTCTGTTTTGCGTGCAGCTCCACGGGAGTGAGAATTGATACGCGGGGCCCCAACGGCCGGCTTAGCGGCCGGGGCGAGGCGCGTCCATAACCTGGCGCTAATGATCCGCGGAGCGCGAGAGAGGCTGCCAACAATATCCGCGTAACGTCGCACAGAGGCCGGTCCATTAAGCAACGCCGCCACCATGGCCACACGGATGTCAACTTGACATAGGGGCTGGCGCCAACGCCGCTCGCACAGGGGAATAAAAAAAAAAATCCTGGTCCCTTAAATATTAAATATTATTGCAAAGGTTGCTGCCACCTGCAAGGCCCGCCCACCGGCATGAATGACGAGCGCGCGCAAACGCGGAGTGGCATTCCTGACGGCATTTGGGGGACGGCGTTCTCGGAATATTCGCGCGTCGGCAAGACGCAGCTCGTGCGCCTGCGGCCTCCGTGCCGGTCGGCTTGCACGGGTTTTACAAACCGGTGGAGACACGGGGAGCACTCGGGAGATTGACCAATGAAAAAGAGAAGCAATCTCGGCAATGGGAAGCCGCACCGGTGCCTTGCGCGGAGGCAACGTGCGGGCACAGGCTCGAGAACAGGTGGGCATCGCCTGGTTGGAAGGCGATCGGGTGGCACAAACGCATGGGGAGATGCGGGGAGACTTGAGAGGGGCGGGAGGTGCACGCTGACTGCTGCTCTGCAGTGCAGGCGCATCATAGCCAGATCTATTGCGTGACATTCACAAGCCTGGCCCAGGCACATGGGGTCACCGAGCTCCAACATTCTACACCGAGTGGGGGTCACCGAAAATAATCTGACCCCCTCAGCCTTATATAAATAAAATATATCTATATTACTTTTTAAGTGACAACGCAAATTTGCAACAGATGTATAAACAATATCTGGCTGAGAGAAGGCTCCGGAAATACGGCGCGTGTACACAACTGAGAATCCTGTGAGGCCGATAAACTCGAGCTGGCGTGATGCAAGCTCAACTCCAGAGGTTAGGTCGGTCATTCCCAGCTGTGCTCAGACCCAGCTCGCCACGCAGCGCTCCCACGGCGTGCCCAGGTGAGTGCCGCTCCGCGCTCCGAGCGAGGACACCGCAAATCCTGCACCCCCCCCCCTTGCCGCCCCCCCCCCTGCTGCCACAGAAGCCGCGTCCGCCACCGCGGAGCGCCCAGTGGTCCGAGCGTGGCACGCGAACACGCGCAGGAGCCTGCGATCGTGCACGAGCGTGGCACGCGACCAGGCGACAGACCCGGGATCGTGCGTGCGCCGCCCTCACCTGATGTAGTCGTTCCGGCACAGGATCATGCCCTGGCGCGTGTAGCACGAGGAGCCGATGTCGCCCAGCTGCGCCTGGCAGCAGGAGCAGCGCAGGCAGCGCGTGTGCCAGTAGCGCTCCATCGAGTAGAGCAGGAAGCGGTCCGCAATGCGCGCCCCGCAGCCCGCGCACGTCTTGCCGCCCGGCGCAGTGCCGCCCCCCGAGGGCGGGGCCCCCCCTCCCGCTCCCCCTCCCCCCGCGCCCCCCCCGGCTCCTCCCCCCGCGCCGGCCGCTCCCCCGCCGGCGGCGCAAGGCCCCCCGCTCTCCTTGCCGCGGGCCGGGTTCACCATGCCGCCCTCCGCGGAGCTCCGGTCACCAGCGGCCGCCTGCGTTGCGTGGGTCAAACGCACACCCACAACACAAACGTGCCAGCAACAAGTGACGATTTGAACTTGCGCACAAATTCATTTCTTTTGCTGTGATACTTATGGTTTACCGACAGGTTTGTCTGTTACTCAGTGGCTACTATTAGCTAACCGATATTCCAAATCGGGGTACAATTTTTTAAAATGTACTTCTTATCAGGCCCTATGGTGCAAGATGCACTCCAACCATTGTTATCTCACACCGTCCCTCTTGCCCCTCTGTTCATGCGCTGAGAATAATGCTCATTGCCTGAAACGTCGCCCATGAGGGTGTTCATTTCAAGGCAATGGTGTTATTGATATGAAGCGTGTCGATTTATTTTACTGTTGTTTGTGCTTTTTCACCATGGCCAACGCAGCAGCAGCATCATCATCACCCAAGAAATGTGTTCAACTTTGCAACAGCTGCACTCTGCCCTGCCAATTTCAAGGGGCACAGTCCACGTCAATTAATGCTACGCTCGGTCCGCGGCGGACGATAAATAAAAATGGGCATCTCTGTATTTGTATATATTTTAAAATCATTAAAACATTTCACCCTGGAAAATCCATCCCGTGAGAACGGAGCATCCTAATCGCAAGGGGTTGCCCACGGCGTCTGCTTCCACGCACACGAGCGAGCTGAGCGCGAGCGGTCTCGCTCCACCTAACGAGCACCTGGCCATGGCGCGCTTACAAACCGCGTGGATCCCCCCCCCCCCCCCCCCCAAAAGCCGGGGCCGCGTGCGGCAGCTCGAGAGAGACGAGTCACAGATGAGACATGGCACAGTCGCCACGTTCGACATTCGAAAATAGGGCCAACACCGCACCCAACACACATACTCCATTGAAGCACCCCTATACACTCTATTGAGATCCTCTTCACATTTATGAACTCGTATATACTCAGATGTATGTAGAACGTATTTCACGGCGTACGTAACCAACCGTGCTAAATAGTGTGGGGGAAGGACAACAAACTAAACACACATACTCCATTGATGGACTCATATATACACCCCATTGAGATCATGTTAACACATACTCCGTTAATGAACTCAGCTGAGAATCCTACTACCCTCCTGGGACACACGTGTGACCCGTGCCGGCTATGCCCTGCCGGCTGTCTCACACACGGAGCTCTTTCACTTCCAGCAACTGGATCTCGCGAGCGGTGAGAGCGGCGAGCGGTGCAGTGTGCGAGTGTGGTGAAGCGCACTGCGCTATGGAGCTGGCGATCCGAGTTGGATTCCGGGCCACGGTTGATGTTCGTTGGCGAGTGAAACCTGAACCCAGGCCCTAGGTACGCGTCCTTCATTCACCAGACCGCTCTGTCCAACGCGGTGAAGCATGGTCAAACCACTCCCGTGACCAACATTTTAGGAAGGGACGGAAGCTCCTGCCTCCACCTGGGCTAACTCGCATTCAGTCCTTCCATTCACGGCCCGCGTCCGCACACATCACCGATACACGCGCGATGATTTCGCGTCAAATTTTTCCTCTTCTGGTCACGATTTGATGCGGTCCCGGACGCACGCCGCACACGCGACGTGCGTGGAACCCGTCAGAACGCTGCGCTACGAACCCGGTGACCCCACGGTTAAATTCCCAGCCGTGGCTACCGCCAGTGACGTCGGAACTGGACCCCTTTGCCGCAGACCCTCCTTCACCGACCCACACCGACCAGCGTGGTGAAGCATGGTGCAGGGCTTCACGTCAGGCAAGTGGACTGCCCACGGCGCTGCGGGTAGTTATGTTGGGGGAGGCCCCCCCACGTGCCGCCTGAATGCAGCAGCTGCTATAAACTACTAGACTATTTTTTTTTACCAGGTAAGAAGGCCCCACCGAGCCATGCAACTCTTTTTCAGAAGCGAACTGGCCACAAATGATCGCTCAACGAAGTGGCTTATCGTCGTGTGGAGATGTATAGCAGCCAACTACTCTAAACGCGTGATGTTGATTCTAAATGTGGAGGGGGAAACAACGGAGAACCCGGAGAAAAATCAACGCGACCACAGGGAGAGAAAGACCATGCAAACTCCAAATATACAGCAGGCATCAGGGTTAGGGATCAAACCCACGGCCTCCTGTATACCAGGCGAGGGAGTTAACATCTCTTGCAGCAGAGCCCGCACCCTCTTACAGACAGCAGCTCGCAGACCGTAGGTGACACCCGGGGTCTCATTGGGGGCTGCCTTTTGTGGATGGAGGGGGACAGGGTAAACGTGCCAACGCTGGCATGTGCTTGGAATAGTTGTACCAACGTTAAGCCAACGTTGGTCCAACGTCCCATGTCCACTGGGATCTACGGAGCGTGTCAACGCGAGTCCCGTCAGCTAATGTCACGACACCGACACGCGCGGCCTCCGCCGACCTCCGCCGACCAGCTGGGAGACGGAACGCGAGAGTCTGCCCGACTGGCTGGTACGGAGCGATCGTCCCTTCAAAATCGGCCACGAACATTGCCAGGCACCGTTCTGCTGCTCTCCGCCAATCCACTGCTGGACGAAGGCCTCTCCAAAACAACGTCGGGTCGCGCGAGTGGTTGGACCATACTTCACCGCGTAACCCAGGGCCTGGGTTCAGATTTCACTCGCCAACGAACGTCAGCCGAGGCCTGGAATCCCAACTCGGACGGCCAGATCTAAAGCGCAGTCGCTCAACCGAACAGCTCGCCGGCTTCCCGTAATCCGCGTTCATCCGCGCATCGCACCACCAGGAATAGCAAAACAGCAAAAGCGCTCAATTTGCGACCCGCGCTCCCATTAAACCGCTCCGGACAATTTGCGTGCAGGCACGGGGGAGAGGGGGGCAGGAGGGGAGATCGTGGGGTGGAGGGAGGGAGGGAGGCATGGCCTCCTTCCTTCTCGGGCTCCCAATTACCCGGGCGCAACGCCAAAGCCAGCGGGGCCAGGCGACAGCTGAGGCTGAGCGCGCTTTGAAAAGTGCCATTAGAGGCGTCCTCCCCCCCCCCCCCCCCCATTAGCGGAGCCTGCAGATAACGACATGGTCGGGGGGGGGGGGGTCCTGAAAAGGCGAGCACTTGTCCGGCTTGTTAAGTTAATAAAGAATCAAGGGAACGCGGCTGCCTGGGTAAGGCTCTCCCCCCTCTCTCTCCTCCCTCGCCCTCGTCCCCTGGGGTGGGGGAGCCGAGAGTAACTCATCAAGTTTCAGGTCGGAGCGCGCCGCGCCGCGTAATTGCCTGGATTGTGTTGCAGATGCTCGGATTAAAAATGCTGAAATGGAAAAGAGCCCCCGGGGGAAGAGAGCGGCTTCGGGACACGGGGAAATGTATTTACTGATCCTCCTATTACATTACCCTGGCGAGAAATTAAATGGGATTGCTGCGAGTCTTATCGCGGAGCCGCCTCGGCCGAGGAGGCACTTTCCATTACCATTAGTGCCTCGCCCCGCCCGCTCCCGCCTTCCCCCTTACAAAGCTCCTTTCCATTAACGTCTAAAAGCTGAGCTCATTGGAAACCGAGCTGGAGGCCCGCCAGAGCCGGCTGGAGTGGCGCATCTTAACTTACCCGATTGATAAGGAAACACGAGAGCGTAGCCTTTTATTCCGGTGGAGATCGCTGCGGGGCTCCCTCCCTCCCTCGCCTCCTCCTCCTCCTCGCCCGCGGCTCCCGCTGCCGCACGCGAGTCGCGCTCCGTGAGCCGCACGCCACCACCACCGCCGCCGCCGCCGCCGCTCTTGCTCTCTGCAGCGGCTCCTACATCACCACCGCCGCCGCTGCTGCTCGGTTCGCCACCGCGGGCCGCTGCGCACGGGTGCAAGGCGGCGCCCTCTCTCCTCTCTCTCCTCTCTCTCTCCCCTCTCTCTCCCTGTCGGGCTTGCCACTTGGTCGCAGCTGGCGGGGCTAATCGGATGGCGATGGGAGCGCGCGGGTTACCGGGGCGATAGCGGCGGGGGAAGGCACCGAGGAGCGCGCAGAGCGCAGAGCGCTCCCGAACAACGCCGCCGCCAACGCCGACTCGAGCGCTGTGCCGGAGCGCGGCCACGCAGGCGCGCCCGGCCCTTTATAAGCGCCCCGCCTCCATGCAGGGGACCCGCCTTCTTACTGGGGGTGGGGTGTGGTGGGGTGGGTGGGTGGGGGTGCGTCTCTATATGGTGGAAGGGGGGGGGGGGGTGCCCCGCTGCGCCCCCCCCCCCCCCACCAGCTCCCAGCCCGCTACGCGAGGAGTGCCGCGTGGCGATGCGCCCCCTGCAGGGCCCTCGCGGGACACCGCGCCCCGTGCCATGGGGTGGGGGGCCCGGGTCTGGACGCCCCCCCGCCTCTCTCTCCCCCGTCGAGGAGGAGCTACAGCGGTCAAGCCAGGCGGATCACCCCGGATTCTTCTTGTGCAGGGGAATTCAGATTTCAGGTCCATACGGCCGTTTCAATTCAGGCAAAAAAACATATTTGTGTTTCTTGCTTTGTGATGGGACTTCGTAGGATGAACGTTGAGATTTATAAGGGCACGGGGTGACTAATAAGGTGTGAATTGGTCTGTGATAAGGTAGGGCAGTGAATAGGGGTTGGCAGGTATGAGGAACAAACGTGTCCGTTCCGCGCGTCTCCCACCAAGCTCAATGCACCGACTACAGAGCGAGACTCAACACATTCGCCAAATAACAGCGCGCCATTCAATGTAAAACATAGTCGCCGACGTTTCTGGCAACGGCCCTCCATCTTCCCAGCGTCAAACGGCTCTGCGAACTGTTGCCGGTTTGTTCCGCGTTTTGCTTGACACGCTGTCCGACGTTTCGCTCCACATGTTGGGAGCGTCTTTAGGAGCTGAACTGAGCATCTCACATTCTCCGCGGACAAGACGGCGTCCGCCGGGTGCTGAAATCTGATCCCCAACGCGGGGTTGGCTCGCGCGCTTAGCACCACACAGATCGTGATGATGATGATGATGCTGATGATCACTGCGACACTGCTTCTGCAGAGGAATCTGGACATTGTATGGCAGGATAATGTAAATCAGTGCTCCTTAACCTTTACCCCCTTTGGTTCTGAATCGTTACAAAATGTACAATGTTAATACATACGTAGGTTTGATGAACCAAAGTACCGGTAAGTTATCATTTATGTTTCGATGATTTACCTTCTAAAAAAATCTAGCCATGTCTCGCACCCCCAGAAAGGGCATCTCGCATCCCCAGGGGAGGTACGTGCACCCCAGGTTAAGAAAACCCCGCTGCTGTATAGGATACAAGTTCGAATAAGACCGTAAAAAACGACAACCCCATGGTGGATGCAACGAGGAAGCGATTCTTGTGATGAGTGGGAGTCGTCGCGTGCCGGATGGAGGAGGTCAGCATACCGAGACATTGCAGTGACGCCCAGGGGGGACACGGGAGGAAAGCGCGACTACACAGAGTCCGGGTGTAGAACGTGCAGCAGCTGTCATATCTGGCACAAGCAAGGGCGAGGCATTGGCCGAGATGCCCTGTTGACCTTGTGTGCAGAGTAATTGCTTTGAGTGTAAACGCACACTAACCGAACCGTGAGATGGCTTGGCATATGTTTTATTTTTTTTAGAACGCGCCAATGTGGCCAGGCTCCCACATGCTCGTTCTGTAAACGGCTCACCCCGACCAACGAAATTCGTTCGCCGCATTTGAAGTCAAATGGGATTTCACTGCGGGGATCGATATCGCATTACACCGATCACATTGGGGTGTGCACAGGGGGTTTACGAGTCGAGCATTCATCAGTTAATTTGTTGTCGCCGTTCAATCAGTGACAACACCAAATCCGTGCGCTGGCACGTATTGCGTTGCCAGTCGTGTGTTGTCCTGACATCTGAACGACCGATCGTCCAGGTTCCGTATTTTTGTTAATTATACAAGACTGCGAGGTTCCCGGTTAGCATCGTACATCGATAAAGGGCACTGCACACACGTATGTGGGTCTACATGCACCCTCTTTGGTTATTTTAAACAACAAAGCAAATGCAGCTATGGGTGGCAGAGGTCAAGGTATAATGAGGACATGTAACAACAAACCAAGCAACGCACCATCGTCATCAACAGCATCAGCAGCCAGTGTAGATCTACCACTTCGTGAAGATCCCGCTCTCTGCTTCGTGTGCTTCTCGTTTCCCCAGTGACATTAGAAACGCGCTCTCTCCATGCTTCGTTATACCACGTTATGTGTGGCCACACCATTTGAAAAGTGTGGTGCGGAAACTGACTGTAGATGTGATGCGAAGAATAAAAACTAATCGTCTCACTGCGACGGGGTTCTTCTCTTTCCCCCGCACCTCCGATTGGCAAGGGTAGCTAGGTACGGTGCAAAAGAAGTTCTACATACCTACTACGTGCTGTCTGTCTGGCGATCCTGGAGCAGCTCATAGCGGGAAGGTTGTCAGTCTAAACCCGTGTCGGAGAGGCTTTCCACGACACATGGCAATCGTATTATTGTTGTAACATATTTTCACTTGCTGCTTCCCTGTATGTACTCACTGTATATTGAACTTCTTTCGCACAGCACGTAGCCCGCCGTCCTCATCAGAGATGCGGGAGAAGGGACCCACGAACTAAACACAAAAATCAGTTCTAAATAAATGCGTTTTCAACCTCGATGATTTACCTCGAGTGGCTTTCTGATGACGGAAGAGCGTTCCAGACGGCCACGGAAGCGCATGTGAAAGCGCGCGATGACGCGGTGACTGCCTTCGCTCGATGGTGAGCCAAAAGCCGCTGCTGCTGTGAGGATGACCGGAACAAGAGAGGTTTTCGGAAGGGTGGTTGGTCACAGGTGGCGATGCTTTAATTGCCCTAGGTAGGGTCGTGGTGGCGAGCGCCGGTATGTGTCCCGGTACAGAATGTCCCTGCTCATGCCCATTCTGCGAACCCATGCAGCGACAATGCGCTGTGGGCGAGTTGTAATTGGTTTGGCAAACGTAAACAAGCAAACGCTTCACTCATAACTGCATTCATCTTTCACAGTCGAGTAGAAGCTACCGGACAGATTTTACCGTTTTGAATGTCGCTTTGAGAGTACCGTAATTGCAGGCTGGGGTCATCCTGTGGGCAATTCCAGGTACTCCGGAATGTCCACCCTGCGTGATGGACACGGATAAACCACACAGTGTGTGCATGTTGAAATTCTCTCGCACCGTACGTAGCCACCCGTGCCAATCGGACATTCACGTGTGACGATTTGCGCATGGGCACGCAGCTCCCATGGCCCCAGAGCTGCACGCGACTCTTTAATAAAGCATACGCGGCAGGGAATGTTTCCCGTGCTGTGCCGAAAACTGTCAATACAAAACCGTTCATACCGATTCTATGTCACTACACGTGGCTCACGGGAACTTTTTTTGGCTCTTGGTCTGTTACAGTTTGGCCACCCGTGCACGTAAGGAACACGCGATCATGCTGCAAGACATCTCTCACGAGCAGCGCCTGCTCGTGGCGCTGCGCTCTTCCCACCCGGGACTCGCTCGCGCTGACCCCTGACGGAACGGACTCCACCCGGGGGAGCTCTGCGGACGATTGGCGCTGGGTAAAGCGGCCGCATTTGCAAATGTGATTTGTAACTTTGATTCTCACCTGTGTATCGATATTTCAACGTTAATGTACCATTGTATGAAGGGACTGCTCAATAAAATGATGTGGTCGGGGACTGTTTTGTTGTCGTTTTTGGTGCCTTGCAGAAGCTTGATAAATATAACTTTTTGTATTTATACAAATAAAATAGTCACTCGCTTACCTTTAACTCTATTTTGACGTCATTTAGTTTTGTGCAGTACTGTTTGTTGTTGTAACCTGCCCATACTGGACATCTGTAACAAAGAGCTTAATAGCTCATCGGATTCCTCCTGCAGTCGAAATAAAGATTCTGGTCCGGATTTGGCCTCCTCTTCCACGTTGACCAGGCGGCTGGAGAGAGGTGGCAGGATGCCCACAATTGTACACATTCCACTGTTGTCGCCATTGACTACGCTGCTGGGTGTGCAGACCCGGCAGGGGAGCGATTCGAGGAGCGTTCCCATTTGTTCCGACTGCCGCACCGGGAGATCGAACCGGCAGCCTTTGAATTGTAAGTCCAGTGGGCTGACCATTGCAAGCAGGGATTGGCAGCTATCCTGTTCGATATATGTTTAATGATGATTGTTGTTCCACTCACATGCGATGTATTCCTTTATTCAGTTCCGAACAAAACGAACGGCGCGGATGTCCTTGGTTAACGTTGGCCGTGACTGCATTCTGTAAATAAATATCAAGGCGATTACCAAGTCAATAGAGGCGCCGTGCAGCGTGTGGCACGGGGAACTGGGTGACCAGGGGGTGAGCTGGGGGTGACCTGGTGACCTGGGGGTGACCTGGTGACCTGGAGGTGACCTGGTGACCAGGGGATGACCTGGTGACCAGGGGATGACCTGGTCACCTGGGGGTGACCTGGTGACCTGGGGGTGGCCTGGTGACCAAGGGATGACCTGGTGACCAGGGGATAACCTGGTGACCAGGGGATGACCTGGTGACCAGGGGATAACCTGGTGACCTGGGGTGACCTGGGGGTGGCCTGGTGACCAGGGGATGACGTGGTGACCTGGCGGTGACCTGGTGACCAGGGGATGACCTGGTGACCAGGGGATGACCTGGTGACCTGAGGGTGACTTGGTGACCATGGGATGACCTGGTGACCTGGGGGTGACCTGGTGACCTGGGGGTGACCTTGTGACCAGGGGATAACCTGGTGACCTGGGGGTGACCTGGTGACCAGGGGATGACCTGGTGACCTGGGGGTGACGTGGTACATTAACTGGCGTCTGTGCACGTGTTGTGTTACACGCGTGAATTAGCGCGGCACGGTAATTGCTTTGGCGATGATGGAATCATGTTTGGGAAGTCGGTGACGTCTGGGCCATGGTTAATTCAGTACCTAGATCAGGTGTGGCCAGACCAGGTGAAGTTAACACGCACAATCCTGGACTCTGTTAAGAATTAGCGGCCTCAATTTTAACATTTTGAACCGACAATTCTACACCTTCAAACACAATTAATTCCACATTGGCAATACAATAAATGAACAATGCCCCCTTCAAATACATGTCTCCAGATAAACAAAAACAAATGTTAATCACATCCCATCAGCCACACGTCCTTTCTTCAGCAGCATCAGTTGAACAAATACAAGAAAAAAACACTGGACCGGTTTTGTCATTCAGTGTCTCATCAGCAGAACCAATGCCTTTGAACTGCAAGATGTTTTTCAGAAAGGACCCTGTTCTCTGTTAGATATGGAAGGCTTCACGCGGCGAGATGTCAACTACCTCGCATAGTATACAGGAGGTCGTGGGTTCGATCCCGACGCCTGTATATTTGGAGTTTGCGTGTTCTCCCCGTGGTCACTTGGATTTTTCTCTGAATCCTCCAGGTTTTTCACTCCACATTTATAATCAACACGCGTTTAGAGCATTTAGCTGCTAGAAATGTCCACGTGATACGACGCTTCGTTGACCTATCATTTGTTCCCAGGTCGCTTCTGAAAGACAGCTACACAGCTCAGTAAGTAGGCCTTACCTGGTAAAATGAAAAAAACATTTTAAAGTGACAAATGATAACACGAATGCTGCCATCAACCCGGCGACCAAACATTGATCGACGAGACTAACACTTAGGCTATCGCGACCAATATTATCAATAAAAAAATGTTGGTCAGATCGCGTAAATATAAATGTGTCGTTGAACCCGCCACCACCTGGCACAGCCAAATCGTAAGTTAGTCACCGGTGTGTTGGAGAGTAAGTTGTAAATTATGTTGGTTGTCTCTCCAACACGCAGGCGTGCTGAAGTTAACGTGACAACCCTTACTAATTGGCTGTGTCGGGTGGTGGTGGGTTGAACGACACATTTATATTTACGTGATCCAACCCGTTTATAATGGATCGATCAACGATTTCTCAGTTTTTTTTCCAGAGCAGCAACGCCTCAAGCCACCACCGGGTTCGCACTACTCCCAGATCCCAGCAAGTCGCTCTCCCCACTGGAACCCGCGATTCGACCGCAACGCCAAGCCAATATGCAGCCGAACGGCTATTTGAGAATAACCAAAGGTCTCCGATTGGTAGAAAGAGGCCTCCACCGTGATTGGTCGGGAGGCAGACTTTTGAAGGGATTGGAGGAATAAGGCTTGAACGAGATCGATCGGAAAACAGAGAGAGTATCCATGAGAGGGGAAGGGCAGGGATTGGCTAAGGGAAGAACAAGTGGACAAGAAGGTTCCAGAAAGGAGGACCGAGGAATATGCAAAAGGGGAGAGCACGAGGAGTGGAGACAACCACGAAGCCTGGGAACATTTATTGTGGCTGTGTCCAAATAAAAAGTGGCTCTGACTACATCGTCGCCAGAGTCGTTACGTACGTACGACGGTGCCATCGTCTCAAGTTGCTCCACCGCGTGGCTCTGATGCACGGGGCAAGAGCGTCCCCTAGTGGCCGCTGTACCTCACAGCAGCAAGCACATCCCGAGAAGCCCACTCGACATGGGGCACGCGCAACACCAACCACTCGGCGTGGTCTGTTTACGTGACAACCCTTGTTAATTGGCTGTGTCGGGTGGTGGCGGGTTTAACGACACGGGGCAGACCCAGGTGCCATGGGTCGATTGATTGAGATGACTGGCCCAATGCACCACCTGCGCCCCCTACTGCACACACACCTACACAACAACAAACGCCATTCGCCCACGAAGTGGCGGTGACGTCACCACGACGCTTGTGCCAGGCCATGTGCACCTTGAGGCCACGTGAAGTGTCGAACGCAAGCTGGCAGGAGGTCACGGGGCAGACCCAGGTGCCACGGGTCGACTGGCTGATGCACCACCTGTGCCCCCGACTGTGCCAACTTGCTGTGCTTTAGCTACCCAGCGCTCTGCTCGTTGTTGTGAGCACACACACGGAGGGAGCCGTTGGAACCGAGGGGGCCGACAGAGCCGACGGGACCGGGGGGGGGGGGGGGCAACGGGACCGGGGGGGGGGGCTGACGGAGCCGGGGGGGGGGGGCGACTCACTCACACATCATACACTGACTCACTCACACATCATACACTGACTCACTCACACACCATACACTGACTCACTCACACATCATACACTGACTCACTCACACATCATACACTGACTCACTCACACATCATACACTGACTCACTCACACACCATGCACTGACTCACTCACACATCATACACTGACTCACTCACACATCATACACTGACTCACTCACACATCATACACTGACTCACTCACACATCATACACTGACTCACTCACACATCATACACTGACTCACTCACACATCATACACTGACTCACTCACACACCATGCACTGACTCACTCACACATCATACACTGACTCACTCACACATCATACACTGACTCACTCACACACCATACACTGACTCACTCACACATCATACACTGACTCACTCACACATCATACACTGACTCACTCACACATCATACACTGACTCACTCACACATCATACACTGACTCACTCACACATCATACACTGACTCACTCACACATCATACACTGACTCACTCACACATCATACACTGACTCACTCACACATCATACACTGACTCACTCACACATCATACACTGACTCACTCACACATCATACACTGACTCACTCACACACCATGCACTGACTCACTCACACATCATACACTGACTCACTCACACATCATACACTGACTCACTCACACATCATACACTCACTCACTCATCATGCGCTTACTCACTCACACATCATGCACTGACTCACTCACACATCATGCACTGACTCACTCATCATGCACTGACTCACTCACACATCATACACTGACTCACTCACACATCATACACTGACTCACTCACACATCATGCGCTTACTCACTCACACATCATGCACTGACTCACTCACACACCATGCACTGACTCACTCACACATCATACACTGACTCACTCATCATGCGCTTACTCACTCACACATCATGCACTGACTCACTCATCATGCACTGACTCACTCACACATCATAGACTGACTCACTCACACATCATGCACAGACTCACTCACACCATGCACTGACTCACTCACACCATGCACTGACTCACTCACATCATGCACTGACTCGCTCATCATGCACTTACTCACTCACGCATCATACACTCGCACAATCACTGACCCATTCACTAATCATGCACAGGTTCACTCAGCGTGTGCTGGTTCACTCGCACATCATACACTCATTCACACTGCCGCTGACTCGCTCACACATCATACACTCACTCACACATCATACACTGACTCACACATCATACACTGACTCACACATCATACACTGACTCACTCACACATCATACACTGACTCACACATCATACACTGACTCACGCTGCTGCTGACTCACTCACACATCATACACTCACTCACACATCATACACTGACTCACACGTCATACACTGACTCACTCACACATCATACGCCGTCTCACACATCATACACTCACTCACGCTGCTGCTGACTCACTCACACATCATGCACTGGGAGTGTCGTGCTGCCAGCTATGTTTGCAGTTTTTTGTCGTACGTGTTATGTCTTTCGTTTATTGTTAAATTTAAAATCGCAGTTCCTATGATTACTGTTGTTACTTTGTTTTTATATCTTTATTTTGGTAATTCGAAAACATATGGTTAATCTAAATTGTCTTATGGTTGTTGTTGTTGTTGGCTTGCACCACATTGTGATTTTTGCACAAAGCGTTTTAATACGTTTTTTTAATATTCTTAGCTCTTTCGGTAAAGTCACGTTGAAGGGAAACAATAAAATAATAAAATATATATAACAATAAAAATTATCACGACGTTTCGACCATAACACAAACGGTCATCATCAGGTGTGTCGGTTTGACGACCGTTTGTGTTATGGTCGAAACGTCGTGAGAATTTTTATTGTTTTATATATATTTATTATTTTATTGTTTCCCTTCAACGTGACTTTACCGAAAGAGCTAAGAATATGAATTACTGCAGTCACGAAAGCTTTAAATCAAAAATGTAAGTTTTTTTTGCGTGGAATATTTGCCGGTTTATCCCAGGATGTTTCTGTTATGCGTTGTCGCTTTAAGACGTTCTCTGTTCATGTTGTTTGTTGCGGTTGCACCCGACTCAAGAGCCGCGTGGCTCACAGGGCTATACCTAATAAATGAAACTTGAAACACACCTACACACACACCTACACAAATACGGTTGTTTTGTTTACACACGTGGCGCCAGCCCACAGTGTGAGAGCATCTTATCAGCAGCAGCAGCAGCACAGGTTCAACACAAGCACAACTCTGAGTCGGTTCCCACATCCAATGTCAGCGTGCACGGGAGAGCAGAGTGAATAACGATTCCTTTACAAATACTTCGCCCATCATGTCCCCGTTGTCTCTCTGTGTCTGTGTGTGTGTCTCTCAGTGTCTGTGTGTCTCTGTGTCTGTGTGTGAGTCTCTCTGTGTCTGTGTGTGTGTCTCAGTGTCTGTGTGTCTCTGTGTCTGTGTGTGAGTCTCTCTGTGTCTGTGTGTGTGTCTCTGTGTCTGTGTGTCTCTCTCTGTGCCTGTGTGTGTGTCTCTCTGTGTCTGAGTGAGTGTCTCTCTGTGGCTGTGTATCTCTGTGCCTGTGTGTCTCTCTGTGTCTGTGTGAGTCTCTGTGTCTGTGTGAGTGTCTCTCTGTGTGTTTCTCTGTGTCTGTGTGAGTGTCTCTCTGTCTGCGTGTCTCTCTGTGTGAGTGTCTCTCTGTCTGCGTGTCTCTCTGTGTCTGTCTGAGTGTCTCTCTGTGTCTGTCTGAGTGTCTCTCTGTGTGAGTGTCTCTCTGTGTCTGTGTGAGTGTCTCTCTGTGTGAGTGTCTCTGTGTGAGTGTCTCTCTGTGTGAGTGTCTTTCTGTGTTTGTGTGAGTGTCTCTCTGTCTGCGTGTCTCTCTGTGTGGGTGTCTCTCTGTGTGAGTGTCTCTCTGTGTCTGTGTGAGCGTCTCTCTGTGTGAGTGTCTCTCTGTGTGTGTCTGAGTGTCTCTCTGTGTGAGTGTCTCTCTGTCTGCGTGTCTCTCTGTGTGAGTGTCTCTCTGTGTGAGTGTCTCTTTGTGTCGGTCTGCGTTTTTCTCTGTGTATGTGTCTCTCTGTGTGTCTCTCTGTGTCTGTCTGAGTGTCTCTTTGTGTGAGTGTCTCTCTGTGTGAGTGTCTCTCTGTGTCTGTCTGCGTGTCTCTCTGTGTGAGTGTCTCTCTGTGTGAGTGTCTCTCTGTGTCTGTGTGAGTCTCTGTGTCTGTCTGAGTGTCTCTCTGTGTGAGTGTCTCTTTGTGTCTGCGTGAGTGTCTCTCTGTCTGCGTGTCTCTCTGTGTCTGTCTGAGTGTCTCTCTGTGTGAGTGTCTCTCTGTGTGAGTGTCTTTGTGTGAGTGTCTCTATGTTTGCGTGTCTCTCTGTGTCTGTCTGAGTGTCTCTCTGTGAGTGTCTCTGTGTCTGTGTGAGTGTCTCTCTGTATGAGTGTCTCTCTGTGTGAGTGTCTCTCTGTGTCTGTGTGAGTGTCTCTCTGTGTCTGTCTCTCTGTGTGAGTGTCTCTGTGTCTGTGTGAGTGTCTCTCTTTATGAGATTCTCATTACCCCTCTCGTCCGCGAAGTGTTCGCAGATAAGAGGAGTTGAGCGGCACAAATCCATCTCGCCATCCGCGACAATCCCACGGACAGTCGGGAGTCAAATCGTGGATAATTATATGATCCATTAACATCGCCACGGATTAGTCCAGGGGTTCTTAACCTGGGGGTCCACGCTGCACCCCAGGGGGGTCCACGCTGCACCCCCAGGGGGTCCACGCTGCACCCCCAGGGGGGTCCACGCTGCACCCCCAGGGGGTCCACGCTGCACCCCCAGGGGGTCCACGCTGCACCCCCAGGGGGTCCACGCTGCACCCCCAGGGGGGTCCACGCTGCACCCCCAAGGGGGTCCACGCTGCACCCCCAAGGGGGTCCACGCTGCACACCCCTGGGGTCCACGCTGCACCAAGGGGGTCCACGCTGTGTGTATTAACATTGCTATACAAACAATTCACGAGTGAGAAGCGAAGTGGGTGCAAGGCTGCAGTAAGGTGGTTTTCAACTCAGGGTCCCTGGTGATTTAATTTAAATCAAATCACCACGGACCCTTAGTTGAAAATCCAAAGGTTCGACCGGGAATAAAGACTCATCAAATCGCCGCGGACTCTTGGGCCTTGCCGCGTCGCACTACGCACGTGGAGCAGCGTGAGTGACTCCAGACACACGCCGCCTCGCTCCACACACACCGCCTCGCTCCACACACACACACCGCCTCGCTCCACACACACCGCCTTGCTCCACACACACACACCACCTCGCTCCACACACACACACCACCTCGCTCCACACACACCGCCTCGCTCCACACACACACACACCGCCTCGCTCCACACACCGCCTCGCTCCACACACACACACCGCCTCGCTCCACACACACACCGCCTCGCTCCACACACACACACCGCCTCGCTCTACACACACAAACCGCCTTGCTCCACACACACACCGCCTTGCTCCACACACACACCGCCTCGCTCCACTCACACACACAAACTATCTCACTCTAGACTGTCTTACTCTAGACTGTCTCACTCTAGACTGTCTTACTAGAGACTGTCTCACTCTAGACTGTCTAACTCTAGACTGTCTTACTAGAGACTATCTCACTCTAGACTGTCTCACTCTAGACTGTCTTACTAGAGACACTCTCACTCTAGACTATCTCACTCTAGACTCTCACTCTAGACTGTCTCATTCTAGACTGTCTCACTCTAGACTGTCTCACTCTAGACTGTCTTACTAGAGACTGTCTCACTCTAGACTGTCTCACTCTAGACTGTCTCACTCTAGACTGTCTCACTCTAGACTGTCTCACTCTAGACTGTCTTACTAGAGACGATCTCACTCTAGACTGTCTCACTCTAGACTGTCTCACTCGAGACTGTCTCACTCGAGACTGTCTCACTCGAGACTGTCTCACTCTAGACTGTCTTACTAGAGACGATCTCACTCTAGACTGTCTCACTCTAGACTGTCTCACTCTAGACTATCTCACTCTAGACTGCCTTACTAGAGACTGTCTCACTCTAGACTGTCTTACTCTAGACTGTCTTACTAGAGACTATCTCACTCTAGTCTGTCTTACTAGAGACTGTCTCACTCTAGACTGTCTCACTCTAGACTGTCTCACTCTAGACTGTCTCACTCTAGACTGTCTCACTCTAGACTGTCTCACTCTAGACTGTCTCACTCTAGACTGTCTTACTAGAGACTATCTCACTCTAGACTGTCTTACTAGAGACTATCTCACTCTAGACTGTCTCACTCTAGACTGTCTCACTCTAGACTGTCTCACTCTAGACTATCTCACTCTAGACTGTCACTCTAGACTATCTCACTCTAGACTATCTCACTCTAGACTATCTCACTCTAGACTGTCTCACTCGAGACTGTCTCACTCTAGACTGTCTTACTAGAGACTGTCTTACTCTAGACTGTCTCACTCTAGACTGTCTTACTAGAGACTATCTCACTCTAGTCTGTCTTACTAGAGACTGTCTCACTCTAGACTGTCTCACTCTAGACTGTCTCACTCTAGACTGTCTTACTAGAGACTGTCTCACTCTAGACTGTCTCACTCTAGACTGTCTCACTCTAGACTGTCACTCTAGACTATCTCACTCTAGACTGTCTCACTCTAGACTGTTACTAGAGACTGTCTTACTAGAGACTATCTCACTCTAGACTATCTCACTCTAGACTATCTCACTCTAGACTGTCTCACTCGAGACTGTCTCACTCTAGACTGTCTTACTAGAGACGATCTCACTCTAGACTGTCTCACTCTAGACTGTCTCACTCTAGACTGTCTCACTCTAGACTGTCTCACTCTAGACTATCTCACTCTAGACTGCCTTACTAGAGACTATCTCACTCTAGACTGTCTCACTCTAGACTGTCTTACTCTAGACTGTCTCACTATAGACTGTCTTACTCTAGACTGTCTCACTATAGACTGTCTTACTAGAGACTATCTCACTCTAGTCTGTCTTACTAGAGACTGTCTCACTCTAGACTGTCTCACTCTAGACTGTCTCACTCTAGACTGTCTTACTAGAGACTATCTCACTCTAGACTGTCTCACTCTAGACTGTCTCACTCTTGACTGTTACTAGAGACTATCTCACTCTAGACTGTCTCACTGTAGACTGTCTCACTCTAGACTGTCTCACTCTAGACTGTCCCACTCTAGACTGTCCCACTCTAGACTGTCTCACTCTAGACTGTCTCTAGACTGTCTCTAGACTGTCTTACTCTAGACTGTCTCACTCTAGACTGTCTCACTCTAGACTGTCTCACTCTAGACTGTCACTCTAGAGTCTAGACTGTCTCACTCGAGACTGTCTCACTCTAGACTGTCTTACTAGAGACGATCTCACTCTAGACTGTCTCACTCTAGACTATCTCACTCTAGACTATCTCACTCTAGACTGTCTCACTAGAGACTGTCTCACTCTAGACTGTCTCACTCTAGACTGTCTTACTCTAGACTGTCTCACTCTAGACTGTCTTACTAGAGACTATCTCACTCTAGTCTGTCTCACTCTAGACTGTCTCACTCTAGACTGTCTCACTCTAGACTGTCTTACTAGAGACTATCTCACTCTAGACTGTCTCACTCTAGACTGTCTCACTCTAGACTATCTCACTCTAGACTATCTCACTCTAGACTGTCTCACTAGAGACTGTCTCACTCTAGACTGTCTCACTCTAGACTGTCTTACTCTAGACTCTCTCACTCTAGACTGTCTTACTAGAGACTATCTCACTCTAGTCTGTCTTACTAGAGACTGTCTCACTCTAGACTGTCTCACTCTAGACTGTCTTACTAGAGACTATCTCACTCTAGACTGTCTCACTCTAGACTGTCTCACTCTAGACTGTCTCACTCTAGACTGTCTTACTAGAGACTGTCTTACTAGAGACTATCTCACTCTAGACTGTCTCACTCTAGACTGTCTCACTCTAGACTGTTACTGGAGACTGTCTTACTCTAGACTATCTCACTCTAGACTGTCTTACTAGAGACTCTCACTCTAGACTGTCTCACTCTAGACTGTCTTACTAGAAACTATCTCACTCTAGACTGTCTCACTCTAGACTGTCTCACTCTAGAATGTCTCACTCTAGACTGTCTCACTCTAGACTGTTACTAGAGACTGTCTTACTAGAGACTATCTCACTCTAGACTATCTCACTCTAGACTGTCTCACTCTAGACTTACTAGAGACTATCTCACTCTAGACTGGCTCACTCTAGACTGTCTACACTCTAGAATGTCTCACTCTAGACTGTCTCACTCTAGACTTACTAGAGACTGTCTCACTCTAGACTCTCTCACTCTAGACTATCTCACTCTAGACTGTCTCACTCTAGACTGTCTACACTCTAGACTGTCTCACTCTAGACTGTCTCACTCTAGAATGTCTCACTCTAGACTGTCTCACTCTAGACTTACTAGAGACTGTCTCACTCTAGACTGTCTCACTCTAGACTCTCTCACTCTAGATTCTCTCACTCAAGACTCTCACTCCGCTCGAGACTGTCTCGTATATTCCAAACGAATTCCACTTTGTGTTTCGTACAACGGACCACCGTTGTTTATTATGTATTTAGTATACGTTTATTCGTTACTTTAGTTATTGTGGACATTAATTCACGTGTGTAGTATGTCTATATGCCTTGGTACGGTACCGCTGTGAATGTGTTCATGCGATTTATCTGAACCGTTCCTGGGCCTCCCCAAAGTAGACCCAAATGAGTACCTGGTACGGTGTGTACACATCGTCACTAGGGAGACAAAGGCGGCCGGGTGTGGTGCTGGCCACCCACCCCCTCGTGTGCCGTGCCGGCCTTCATAGGTGCTGCTCGCTAACAGCACTTGCCCCTACAGTCTGTTAAGGTTAAACAGGGGAGTTTGTCGGACTGTCAACATGCCCCCTACAGTCTGTTAAGGTTAAACTGGGGGAGCTTGGACTGTCAACATGCCCCCTACAGTCTGTTAAGGTTAAACAGGGGGAGCTTGGACTGTCAACATGCCCCCTACAGTCTGTGAAGGTTAAACAGGGGGAGCTTGTCGGACTGTCAACATGCCCCCTACAGTCTGTTAAGGTTAAACAGGGGAGTTTGTCGGACTGTCAACATGCCCCTACAGTCTGTTAAGGTTAAACAGGGGAGTTTGTCGGACTGTCAACATGCCCCTACAGTCTGTTAAGGTTAAACAGGGGGAGCTTGGACTGTCAACATGCCCCCTACAGTCTGTTAAGGTTAAACAGGGGGAGCTTGGACTGTCAACATGCCCCTACAGTCTGTTAAGGTTAAACAGGGGGAGCTTGGACTGTCAACATGCCCCCTACAGTCTGTTAAGGTTAAACTGGGGGAGCTTGTCGGACTGTCAACATGCCCCTACAGTCTGTTAAGGTTAAACAGGGGAGCTTGGACTGTCAACATGCCCCTACAGTCTGTTAAGGTTAAACTGGGGGAGCTTGTCGGACTGTCAACATGCCCCCTACAGTCTGTTAAGGTTAAACAGGGGAGCTTGGACTGTCAACATGCCCCTACAGTCTGTGAAGGTTAAACAGGGGGAGCTTGTCGGACTGTCAACATGCCCCCTACAGTCTGTTAAGGTTAAACAGGGGGAGTTTGTCGGACTGTCAACATGCCCCCTACAGTCTGTGAAGGTTAAACAGGGGGAGTTTGTCGGACTGTCAACATGCCCCCTACAGTCTGTTAAGGTTAAACAGGGGGAGTTTGTCGGACTGTCAACATGCCCCTACAGTCTGTTAAGCTTAAACAGGGGGAGCTTGTCGGACTGTCAATGCTGCACCCTTCATGTTATATCGCATTGAGCTGCGTGTGTCATCAGATCCGGTGTATCGGTAAAATCTGGATCTTATACTCTTTGGTTTTTTCGGTAAAGTCACGTACGTAAAATAAAACAACTAAATTAAATCACGACGTTTCGGAGGCAACACAAGCTTCCGTCTTCAGGTGGAACAGACACAGCAAAATTAGCTGTATCAAGTGAACAGCTCTGGAATACCCGAGATTATATACAGGTTAAGGGGGGGGAGCCAGGAAGGGATGTGGGTGGGGAGGGGAGGGCTAAGTTAAGCCGCCTTTTGTTATGATGCAGGGGGTTCGGGAGGAGTGGTGGTGCACTGCAAGAAAGCGGGTAAAACCCACCTGTTGTTATGATGCAGGGGGTTCGGGAGGAGTGGTGGTGCGCTGCAAGAAAGCGGGTAAAACCCACCTGTTGTTATGATGCAGGGGGTTCGGGAGGAGTGGTGGTGCACTGCAAGATAGCGGGTAAAACCCACCTGTTGTTATGATGCAAGGTGTTCGGGAGGAGTGGTGGTGCACTGCAAGAAAGCGGGTAAAACCCACCTGTTGTTATGCTGCAGGGGGTTCTGGAGGAGTGGTGGTGCACTGCAAGATAGCGGGTAAAACCCACCTGTTGTTATGATGCAGGGGGTTCGGGAGGAGTGGTGGTGCACTGCAAGAAAGCGGGTAAAACTCACCTGTTGTTATGATGCAGGGGGTTCGGGAGGAGTGGTGGTGCACTGCAAGATAGCGGGTAAAACCCACCTGTTGTTATGATGCAGGGGGTTCGGGAGGAGTGGTGGTGCACTGCAAGAAAGCGGGTTAAACCCACCTGTTGTTATGATGCAGGGGGTTCGGGAGGAGTGGTGGTGCACTGCAAGATAGCGGGTAAAACCCACCTGTTGTTATGATGCAGGGGGTTCGGGAGGAGTGGTGGTGCACTGCAAGATAGCGGGTAAAACCCACCTGTTGTTATGATGCAGGGGGTTCGGGAGGAGTGGTGGTGAACTGCAAGAAAGTGGGTAAAACCCACCTGTTGTTATGATGCAGGGGGTTCGGGAGGAGTGGTGGTGCACTGCAAGAAAGCGGGTAAAACCCACCTGTTGTTATGATGCAGGGGGTTCTGGGGGAGTGGTGGTGCACTGCAAGAAAGCGGGTAAAACCCACCTGTTGTTATGATGCAGGGGGTTCGGGAGGAGTGGTGGTGCACTGCAAGATAGCGGGTAAAACCCACCTGTTGTTATGATGCAGGGGGTTCGGGAGGAGTGGTGGTGCACTGCAAGAAAGCGGGTTAAACCCACCTGTTGTTATGATGCAGGGGGTTCGGGAGGAGTGGTGGTGCACTGCAAGATAGCGGGTAAAACCCACCTGTTGTTATGATGCAGGGGGTTCGGGAGGAGTGGTGGTGCACTGCAAGAAAGTGGGTAAAACCCACCTGTTGTTATGATGCAGGGGGTTCGGGAGGAGTGGTGGTGCACTGCAAGAAAGCGGGTAAAACCCACCTGTTGTTATGATGCAGGGGGTTCTGGGGGAGTGGTGGTGCACTGCAAGAAAGCGGGTAAAACCCACCTGTTGTTATGATGCAGGGGGTTCGGGAGGAGTGGTGGTGCACTGCAAGATAGCGGGTAAAACCCACCTGTTGTTATGATGCAGGGGGTTCGGGAGGAGTGGTGGTGCACTGCAAGAAAGCGGGTTAAACCCACCTGTTGTTATGATGCAGGGGGTTCGGGAGGAGTGGTGGTGCACTGCAAGATAGCGGGTAAAACCCACCTGTTGTTATGATGCAGGGGGTTCGGGAGGAGTGGTGGTGCACTGCAAGATAGCGGGTAAAACCCACCTGTTGTTATGATGCAGGGGGTTCGGGAGGAGTGGTGGTGAACTGCAAGAAAGTGGGTAAAACCCACCTGTTGTTATGATGCAGGGGGTTCGGGAGGAGTGGTGGTGCACTGCAAGAAAGCGGGTAAAACCCACCTGTTGTTATGATGCAGGGGGTTCTGGGGGAGTGGTGGTGCACTGCAAGAAAGCGGGTAAAACCCACCTGTTGTTATGATGCAGGGGGTTCGGGAGGAGTGGTGGTGCACTGCAAGATAGCGGGTAAAACCCACCTGTTGTTATGATGCAGGAGGTTCGGGAGGAGTGGTGGTGCACTGCAAGAAAGCGGGTAAAACCCACCTGTTGTTATGATGCAGGGGGTTCTGGGGGAGTGGTGGTGCACTGCAAGAAAGCGGGTAAAACCCACCTGTTGTTATGATGCAGAGGGTTCGGGGGGCAGGCGATGGCGTGCTGTACGAGCGCAGGCACCATCCTGGTATAAACGGAAACGGCTGTACAATTATAACCCAGCTCACGTTTAACTTGGTTGATGACATATTTCCAAAAAGTTGCTCAATTTGAAAAAACCAAAGAGTATGAATCCTTGCAGTCACGAAAGCTTCAAATCTAGAATTAAAATCTGGATCTGCCTAAGATGGATCAATCTGCCTATTTTTATTATTTTAATAGTGCAACGCTTTTCGATCCAGATATCAAAATGCTCGTCGGTTGTTTGATAACCTGTCACTGAATGTCCATGCCCCCACAGCTCGTGTCTGCCCGGGTGTCCCCAAGGCGATAGACAAGTGGCATCGCCGCCATCCCGCGTCACCCACAGAGGAACGCTTTGAGAGCGGCCATGAGTGACACTGGAGGTAGAGACGACGCATCCCCACCAAGCCACCCTTCCCGCTTGTCTTCACTCTCACAGGGACTGGGGATGTTTGTCATTCACCTCGGAATGTCTAAGGAGGAAGATATAGGGGGGACTCCCTTGTACATTGTTTTTGTAATGCCTGGGACCATCATGTGTCCCAGATGGTTTGTGGCTACGCCGGCCTGTAAGCCAGCACTGCGGAGGTGAGAGTTCGTGGATCGCTGCACTGATGCTCCGAAAAGCCCCTTCCCGTGGGCGTGGAGGAGAAATGTGGTGCAGCAAATCGTGGACTAAACAGAATCTTATTTAGGATGAGCTATGAAGCTCTTCTTATTTGGGTCCTTCGGTAAAGTCACGTGTCTACGTGCCTTTACCGAAAGATCCAAAGAATATGAATTCCTGCAGTCACGAAAGTTTTAAGTCAAGATTTAAAAAGCTCTTTTTCACAGATGTCCAGTCGGGGCAGGTTAGAAAGTCACAACGAACAATACAAAAACACGATCACAGTGCAAAGTATAGGAAAGGTAAGAAAATCACAAAAAAATGTAACTAAACTTTTTATTTTACCAAGTCAAAAGCCTGCTGAGCTATTACTCCTTTTTCGGAGGCGACCTGGCCACAAATGATAGCTCAGCGTGTAGTGGCTTATCATGTGGAAATATATAGCAGCCAAAATAATCTAAACGCATGTATCTCAATGTGTCATCTGTTCCATCGCCAGTTTCCTCACACACGTGTAAGTACTCGTGAATTGGCTGAAAATGTCTCAATATCTACATTTTTCGCAGTCATTAATTTTCCCGCAATTCGCGAACCCCGTTCAGAAAATCTTGTAGGGTGCGTAAAAATGGGTTCTCTCCATGTCGGAGCAGTCGGAAGACGAATGTTTACGAGCAGCTGAACACGAAGAAGCTTCACAGTCTGTTGCCGTATAGCAGCACCCAGCCTGATGGCGATTGGTCGCTCCGTGTTCCGAAGGCAGCGAGATTGACTCCTCCTGCCCTAGAATTGGTCGGACGATTCCTCGATTCATTCCCGGAATCGTTTGTCGGCGGACGGTGGCATCAGCAGATTACGACTCGTGGTGTCGCCACGCGTTCGAATTGGAAAGCAGCTGCTGAATCGAAGTGCAACTTCTGATGGAGAGTCCTGCGGCTCACTCAAGGAGGGCAACACGGACATCGTCAGACTGTTGTTACGCTGCACTGGTGTACCGCCAATACGTCCACGTCGAGGACTACAGAGGGCAATTGTTGGTTGCGCCGGCTCCTCGCTTGGCTGCCTTCCAGCTCGTCTGTGCATCCTCAGCAACTTTGAGATGCAATTTGCATCAACGATTACATAAAGCAAAACATGATGAAACATTCCATTAATTACGCAGACTTGCCAATCAATCTCCTGTGATCTCCGATGTTATGAACTTGACGAGCTTTCTCTGCCTTTGGGGATTAAACGTTGGAACAGAGCTTGTATATGTATATTTTTTTATTTAGTTCATCGGTGTCTATGTTTTCGCATGTTTTAAAAACTGCTTGTTTTTCTTATTATTACAGAACAAACCAAGATGGATTGTGAAGATTCAATTTCAGAGGTCTGTTCAGAAGGCCAAAAGAAATATGAGGAAAGTTTAGATGAAAATAACACATCTGGGACTCTGCTTATACAACCACAGGAGCTTATGAGTTCTGAATTACCAGTGCCACAATTAGGCACACCGCAAATTGGCGTACAGGATGAATTAAGAGACGCGGGCGAATCCAGCAGTGCGATCGTTGTAACGTCAGAAGCAGCCGTTTCTCAAAAATCGGTCGATATGCCGGGAAGTGAACTTCCCAAGGGGCCCTTGTGTGGACAAGGGGCGTTACCATTTCAGGCAGAAGTGGTGGCCTCCGACTCGGAAGAGATGGATGTAAAATTAATCCCAGACCGTGCAGCTGAAGACAGGTGAGACTCTGTTCATGTCAAATGTAAAAAGGATTCCTTACACAACCCATCGGGCCCCATGGCCTTCTGGGAGGACCCATGACTTAAGGGGAGTGTCCTCGCCTGTGGCATCTGGCAGTGCACCAGCGAGCACTGCCAGATGCAGTGGTTCAAGCGAGCTTGCCACTGCTGATGAGCCCACTGCGTGTCGCAATCGGTCCATGGTTTCTTCTGCCGGTCAATGCTGCTGAAACGATGCACTCCCAGAAGGTCGTGGAGCCGATGGATTGTGTAAACGGTAAACTTGTGTTCTAAGTGGAGAGACTGATTTTCCACAACAGCGTTAATGATTTATATTTTCTGTGTTTTTGTCCTTTCATTTGTTTTGATAATGTAATCCCTCCCCTCTCCGCGCCCCCAGTGAAAACAGACGCCGCTCCATGCAACTTTTTCCTGCTCGCTCGTTCTCTCCTTCTCTTCCCTCCCCTCTCATCATCACCCTCTCATCCCTGACACCCTGGCCCGGTCATTCCCTCTCCTGCTGGCCAGCTCTCCTCCTCATCATCACCCTCTCATCCCTGACACCTTGGCCCGGTCACTCCCCCTCCTGCTGGCCAGCTCTCCTCCTCATCATCACCCTCTCATCCCTGACACCTTGGCCCCGTCACTCCCCCTCCTGCTGGCCAGCTCTCCTCCTCGGCCTCCCTGCTGCTCGTCTCGAGCCGTGCCCTCCTCTTTGTCCGTCTTGGGGATTTCTGTCTCGGCTTTCCATCCCGCTCATGTTTTCTCTTCTGATGCGTTGGCTCTTACTTCCCTTCCCGTGGTGTGCCACGGGTACAGAGCTTCATGCGATTGAAACGAACATTGCCAGCTTACGCACGTGATTCGGTGCACGTGGCTGCGAGCTTCAGAATTGATGATAATTTATGCACCTCTGCCTGCGTTGCTACACCCCTGATTTTAGGCGCCTTTCTGCAGACACTTCCGATTAGCACGGCCGGCTACGTCCGGCACGAAGGAAGTTCAACATACGTACATACGTGCAAACTACCTGACGCTGAGCGTAGCTCGCAGGGAAGAGGGCACCGTACATGTTCGCTTTATTCACAGCTGCGTCTGCGTTGGGCGGGAGTTGAGCCGTGGCGTCTAATCTGCCTCCCGTTTGCGTCCCTTTGCAGCGATTCGTCCGACGAGTCAACCTCGTCCCTGTCCTCCGCATCGCCAACACCGGTCGCTGACGATTTCGAGTTTGGAGACGATTATTTTTCATCCAAGTCGGTGCCGAAAGTGAAAGTGAAGGGCGAGCTGGACCTGGAGGTGGGGGACGGTTTCAGTGTTTGTTTTTGCTCCGCTGCATCCCGAACGTGTCCTGCCGTGCCGTGGCGTGGCGCGCTGCTTGTTCGCAAGCAGCTCCCACTTGTGAGCCGCGTGCAAACCACGCGCGGAGACCCGCGCCATGTGTTCTTGTTATTTATTAACCCATTCACCGCTGTACGTGATCGAGTTCAGCAGTATTTAGGATGGTGAATGTATGGGCCCTCTTCGCGGGGGAGCTGGTCAGAATCCCGCTCGTTCTTCTCGCGACCTGTTTATCAACAGCGTCTTCTCATCAGAAGAATTATATATATAAAAAAAACAAAATGGTCAGATTTTAGTGTGAAGAGCCGAAGCATTAAACCATAGCAGGGGAGTTGCCAGCCACTGCGATAAAGCACTCAAGCGAAGAACGACCTGCTTGGCTCACGCACTCTGAATTGCAAATGAGAGAATTCCAACATTGGTTTTCTACTGGAAATTAAATATTTCACAATGTCATAATTATGAGTTATTTACCCAGGAAGCCACGTTGAGTCCATGGACTCGTTTTTTCAGGAGGGCCTTGCTGCCATTTGGTTTATACGTGAACACTATTCCCATTCCGAGATGTCTGCAAGTTGCAGGGTGGGTGAGTGCTCAAAACAGCGCCGCTGTTTTTAAAGACATTGTACTCGCTGCAGAGAATTGTAGGGACACGACCGCACTCCACGATAGCTGGTGGCAAACTCTGCCACATGCCCTCCCGCATGTCCAGTTACGTGTACGTCATCGTACGTGACGTACACGTACGATGACGTACTCGTACGTGATTGGAACGGGAAGGGGTTAAGGTGCTTCCAGCCAATTGATGAGTTTATGCATGCGGAAGGAAACCGGAGCACCCGGAGAAAACCCACACACGTGACGGGGCAGCGTTCTATCCACACACGTGACGGGGCAGCGTTCTATCCACACACGTGACGGGGCAGCGTTCTATCCACACACGTGACGGGGCAGCGTTCTACCCACACACGTGACGGGGCAGCGTTCTATCCACACACGTGACGGGGCAGCGTTCTATACACACACGTGACGGGGCAGCGTTCTATACACACACGTGACAGGGCAGCGTTCTATACACACACGTGACGGGACAGCGTTTATCCACACACGTGACGGGGCAGCGTTCTATCCACACACGTGACGGGGCAGCGTTCTATCCACACACGTGACGGGGCAGCGTTCTATCCACACACGTGACGGGGCAGCGTTCTATCCACACACGTGACGGGGCAGGGTTCTATCCACACACGTGACGGGGCAGCGTTCTATCCACACACGTGACGGGGCAGCGTTCTATCCACACACGTGACGGGGCAGGGTTCTATCCACACACGTGACGGGGCAGCGTTCTATCCACACACGTGACGGGGCAGCGTTCTAGCCTGTACAGATAGGACAAATGGAGGTCCAGTAAAACCTTGGATTGCGAGCATAATTCCTTCCGGAAACGTGTTTGTAATCCAAAACACTCGTATATCAAAACACTCGTATATCAGTTGTGATCACGTGACGCTCGGCAAAGCGTATACGTACTACTCGTATTGCAAGACCTCGCTCGTTTATCAAATTAATATTTATATTTAAAAATTTTGCTCGTCTTGCAAAACACTCGCATACCAAGTTACTCGCAATCCACAAGGTTTTACTGGAAGTCCGCACTTTGCTGTTATCACCTTGTTCTGGTGAGCCAGGGTACGGCAGCTTGATACCCAACGAGAAGGGAGTTTTGCAACGTTTGTATATATGTATGTTGAATTTGTATTCGCACCGTACGTAGCCAGCCGTTGTTGGAGGTTTGGGGGAAGGACAACAAACGAAACACAAAGAGCAGTTCTAAGGAAATAAGTTTTCCATATAGATTATTTAAAAGTGCTTACCTCCTTTGGCTTCGTAATACCGGAAGGAGGAACGTTCCAGACAGCCGCAGAAGCGCATGTTAAAGCGAGCGATGCGATCTTTGTTCGACGGTGAGCCACACGCCGCTGCTGCTAGGGGGATGACCGGAGTTTGTGTGATGATTTCTGCTCCTTGATGAGATCAGCAAGGTATTGTGAATAATTTGCGGCAGGCACTTTGTACGTGCAATGGTCCGCCAACGCTCGCTGCTGGCTCCAGAGCGATGCCGGGTCACACGCCACGTGCAGCGTAGTCGGTCCCACCGCCGCCACCACCACCGCCACCCAGGGTGTTTCTTGATTTTTCTTTTTTTAAACTCCGCTGATGGTTATTCTTCTTCTGGTGGGCCTGAGGGAAGCGAGTTAGCAATCGCTACTTATTATTATTATTAAATTCAGTGTCAAATCTTTCATGTCTCAAAAAGTTTAATAACCTAAAATTTGATGGGCAAGATATATCTTTTTTATTGGTAAAAAATACCGTGAAAATGAAGGCACAGTGTTGGCCGTGACGTGCGAGCGAATGGGTTGTAGACATTTATTATAAATGCACTGTTAATTATTCAGTAATTAGCGTGAGATAATTGCTTCCTCAGTGTTTAATAATGTATTAGACAATATGGCTTGAGCTCACACACCATTGGATGTCAGTGCGTCTAGGGACGCTATCGCATTGATGTCGATCCTCTGGAAAATTCTACCCATTAATTTATTCATATCACCCTGCACGGCGGTCATGCCATTCCTCGCGGAAATACTGACGCAACTACAACGGCTCTAACTTCATCACAGTCACAAAGTCATCTGGTGATGCTGCTGCTGCTGCTTTGGCAGGGGTACACAAAGCACAACAAACAAAACTCAACACGTTCATCCATAACACTGTGGCCTTAAAAGGAAAAGTATATACAGTGAGGGAAAAAAGTATTTGATCCCCTGCTGATTTTGTACGTTTGCTCACTGACAAAGAAATGATCAGTCTATAATTTTAATGGTAGGTTTACTTGAACAGCGAGAGACATAATTACAACAAAAATTCAGAAAAACGCATGTCAAAAATGTTATAAATTGATTTGCATTTTAATGAGGGAAATAAGTATTTGACCCCTCTGCAAAACATGACTTAGTGCTTGGTGGAAAAACCCTTGTTGGCAATCACAGAGGTCAGACGTTTCTTGTAGTTGGCCACCAGGTTTGCACACATCTCAGGAGGGATTTTGTCCCACTCCTCTTTGCAGATCTTCTCCAAGTCATTAAGGTTTCTAGGCTGACGTTTGGCAACTCGAACCTTCAGCTCCCTCCAAGATTTTCTATGGGATTAAGGTCTGGAGACTGGCGAGGCCACTCCAGGACCTTAATGTGCTTCTTTTTGAGCCACTCCTTTGTTGCCTTGGCCGTGTGTTTTGGGTCATTGTCATGCTGGAATACCCATCCACGACCCATTTTCAATGCCCTGGCTGAGGGAAGGAGGTTCTCACCCAAGATTTTTACGGTACATGGCCCTGTCCATCGTCCCTTTGATGCGGTGAAGTTATGTCCCCTTAGCAGAAAAACACCCCCAAAGCATAATGTTTCCACCTCCATGTTTGACGGTGGGGATGGTGTTCTTAGGGTCATAGGCAGCATTCCTCCTCCTCCAAACATGGCGAGTTGAGTTGATGCCAAAGAGCTCCATTTTGGTCTCATCTGACCGCAACACTTTCACCCAGTTGTCCTCTGAACCATTCAGATGTTTATTGGCAAACTTCAGACGGGCATGTATATGTGCTTTCTTGAGCAGGGGGACCTTGCGGGCGCTGCAGAATTTCAGTCCTTCACGGCGTAGTGTTACCAATTGTTTTCTTGGTGACTATGGTCCCAGCTGCCTTGAGATCATTGACCAGATCCTCCCGTGTAGTTCTGGGATGATTCCTCACCGTTCTCATGATCATTGCAACTCCACGAGGTGAGATCTTGCAACTGTTGTCACCGTCTCACCAAGCTGCTTGGCAATGGTCTTGTAGCCCATTCCAGCCTTGTGTAGGTCTACAATCTTGTCCCTGACATCCTTGGAGAGCTCTTTGGTCTTGGTCATGGTGGAGAGTTTGTAATATGATTGATTGATTGCTTCTGTGGACAGGTGTCTTTTATACAGGTAACAAGCTGAGATTAGGAGCACTCCTTTTAAGAGTGTGCTCCCAATCTCAGCTCGTTACTTGTATAAAAGACACCTGGGAGCCAGAAATCTTTCTGATTGAGAGGGGGTCAAATACTTATTTCCCTCATTAAAATGCAAATCAATTTATAACATTTTTGACATGCGTTTTTCTGGATTTTGTTGTTGTTATTCTGTCTCTCACTGTTCAAATAAACCTACCATTAAAATTATAGACTGATCATTTCTTCGTCAGTGGGCAAACGTACAAAATCAGCAGGGGATCAAATACTTTTTTCCCTCACTGTAATATGGCCCTTCCTCATATCCTTCTTCATGGCACATTTATGAATGTCCTATGAAGAAGGGCCATGGCCCTCGCACTTCCGATTAGCACGGTTGGCTACGTACAGTGTGGAAGAATTTCATAATACAGACATAACTATTATGGGTTTTTTTTATTTTAAGGTCACTTATTGGTGAACATGTTGAGTTTGACAGATGGTCACCGTGAAGGTGGAAAAGGGGTTTTTTTTCCCCCCCAACATTTGATTGGAGAAACGAGGGCGTGAATATCGGTGGAGAAAAACTTTAACAGCCCATGATGTGTGTTGACGATGCGGTCCTTGAAGTGACGACAATTGGCAAAGAACTTCAGGAAATTGTCAGAAGGAGAAAAAAGCGTTCACGAATTCGGCACCCGACGTTGGACCCAAGATGAAATTGTCGGCGAAACAACGACAACTTTGCTCAGCAACCGGGGACGTCTTGTCGGAAGGAAAGTGGAAGAAGAAGACAAAAAAACACCGGTGTGGTGAGCCTTGGGGCAGCTACTGCAGGCCAGCCGCGGGCACAGTGACAACATCAAAATAATGAAAACAACGGGGAGCGGGTTGTCCTCGTTCATGCAAAGCGACGTGCGGATGTGTCTGGAGAAGGAACTTAATCGGTGTTTTGTTACCTGCGGTGAGACGTGGGCCAGATGCGCATGGACACTGACACAAAGATGGGAACAAATGATTAAGAGTGTGCAGAGGAGCGTGGAGAGATGCACAGTTTGCTTCTGAAAAATAACTATATAGCTTGGTGAGCCTGACCTGATAAATTTAAGGATAGTTTTTAGTTTCGTATCATTCGACGCCTAAGCTGTAATGTAATTCACGCCTGGCTGTGAGTGAAGGTAACGCGTCCAGGGGAACATGCACCATGGTGATGGAGCAATGGAATGGGCATGCAGGCTCCAGGTGGATTGTTTAATTGTAGGACTGAGAGATGACTCCTCGGGGTGTGGGTGTTTGGGTCTCGAGGTGTTTGATGGTGATCATGATAACTGCTTCCAGGGTAACCGAGTTGCGTCTCCCTTGTGTGCGTGTTCACGCGAGTAAGTCCCGGATGTGTTGGTGTGGATGACTGCGTCTGCGCGCGAGCGGGAGCGACGCGACGCGAGTGGTGACCGCCCGTTCGCTGTGTGCGCTCGCTATCCTCAGGACCTGCCGCCTGTGCCCGAGGTCACCATCGAGATTCCCGAAGATGTCAAAATGGAGCCAATTGGGGTGGTCACCAGCCTCCTGGGCCAACTAGGTAAGTTCCCTGAGACTTTTGATAATTACATTACTGATATATCACCGTTCAACGAAACACCCGAGCTGATTTTTTTTAATATTCAAAGCGTTAAGCAGAACTGATGAAAACCTACAGGCAACCGGAACATGGCTGATTGCATTGGCAACGTTTTCCCTTATTCATTGCATTTGTGCTTTGCTGTGCTCTAGAATAGTTTGGAACGATTTTAATTATCGAAACACTTTGTCATCAACCCGCTAATGGATGAAGGCATCCCCAGCACCTTGTCGGTTTTCGTAGTGATTTGACCATACTTCACCACGCTGGTCAGTGCAGGTGTGGAGGGAGGTGAAGCGGTTCATCGTTACCGCCGCACGTCGTGACATTTCAGTCATGTGTGTTGCGTCAGTCGGTGCGCTTCAACGTGGGATGCTGGCATCGTAATGTGTTCATTGCGTGTCATGTCAGTGGCACGGCTCTGGTTGTGCAGTGGAAAAAGATGACCTGGTGTCAACTTGGTCTCTCCTTGGTCTCTCCTTGGTGTCTCCGTGGTCTCTCCTTGGTGTCTCCTTGGTGTCACCTTGGTCTCTCCTTGGTCTCTCCTTGGTGTCACCTTGGTGTCACCTTGGTGTCACCTTGGTCTCTCCTTGGTGTCTCCGTGGTCTCTCCTTGGTGTCTCCTTGGTGTCACCTTGGTCTCTCCTTGGTCTCTCCTTGGTGTCACGTTGGTGTCACCTTGGTGTCACCTTGGTGTCACCTTGGTGTCACGTTGGTGTCACCTTGGTCTCTCCTTGGTGTCACCGTGGTGTCACCGTGGTGTCACCTTGGTGTCACCTTGGTGTCACCTTGGTGTCACGTTGGTGTCACCTTGGTCTCTCCTTGGTGTCACCTTGGTGTCACCGTGGTGTCACCTTGGTGTCACCTTGGTCTCTCCTTGGTGTCACGTTGGTGTGACGTTGGTGTCACCTTGGTGTCACCTTGGTGTCTCCTTGGTGTCACCTTGGTGTCTCCTTGGTGTCACCTTGATGTCACCTTGGTGTCATGTTGGTGTCACCTTGGTGTCTCCTTGGTGTCACCTTGGTGTCACCTTGGTGTCTCCTTGGTGTCACCTTGATGTCACCTTGGTGTCATGTTGGTGTCACCTTGGTGTCTCCTTGGTGTCACCTTGGTGTCTCCTTGGTGCACCTTGATGTCACCTTGGTGTCATGTTGGTGTCACCTTGGTGTCACGTTGGTGTCACCTTGATGTCACCTTGGTGTCACGTTGGTGTCACCTTGGTGTCACCTTGGTGTCACGTTGGTGTCACGTTGGTGTCACCTTGGTGTCACCTTGGTGTCACCTTGGTGTCACGTTGGTGTCACGTTGGTGTCTCCTTGGTGTCACGTTGGTGTCTCCTTGGTGTCACCTTGGTGTCACCTTGGTGTCTCCTTGGTGTCACCTTGGTGTCACCTTGGTGTCATGTTGGTGTCACCTTGGTGTCACCTTGGTGTCTCCTTGGTGTCACCTTGGTGTCTCCTTGGTGTCTCCTTGGTCTCTCCTTGGTCTCTCCTTGGTGTCTCCTTGGTCTCTCCTTGGTGTCACCTTGGTGTCTCCTTGGTGTCTCCTTTGTCTCTCCTTGGTGTCTCCTTGGTGTCTCCTTGGTCTCTCCTTGGTGTCACCTTGGTCTCTCCTTGGTGTCTCCTTGGTGTCACCTTGGTGTCTCCTTGGTCTCTCCTTGGTGTCTCCTTGGTGTCACCTTGGTGTCACCTTGGTGTCTCCTTGGTGTCACCTTGGTCTCTCCTTGGTGTCACCTTGGTGTCTCCTTGGTGTCTCCTTTGTCTCTCCTTGGTGTCTCTCCTTGGTGTCTCCTTGGTGTCTCCTTGGTCTCTCCTTGGTGTCACCTTGGTCTCTCCTTGGTGTCTCCTTGGTGTCACCTTGGTGTCTCCTTGGTCTCTCCTTGGTGTCTCCTTGGTGCCACCTTGGTGTCTCCTTGGTCTCTACTTGGTGTCAACGTGGTGTCTCCTTGGTGTCACCTTGGTGTCTCCTTGGTCTCTCCTTGGTGTCTCCTTGGTGTCACCTTGGTGTCTCCTTGGTGTCACCTTGGTGTCTCCTTGGTGTCACCTTGGTGTCACCTTGGTCTCTCCTTGGTCTCTCCTTGGTGTCACCTTGGTCTCTCCTTGGTGTCACCTTGGTGTCACCAAGGTGTCTCCTTGGTGTCACCTTGGTGTCACCTTGGTCTCTCCTTGGTGTTTCCTTGGTGTCTCCTTTGTCTCTCCTTGGTGTCTCCTTGGTGTCTCCTTGGTGTCTCCTTGGTGTCACCTTGGTGTCTCCTTGGTCTCTCCTTGGTCTCTCCTTGGTGTCTCCTTGGTGTCTCCTTGGTGTCACCTTGGTGTCTCCTTGGTGTCTCCTTGGTGTCTCCTTGGTGTCAACTTGGTGTCTCCTTGGTCTCTCCTTGGTGTCACCTTGGTGTCACCTTGGTGTCTCCTTGGTCTCTACTTGGTGTCAACTTGGTGTCTCCTTGGTGTCACCTTGGTGTCACCTTGGTGTCTCCTTGGTCTCTCCTTGGTGTCTCCTTGGTGTCACCTTGGTGTCTCCTTGGTGTCACCTTGGTGTCTTCTTGGTGTCACCTTGGTGTCTCCTTGGTGTCTCCTTGGTGTCACCTTGGTGTCACCTTGGTCTCTCCTTGGTCTCTCCTTGGTGTCACCTTGGTCTCTCCTTGGTCTCTCCTTGGTGTCACCTTGGTGTCTCCTTGGTCTCTACTTGGTGTCAACTTGGTGTCTCCTTGGTGTCACCTTGGTGTCACCTTGGTGTCTCCTTGGTCTCTCCTTGGTGTCTCCTTGGTGTCACCTTGGTGTCTCCTTGGTGTCACCTTGGTGTCTCCTTGGTGTCACCTTGGTGTCTCCTTGGTGTCTCCTTGGTGTCTCCTTGGTGTCACCTTGGTGTCTCCCTGGTCTCTCCTTGGTGTCACCTTGGTGTCACCAAGGTGTCACCTTGGTGTCACCTTGGTGTCACGTTGGTGTTTCCTTGGTGTCTCCTTGGTGTCACCTTGGTGTCACCTTGGTGTCTCCTTAGTGTCACCTTGATCTCTCCTTGGTGTCTCCTTGGTGTCACCTTGGTGTCACCTTGGTGCCACCTTGGTGTCATCTTGGTGTCACCTTGGTGTCACCTTGGTGTCTCCTTGGTGTCTCCTTGGTGTCACCTTGGTCTCACCTTGGTGCCACCTTGGTGTCACCTTGGTGTCTCCTTGGTGTCACCTTGGTGTCTACTTGATCTCTCCTTGGTGTCACCTTGGTGTCACCTTGGTGTCACCTTGGTGTCTCCTTGGTGTCACCTTGGTGTCACCTTGGTGTCACCTTGGTGTCTCCTTGGTGTCACCTTGGTGTCTCCTTGGTGTCTCCTTGGTGTCTCCTTGGTGTCTCCTTGGTTGGACCGGCCTGGCTCGGTACGGCCCCAGCGCGGCTCGGTTGCGCAGTGGGAAGGCGATGCGGACATTCATCGACTTACGAACTTAATTTGTTCCCAAGATCCCGTTCGTAATGCGATCCGGTCATAAGTGTGGGTGTTCGTAAGTGCGGCTGTTCATAAGTTGAGGACTGCCTGTACAAGTTTCTCGATACAGGCGGTGCGCACACAGACGTGTCGAGGTTTGTGGAGTTGACTCATCGCAGCGCCGCGTGCTCGGCAGAGGAGAGCGCAGTGAACGCCACCGTCGCACGCTCCCTAAATTTTGCCGACCCGCACTGGCCGGCCGTTAGTGACGTATGGATGAGTGACCTCTGCGAGTAACGGAGGCCCTCGTCCGGCAGTAGGATTTGACAGGGGGGCCGTGTCGCGTCTTGCGTGTTGCGTCACGGGGTGGGGTTGGGGGGGGGCGTCTTGCCTCGGGATGGAACTCTTGTCGGCACAGCACGCTCTCGGTTCTCGTCGTGGCCGCTAGAATATGGGATGTCACGAGGGGCACCAAACCTCGCAGAGCCTCTGAAGACCTCTTTTCTTGAGAGAAGCGACCGGGTTGGCTCGGAGGTCAGAGCGCTGAGCCCGCAACCTATGTTTGAGTCCGGGCAGACGCCCGTGGGTTAATCCATGTGCGTCGAGTGCAGCGAGTTAATGGTCTCAGCTCGGTCATCAACAATCGCGCGCAAATAAAACGCATCGCGGCTGGCGGCGTGCATAGAGTGCTGTCCCCTTTCTGCGTGGAACGGAGGTGGCTCGAAGGGGATGTCGGAGGTAGCTCTGACATCGGCTTCCGTGGGTCATAACCTAACACGAAGAAGGGTTGCACTGCTCGATGAGAGAATGGAATTGAATGTTTGAAGATGTCATTGGGCGCCACGGTGGCGAGATGTTAACAATTTTGCCTGGTATACAGGTCAGATGGGTCCGATCCCGGCTCTGACGATGCCTGTATATTTGGAGTTTGCATGTTCTGCTTGTGGTCGCGTGCATTTTTCTCTCCACATTTATAATCAACACGCGTTTAGGGTATTTGGCTGCTGTAAATTTCCACATGATAAGCCACTTGGTTGGGCTGTCGTTTGTGATAGCCAGGTCACTTGTGAAAAAAGCTACATAGCTCAAGTAGGCCGTACCTGGTAAAATATAAATAATTTATAGTTGAGTTTATAGCTTGATGATGTGACACCGATATCACAATCAGGATAGAACTGGGGGAATAAACTAAAAAAAACCTTTTATTTTTGGCATGTTAGTTCACCTCCATGATTCCATTGCGTTTTGTGAAATATTTGCTCTTCGTTTTCCAAAAAATCCACCCTCTTCACTCCACGAAACTCGATTGATCCACCTGAACCCCCACTGACCCCCCTGCCTCTCCCATGCACGTTTCAGTGGTCGTGGAGTCCTTAAAAGACAAGTCTCCACTCAACGAAGACACGTTGCTCTTCTCGTCGGACAGAAAGTCCGTTGGGAAGGTAGGCACGCCGTTCCCGTCTTCAACGCGCGGCGCGACTGGACCGAGGTCCGCGATCGTGCAGTCATCGGTGACGCGAGCCGTGCGAAGTCAATAACAGACCTGCCTACGGTGCGGCTGGAATGTACGCCGGCCGACTCGGCCTTCACGACCACCGCTGTAATAACATTTATTTGATTTTACTTCTAATGCCAACCTGCAAACAACGCTGGCCATACCGCCATGCAAAGGCATACAGCGCTCTATTATTATTATCAATCCGCTTGGTTACCCAGGAAAGCCTGACTCAGTCTCAACGACTCTTTTTATCTGGAGGATCCTGCTTTGGAGCGCCACGTTCAGATGTTAACTCCCTCGCCTATTATGCAGGAGGTCGTTTTCGATTCCAACCCTTGATGCCTGTATATTTGGAGTTTTCTCCCCGTGGTCAAGTGGAATTTTCTCCGGGTCCTCCGGTTTTTCACCTCCACATTTAGACTCATGCGTTTCGAGTATTTGACAGCTATACATATCCACGTGATAAACCACTTTGTTGAGCTATCGTTTGTGGGTAGGTTGCTTCTGAAAATGAGCTATATATATTCTAGATTTGAAGCTTTCGTGACTGCAGGGATTCATACTCTTTGGTTTTTTCGGTAAAGTCACGTAGATAAAATAAAATAAAAATAAAAGAAAACTAAATAAAATCACGACGTTTCGGAGGCAACACAAGCTTCCGTCTTCAGGTGGAACAGTCAGAGCAAGATCGCTGCATCAAGTGGGGAGCTCTGAGACACACGAGCTTATATACAGGTTAAGGTGGGGGGGGAGGAGCCAAGCAGGGAGTGATGATAGCGTGCGGGGCTAAGTTAATCCGTCTTTTGTTATGTTGAGGGTGCAGGGGGAGCGGTGGTTCACTGCACGGGGGCAATGAAAAATGGTAAAAAAAGGCTGCGCACTTATAAGGTAGCTGAAGTTTTGACTTGGTTTATGACATCTTTCCAGGATGGTTTTAAATTAAGCAACCACTGAAAGATGTCATAAACCAAGTCAAAACTTCAGCTACCTTATAAGCGCACAGCCTTTTTTTTACCATTTTTCATTGCCCCCGTGCAGTGAACCACCGCTCCCCCCGAACCCTCAACATAACAAAAGACGGATTAACTTCGCCTCGTCGTGGCTCCCTGCTTGGCTCCTCCCCCCCACCTTAACCTGTATATCAGCTCGAGGCTCTCAGAGCTCCCCACTTGATGCAGCTACCTTGCTGTGACTGTTCCACCTGAAGACGGAAGCTTGTGTTGCCTCCGAAACGTCGTGATTTGATTTAGTTGTTTTATTTTATTTGAATTTTATTTTATCTACGTGACTTTACCGAAAAAACCAAAGAGTATGAGTAAGAGCTATATAGCTCAGTGGGCCTTGCCTGGTAAAATGAAAAAAATAGTTTTTAGTAAGTTTCCTGTACCAGGGGGTGATGTTGCTGCCATGTAAATCCCAGTGAAGTAATTTCCAGGTAATTTTTCATCATTGGGGTTGTTGACATTTTTGGGGGGTGAAAAAAAACCGAGTGCAATAACAATAATTACGGAATAATTTATCCGCGGGCAAAAATTGGTTTTCCAAGTTGAGACGCAGCCTCCTCTTGCAGCGCAGCACGGACGCTGTGCGTGTGCCTGATGAGCCCATCTGTTTGCATGTAGGTCACTGCCTGTGTGCATTCGGATATTCTGCCGTGCGCCTCCTTGTAACCAAAATCCCGCAATGCGCTTCGCTGTGGATGTAAGAGAGCGAGAGAGCGCTTTTCAATCAGAGAACACGCCCCCCCCCCCCCCCCGGTGATGACGTACGACCGTGGGTTTTTGTTTTTGCACACCGCTCATCCATGTGCGAGCGCGAGACTCTCATGTGCAAGCGCGCGTCTCTCGTCTTCCGCAGGTGTTTGAGACCTTTGGGCCTGTCACCCACCCGTTCTACTCCCTGCGCTTCAATTCGGCAGACGACGTCACCCAAAAGGGCATCGCGGCTGGCACCACTCTCTACTGTACCCCGGAAATGACGGACTACACTCAGTATATCTTTACGGAAAAACTGAAGCAGTAAGGAGTTGTTTCATAAATACCATTTGGTTTTTTTATGCAAATGTAGTGGGTTAAATTCAGGCGCACACTCGAACTTTGGAGGCAACACTATTTATTAGCTAAACACAACGGGTAACTCTCAACAGTAACAGGATAACGACATAGGGTGGTTAACCACCGTTCCCAATTTAGCTAACACACGGGGATTCTACATCACTGGACCGGAGACCGAGGATCGTAGATGTTGGCTTCATCCCAGAGTTGACGCAGCAGAACAGCGCACGACAGCCCGGCTCTCCGTTCACGCCCCGCTTATAAACCACCCCGGCGTGGCCGGCTCCGCCCCAGGCCACGCCCCCCTTCCCGAGCCTTCGGGAAGGCCCGAGCCCCCAACCACGTGACCCCCCTGGGGCCCCTGGCCCCCCTTTATCCGGTCACGTGTCCTGTTGGGTTCACGCGGAGTGTCACGGCCCGACACGACCTCCGTGACACCCGCCTACAGCCCCCATACCGAGCCGACACAGTAGTGTCGTTCAACTACGCTGCACAAATAATTTGATCTCTATTGAGAGAAAAAACAATGTCATTTTAAAAGTGAAGAATTTCTCTTGCAATGTTTTTTTCCATCAGACTCAAAGGTTCAGATGCTTCTTGGAAGGATGACATCGAGCCGCCTCCTGAGGTATGTTTTTATTCTGTCCACAAGTTCCTGACTCAAGGTTAGGGGCTCTTCACACCGTTTTGTGATGCTGTTGGTGCTACCGTGTTGGCGACGGTGCACAATAACAAACAACAACAAAAACTCAACATTCATGAGTAACGTTGTGTCGCCATGAAAAATAACATATATTTACAATTAACGATGTTCATTATGGCTTGAATAGCCATGATAATACGATCATTGATAACCAATGACCAACGTAATTAATCACATTCAATTACGTAAGTGGTTACATTTTGATTTAAAGCTTTCGTGACTGCAGAGATTCATATTCTTGGTTCTTTCGAAACGTCGTGAGAATTTTTATTGTTTCATATATATTTTATTATTTTATTGTTTTCCTTCAACGTGACTTTACCGAAAGAGCTAAGAATATGAATTACTGCAGTCACGAATGCTTTAAATCAAAATTTAAGGGAAACATTGTTGAATTTTGTTTCCACCGAGTACCCCCCTTGCCTAACCCAAACAGGGTTCTGAGAAATGTATGAAAAAAATGAACGTCAATATTTTAAACAATTGTCCATTTTGTGAGGTGTCCTTTCTAACGAGTAACCACAGGCTCGGCATGCGTCGCTTAATTTGTACGCGCTCGCCTGTTTTCTCTCACATTGGTTATGATCAGTGAGTTTGGCAAGGTCTTTACCCTACATTGCAGGGATCACAAAAAAGATCTCCAAAATCTTGAATAAACACAAGATCCAGGTCCGATTCAACACATTACATAAAATCCGTGATCTGGTTCCGTCTGTAAAAGATGTGATTCCGGACATACAGTACCCTGGTGTCTACAAACTAAGTTGCCTCTGTGGTAGCAGTTACATTGGAGAAACCAAACGCCATGTCTCGAACCGCATCCGTGAACACAAAGCAGACCTAAATTACGGTAGGACCAACACCTCGGCCGTGGCAGATCACTGTTATAATTCAGTAGGCTCACATGACATTGACTTCTCCAAGACAGAGGTTCTCTGCAAGCCATCTGGCTACCATGAGAGATTCGTTCATAAGGCTATCCACATATACAAACACAGACAATTTCAACCGAGAAGATGGATTCTGGCTTAACAATCATTGGAAGGATTTGATCAACCATTTCGGGTCTTAATTGATTGTTCACGCTTACGGTGGCTTTCAGACCGCATCCATTATTTTCGTCTCCCCCCTCCTCTTTTCCGAACATAGATGGACTCGTCCATCTGAATAACTGCCAAATCGCTCTCCGTGGTGCTAACGTTTAAAAAATGCCACTTTTTTCAAATTTTTCTTGCTGTGGTTTTCACACCTGATGATGATTGCTTGTGTTGCAGTCGAAACGTCGTGAGAATTTTAATGTTTTATATTTTTATTATTTGATTGTTTCCCTTCTACGTGACTTTACCGAAAGAACCAAGAATAGGTGTTAAGATGTTAAAACACCAAACTGAAACCTTTTGGTGTATGTTTTTTGTTTGCATTCTGACCACAAGTATTGTGGTGAATGCAGACATGATTCCTTGTAAAAGGTTTCAGTTTGGTGTTTTAACATCTTAACACCTGTTTTGCTGCCAGAAAAAAGGGGAAAACCTATTCTCAGAAAATAGTTTAGTTTATAGTTTAGTTGGTTCAACCGAATCAATTTGAAATGTGGAAGCTGATTTTGATGGTTGGGCTCCACCCATCCAAAGGGAGCAGCCATCGTCTGTGCGATGTCCATTTCACTGGGTTGTTGGGTGTGTCCTGCTCTGGTGTATACAACACGTTCAATGTATTGCAGGCTGTCGACTACAGCGACGATGAACAAGAGAAAGCCGCCAAAGGAAAAAACTCACAAAGAGCCAACACTCGACCAGGTGAGTGGTGATGACTCTTCAGTGCACTGTGGGAAAGGTGACGTGAATCTTGTGAGTCTCGATAATTACACAAAGCCTCTTGGAAGCAATATAAATAACATTTTGGTATACAGGAGGTCGTGGGTTCAATCCCGACCCTGATGCCTGTGTATTTGGAGTTGGCATGTTTTCCCCGTGGTCACGTGGATTTTTACTTCGGGTGCCCCACGGTTTTTACCTCCGCATTTAGAATCAACATCACGTGTTTAGAGTATTTGGCTACTATACATTTCCACAAGAAAAGCCCCTTCGTTGAGCCATCATTTGTGGCCAGGTCACTTCTGAAAAGTGCTCTATAGCTCAGTGGGCCTTACCTGGTAAATAATATTTTTTTTTTATTTAGTTTAGATTACCGGCGTGCATAGCCACTGCTGTCTGTCTGGCGGCAAATCGTAATGCTCGTCACACTACGAGGCTTGAACGCGTGTGAAATATTTGTTTTATTTCTTCAGAAATGGCCGGAACTCATCTTCCTCGAGCAGAGGGACAGCAGCACAACCCCCGGGGCAGAGGCTGGGCCAGAGGCAGGGGGAGGCCCAACTTTGAGTTCAGCCACATGCAGCCACGCGGGCCCTTTCATGACGGCAACGCTTTTGGACAACCCTGGGGACCCCGGCCTCCGATGTTCCACAATCGTTTCCGAGGGCCAAGCCACGCGGGCGGGCGAGGATTTCCTCCACCAGCAGCGCCACCGCGGCCACCGCCGTATATGCACCCTGGCTTCCCTCCTCAGCCGCCGTATTGGCAAGGAGACTGCGCCAGCTTTGGGCATCCTGGCAATTACAACCCGTACTTTGAATCGAGAGAAATGGGTAACTTCCACGCGAGGCCTCTGAATGTGAACGCACCGCGTTACCGCCCTCCGATAAGGCACGGGCAAATGCCCTTCAGACGCAGGAATCCAAACAGTCCTCAACCATTTTACTAGCCAGGCCTAGAGACCGCGGACATTTTTACCACTCGCCGGTTTATGCCACCGCAGTAAATGCATTTTCTGAAATCTATACATATGTGTGAAAGGTGTATTATAGCTTTCAGCGGTTAATTACCGAGTTAAATTATGACAATGCTGGAATGCAGATTTTTAACCGAATTATTTTTGCCTCCCCTTGCGCCGTTTATCATACGTGCTGAATTTGCCAAGGGAAATATGGTTGGTTGCAAGCAGGTCCATGACAACACAACGTTTATCAATTCAACGATGACATTTCCTTGTGATTGCCTGGATGGGGGATCAACATGGGTCAGAATGTATGGTGGCATGGGTATGTGTTTTTTCGTGTAAAAACCTGGAGTTGTCTTTTCGTTGGTATATTATAATACGTGTTTATTTTTTTTTACTTTGAAATGGGTCCTACGATTTCCAGTGGACGTTCACTTCTTGAAATAAAAATGAAAAGTACAATTTGGAATTTTTGAATGTGAAGCGGTGTATGCATTTGTACCTTTAAAGAATTTGCATTAAAGCAACATCCCGTGTGACATGTCTTTTGTCCAAACAACGGATTTGGAGCATGCCCGAGTTTCAAGCTCTATACGCGCCCTTACATTGAGCCTGACCTTGTGGGTTCAGATGAGTCAGTTACGGTATTCAAACAAGCGTGTATATTTAACACGTTACGATATACGTTCAGTTGTGTTTACAATGCAGTACACATTTGGAGAGTCGTGTTTCATTATGGGAGGTATAGCTTCCACCAGTGGCCTACTCGCCGAAGTTCTGATCCTTGCCGTTTGCTGAATTGGACGGAGCCTCATGGGACACAACGGCAGGTTAGCAACGGTGCTCGAGCTACTTGGCCTTTCCACCACTACTGCCAGGAGCTTTTGACGCAAGAAACTAAAATCTATACTCTTTGGTTCTATTCGGTAAAATCATGTAGGTAAAAAATAAAACAAAAAAATCACGACGTTTCGGCCACAACACAAGTGGCCTTCATCAGGTGAAGGGACCGGACTGTCCAGAGGACAGCGTTGGAGTGAAAACAGCCAAGCCCAGGTCGCGTCCTTTAAGCTGTGTGGGAGGAAACAAAGGCGCCTTGACAAAGGAATTAGCATAAAAATGAGCATGATGTACGTAGGAGGTACATGATGGACCATGATGGACCAGGAGCGGAGGAGACCATGATGGACCAGGCGCAGGGGGAGGGGAGTTTACATAATGTTGGTGTGAAGGGAAATGAGAAGAACTAAAATCTGCCCATGTCTGACATTTGAAATATTTCTATCAACGCTGGCAAAGGGCATCGTTTACAACATTTTTTTATGTTAAGTTCATCTGATATGGACCTGCTACTGCTGTGTATATACGTATGTTCAATGTATTTCGCACCGTACGTAGCTAACTGTGCGTTAGGACAACAGAACGGAGCCGCACATCTGCATCCCCCGCGGTCTGGAGCAGGTTCTGCCGACTGAGACGTGACTCAATCGGTTGCTAGTTAATACCAGACATTTCTGCTCCTCGCGTTTTCATTTTCTCAGCGCCATCGGCTCTTCCGTCTCAAGCATGTTTTTGCTTAATATGGCGCATTATAAATCCTGGTTTCATTGATAGAAATGTAAAAGTGAGTTAAAAATGTCAAGAAACCAAAACTGATGTCGTGAAAGAGGCCTTGGGTGGCAACACTGGGTGGGGACGGGCGCATCGCGAGCACAGATATGGGTCGAGGTCCCAAGGACCAGTCGGTGGCTGCAGCGAGCACCACTGGACACTTTTTACTGCAAGAGGTTTTCAATGAAGTGCCCATGCACCAGGGTACGGTTCACGCGCAGGGTACACGCATTGCGTTGCTAAGGTCCACGCGGGTGAAATGCCGCAATTGGCAATGTTTGCCCGTTCGTTTCCCATTCTGCCCTGCATACTGGGCAGAGGTAAAGTCTTTTTATTATTACTACACGCTTTATTTTAACTCACTCTGTCGTATCCTCAAATCTTGTAACTCAGTTTTAACCCACTTCACTGTGGTATCGACTGCAAACTTGGTATGCTTATGCCATACTGATGCCAATACTATATTATATCATGAAAAATATATATATTTCTAAACATTATTTTTTCATGTTATATTTCTGGTTGGGTGTAATTGTCCACGCTCAACTCACGTTGGCTGTAATTGCCCACGGTCCCCCTTACGTTGTGGCAAGCTTCAGGGCCACTTCCTGGAGTGGTGGGGTTCTGACATTACTAGTACATTTCATAAAAGCGTGTTTTTAAAAACAGTTTTTTTTTAAATTACTTATTACCCCCAGCGCTCGCTAAAATGCAAGTGGCCCGGCGAGAGGGGGGAGTGGAGGGGGTGGACGCCGCGGCCCGCCCGTTCACAGGGAGCGGGGAGGCGTGCGTCGCCCCCCCCCCCCCCCCCCCACACACATGTTTTAGGGGCCGTCCATAAATGACGTCACGCGATTTTTTGACCCCCCCCCTTCGTCACACGACGTCACAAAAAGTCAGACCGCCTCTCAAATATGACGTCACAAAGCTGCCCGCCCCCCCCCTAAAAAAATATAAAACATGCTTCAAATCGCTTTAAACTATTGTCATTGTAGTGCGTATTTAATGTGGCGCCGCACTCTGATGTTGTAGGATAAAACATTTATTAAAAAGTCTATTTAATTAAGTAGAACGTGTTGTCTATATTTATTTAAAGCTGCGCATATTGATGTGACGTCACATTTCTCACCCCCCTTTCCCTCGTCACAAATCGTCACAAATGTCTGACCCCCCCCCCCCCCTAGGTGCGTGACGTCATTTATGGACGGCCCCTTATAGCGGAACTGGTCCTCAAGAATGAACCCAAAGGAAACAAGGTGAATCATGGATAGATACAAAGATGGAAATACACACTTTGTTTTTAATGTCTTCTCAGCTCAGTCACTAATACAACCGGAATGTTGAATTCGATTTTTCAATTTGGCTACTATTCCAGTTGGGAGATTGCAATTGTATATTTGTGTGACCGCCATGCCTTAAACACGCCTCTCTGTGGACAATTGGTCAAGGGATGTTGGCTGCTCCGGACTCCAAGCTGTGTTCCTGCCAAGGCAACATTGCCACGGACTCCAAGCTGTGTTCCTGCCTAGGCAACATTGCCACGGACTCCAACCTGTGTTCCTGCCAAGGCAACATTGCCACACTCAACTCTACAAACAGCTACCCTCGTTACTTTGCGTCCATACTTGTTGCTCGATTTGCCACTGCACCTGCAAATGAAACAGCTCATAGACACTTCTACACTCCATCATTGTATCCTTTTAAACCCAATATGTGTCCCATTACTTCACCAGCACTCCTTCCAAACTTCATTCTACTCTTAAAACTAACACCATCTGCGAGCTACTGCTATTCGTCCAAGGTTCGCCGCTCTTCATCCTTTCACATAAAATACTTGTGCAAACTATTAATTCTACTTTTTTTATTTCTGGGTGGTATTGAGCTTCATCCTGGCCCAAATGTAAATAACTCGTATAATTCTGTAGATTTGTCTGGCAGAAAAGGTGTTGGTGTTCTACATGTCAGCATCAGAGGGCTTGTGATTAAATTAAGTCAAGTAAAACTAAAAGTGGCAAATCTTGACCCGGACATTTTTTGCCTAACAGAAACATTTCTCACTCCTGCCGTCAATGACTTGCAGATTACGAGTGACAACTACAACCTTTTTCAGCTTGACCGAGGCTCTAAAGGAGGTGGAATTGCCATCTATGTTCGTAATACTATTGCATGTTCACCAGCTCACTCCTTTATTTAAAAATGTTGCTTTGAAGGTTTGGCTCTCAGAATAACTCTCCCAAATAATCAACAGATATTGGTAGTATGCTGCTATAGACTGCCTAGTGGGAAGGATGTTGAAGCTGCATCTGCACTGAGAGAGCTTTTTGGGGGCCTCCCTAAAGGTGAAATAGTTTTAGTGGGTGATCTGAATTGGAATTGGCTAAACCCACAATTTTACAGATGAATTTAACCTGTTTCAATTAATAAATGTCCCCACAAGACCCAACCTAAAAAATCCGGGACAGTCAACTCTGCTTGGCGTCCTATTGACAAATGCCCCTCACAATTTCGCACTGACTGGTTCTGGGTAATAACCTTAGTGATCACTCCATTTTTGGGATGAGATCATCAGCCAGACCCAAAGCTCCCCCTAAAATTGTTGAGAAGCACTCTTTGAGGCACTTCAGCACTCAGGCATTTACTAATGATGTGCTTCACTCGGATATTGACAAGGTCTGTGATATCCCCAACCTGACTACGGCTTGGGAGACTTTCAGGTACACGTTTCTCCAAATTCTTAACAACATGCTCCGTTGGTTAGATTTAAAACTAAAGGCAACTGGCCACCATGGTATGATCCTTTGATTACAAAGTTCATGAAAACTATGGACAAGGCTAGGGCATGTGCTCAGAAAAGTAATTTGGTAAATGACTGGCTAGAATACAGGATTTTAAAGAATAGATGCTTAAAAAAAATACGGCATGCAAAAAATGCCTACTTTTCCTCCACTCTCCTGAAATCACATTTTTTGGAAAACAATCAAATGTATTGAAAAGGCATCCAAAACAGACAATCTGCCTATTCTTAGCTCTTTCGGTAAAGGCACGTTGAAGGGAAACAATAAAATAATAAAATATATAAAACAATAAAAATTCCCACGACGTTTCGACAATAACACAAACTACAGGAAAGCTACCCATACGGATGCTTATCTGAAACCAGATTCCCACCACCATCCATCACAGAAGAATTCTCTCATCAAGACTGTATCATAGAGCCCAATGCATATCCGACCAGGAACACATAGGCAGTGAACTCAAGCACGTACACCAAGCTCTTAAGGCTAATGGTTACTCCGACTATACAATCCGCAAAGCTATCACTCAAACCATGAAGAAGGACCCTCTTGAGGAGCCTTTCAAAACCATCACTTTACCCTACATTGCGGGGATCACAAAAGATATCTCCAAAATCTTGAATAAACACAAGATCCAGGTCCGTTTCAACACATTACATAAAATCCGTGATCTGGTTCCGTCTGTAAAAGATGTGATTCCGAACATACAGTACCCTGGTGTCTACAAACTAAGTTGCCTCTGTGGTAGTAGTTACATTGGAGAAACCAAACGCCATGTCTCGGACCGCATTCGTGAACACAAAGCAGACCTTAAACACGGTAGGACCAACACCTCGGCCGTGGCAGATCATTGTTACAATTCAGTAGGCTCACATGACATTGACTTTTCCAAGACAGAGGTTTTTTGTAAGCCATCTGGCTACCATGAGAGATTCGTTCATGAGGCTATCCACATATACAAGCACAGAGGCAATTTTAACCGAGAAGATGGATTCTGGCTTAGCAATCATTGGAAAGATTTGATAAACCATTTCAGATCTTAATTGATTGTTCACGCTTACAGTGGCTTTCAGACAGCATACATACATTTTTCGTCTCCCCCCTCCTCTTTTCAGAACATAGATGGACTAGTCCTTCTAAATAAACTGCCAAATCGCTCCGCGTGGCGCTGACGTTTTTTATAAATAAATACACCGTTAAAAATAAATAAATTAATGCAAACCGACACACCTGATGGCGACCGTTTGTGTTATGGTCGAAACGTCGTGAGAATTTTTATTGTTTTATATATATTATTTTATTGTTTCCCTTCAACGTGATTTTACCGAAAGAGCTAAGAATACAGTGTTAAGATATCAAAAGGGGTTCCACAGGGTTCCATCCTCGGCCCCCTTTTGTTCTCTCTTCATGTCAATGACTTGGGCACTGACCTGGATCATTCCAGGGTAAATATTTTTGCAGATGACACGATACTGATTACTGCTGGCCGCTCTCCGGATGACGTGATTGCTAAGCTCCAGGGTGATTTCAACAAACTACAACATCAGCTAGTTGCTCTTAAACTAGTCCTGAATACCTCCAAAATCAAGGTGCTATGCTTCTCACCGGGACTAAAGCAGAAAGTAATTTTTCCCCAATTAAATTCCTTAAATAATTATCAAATAGAGCAAGTCAAGATCTATAAGTATCTTGGGGTCATCCTGGATTCAAAACTGAATTTTGAAGATCACATTGATTATATTGGTAAAAAGACAAAAACAATCATTGGTTTTCTGTATCGACACAAGCACTGCTTCCCCCCTATGTTCCGTTTGGAATTAATAAAAGCTACCATACTGCCTCTACTTGATTAATGTGATATTGTGTATAAATCAGCCCCAAGTAATGTACTGAAGAAGCTTGATTCCATCTATCCCTCGGCCTTAAGATTTGCATTGAACTGCCCATATCTGACTCACCACTGTGATCTCTACATTGGGTCAAACTTAACATCTCTTAATGTTCGACGGCTTGTGCACCAGATCTTATTTATTCACGATGTACTTACAAAAAAATCCGCAGACTACCTGCTGGATCTCCCCTCTGTTTCAAAGAACAAATTTTACCTCTGGTCTTCGCTAATTTACCAGCTTCACATTCCCTATTGCCGTACAAAAACTGGAGGAAGGGCCTTTGCTATTGATGCCCCTAGGGTCTGGAATGCTATTGCCAATAAACTGCAACTTGAATCACAGATCTTCACTCAAAACTGCTCTAGAGGAGTTGTACACCCCTTGCTGCCACTGCTATTCAGTGGCCTAAAATAAGATAAAATGTTTCGCTCCGGATGACCGCTGCAAAGTGTCATCTGTATTTTGATTTAGTGTGCTGATCTTAAAGGTGCATTGAAAAATGTGATACTCCGACTGATGCTCCTGTTGTTGTGTAGTGACTCATGCAGCCAGCTATGGCTCTAGGGTTTGGTGTTACATGTTATTTATGTAGTTTATTGTAAAAAATTCGGTCACAGTCCCTATGATCACTGTTACATTGCATTTATGGCTTTATTTTGGTGATTTCGAAAAGTTTTTTGGTTTGGCCATGTTTTTGTTTATTGTAGTACGGAGTTAGACTGATGGCCTTAATCTTAGTTTTCTTGTGGTTGTTGTTTGACTTGCATCCCACTGGGATGTTTGCACACAGCGTTAGTGTAGTGTGCTATTTCAGGAATATTTTGATGTTTTTTTCCTGGATTTTCTGTTTGCACAGTCACATAGTCACTTTAAGATGTTTTCTTGTTCATGTTTTTGTTTGTTGCGGTTGCACCCGATTCAAGAGCCGAATGTCTCACAGGGCTATACCAAATAAATGGAACTATGAACTATCTACCGCACGCCGTTGTCCAGCAAGAAAAAAATGTGCATAGAAATCCTTTCGCACCGTACGCAGCCAACCGCGCTGGACAACAAACTAAACACACAAAATACAATCTTGATTTGAAGCTTTCGTGACTGCAGGAATCCATACGCTTTGGTTCTTTCGGTAAAGTCACGTAGGTATAAAAAATAATAGATCGTTTCGATCACAACACAAGCGATCGTCATCAGGTGGGGCAACCACAGCAAGAAAACACTGCTGTAGGTTTTCTTGCTGTGGTTGACGATCGCTTGTGTTGTGATCGAAACGTCGTGATCTACTATGATTTTTCTACCTACGTGACTTTACCGAAAGAACAAAAGAGTACACAAAAAGCAGTTGTTAAGGAATGAGTTTGTCAATCTAGATGATTATTTAAAAGTGCGTTAGCTCCAGTGGCTTCCTACTATCGGAAAGAGGAGCGTTCCAGACGGCCGCAGAAGCGCGTCTGTGAAGGACCCCCACCGTACACGACGGGGAGGGGTGGCCAAGCACCGCCACGCCCGGCCGTGAGCGGGAATCAAACTCGGGTGGCCGGGTTCGTAGCGCAGCGTAGCGCTAACCGCTGCACCACCGCTCCCCCGATAGCACTCGTCACAGTCACGTGACGACGGGTCAGCCGCCCACGCCTTGTGCCACGTGACTGGTCACCCCCCCCCCGCCGCGTGTCTCGTGATTGGTCACGTGCAGGGTCACGCGCGCGTCGGTATAAGAGGTCACGTGACGGCTCAGCTGATCGCTGTGCCCGAGGAGGAAGCAGCAGTGGCAGCGGGCGGCGTGAGGAGCTCAGAGACTCGCTTGAAAGCCATCGCTGTGGGCTAAAGGCGTTACTGTGGGCTAAAGGCGTTACTTTCAGTAAGTATTCACGATCGCTGGTCATTACTATCGCTGGCCTTTACTGTGGCTCGCGTCTTTACTGTGGCTCGCGTCTTTGCTATCGCTCGAGTCCACGATTCTTCACAACACTCGCGTGTTGTGTCCGTGCCCCTAACTCTTGTTGGACGATCCCCATCATCGTAACGTTTACATCCGCGCTCCTTGGTCGCGCCGCGTGCCTTGCTGCCTCGTTGTGCCAAGTGAGCTCGCGAAGAGTTGGCAGAAAGGTTGAATGGATGGGGTTGCCGACCTTTGTTGCGTGTGCGAGGAGCGGTGGCGCAGTGATTAGCGCACTGCGCTCAGCTCCGAGCGGCGAGCCCAGTTCGATTCCCCGCTCACGGCCAACACCGGTGACGATTAACTGAACCGGTTCTGGGCCTCAAACTATGTCAGCTCGGCCTTTACTTGAGTACCCAGTGCGGCGCGTACTTAACATCGCCACTGGGAAGACAAAGGCGGCCGGGCGTGGTGTCTGGACATCCACCCACCCCCTCGTGCGCCGTGCCGGCCTTCATACTGGCCGCTTCTCTCTAACAGCACTTGCCCCAAAAGTATCGTAAGGCTATACGGGGGATCTTTGCTGTGTGTTTTGTATATTTTGTTATTTGTATTTTTGCGTACCGGACTGTGTCTGTACATGGTGAGCCATGTGATGATCCATCTACAGATACAGCAACATTGCACCGTATTCGGAGCCTCCACATGTCACCCGCCAACCAATCTTACACGTAACTCGCTCCTCTGTAAGACATGGAGCCGTCGCTTTCACAGTACACCGTTCAGGGTCACTAGATCTCAGTGGGCTATCTATAAATTGATCACTTCATACGCGATTGCGATCATAACTATTTGAGCGTCAGGCCCATGATCTGTCCACTGCTGGATAAAGGCCTCCCCCGGGCGCCTTTGCCGTCCCTTGCCCGGTCCCACACACAACCGGTCTTCGCTCGCGCGCACGAGGTCATCTCACCGCTCCATCGGCCCTTCAAACGACTCACGACGTCTGATTCGCGTTCTCTATATCCACGTGATCGGCTTTCTGTCCCGTGTGCAAGTTGAACTTCTTTCGCACCGTACGTAGCCAACAGTGCCAAAGCGGTGGTGCGGGGGAATGACAGTAAACTAAACACAAAAAGCAGTTATGAAGACATGAGTTTTCAATCTCCATTTTAAAATTACACAGCTCCAGTGGCTTCCTAATATCGGAAGGAAGAGCGTTCCAGACGGCCGCAGAATTGCATCTGAAAGCGCCACGCGATGCAGTGAGACCGCCCAGGTCGATGATTAGCCAAAAGCCGCTGCTGCAGTGAGGATGACCACGGTAAAGTCACGTAGATGAAAAATAAAAATAATGAAAATAACTAAATTAAATCACGACGTTTTGGGCGCAACACAAGCGTCCATCATCAGGTGGGATGATCATCAGGTGGGATGATGGATGCTTGTGTTGCGCCCGAAACGTCGTGATTTAATTTAGTTATTTTCATTTTATTATTTTCATTATTTTTATTTTTCATCTACGTGACTTTACCGAAAGAACCAAAGAGTGTGGTCATCCTTGCAGTCACGAAAACTTCAAATCTTTGATGACCACAGTTCGCGTGATGATAGTCTTAAAATACCAATGCCTTAAAAGTGCATAGGGGCCGTTCATAAATGACGTCACGCGATTTTGGAGGATTTTTGACCCCCCCCTCGTCACACGGCGTCACAAAAAGTCAGACCCCCCCCCCTTAAATATGACGTCACAAAGCTCTGCCCCCCCCAAAAAAATATATTTCCATTTTGAAAATAAAACATGCTTCAAATGGCTTTCAACTATTGTCATTGTAGTGCGTATTTAATGTGGCGCTGCACTCTGATGTTGTAGGAGTGTTGTAATAAGAATTCTACATTTATTTAAGATTGCGCATTTTGATGTGACGTCACATTTCTCAACCCCCCCCCCCCCTCGTCACACATCGTCACAAATGTCTGACCCCCCCCCGCCAGGTGCGTGACGTCATTTATGGACGACGTCATTTATGGACGGCCCCATACGAGAGTGCATTCAAGATTTGGAGGCTGCACTTTATTAAATAATTACATTGAAATTGTTGTTTGGCATATTGGTTTGTTGCGTTTTCATTCTCACACCCTGAAAGTATATATGTAGCTGCCGAAACAAATGACCTTCGTGATAAACAACCATCGGGTGCGTGCAGTGTACAGTGGATTCGTTTGTCTTGAAACGATTGGTCATCGTGAAAAAAGTCAGACTCTTGGGAGGAGGGGTCCATGAGGATGAGTTAAAAAAAAACACTGCTTTAGACCCACGGGGCTTTTGCTTATCCACTGCTGGATGATGGCATCGCCAAACCTGTTCAGGCCACGGGGATATATTTTGTACCATACTGCACACCGGTTTGTGTGGGTTGGTGAAGGCGGCGAGCATAGATGTGGAAGCATGGAAATACAGTACAACGATTAATGTTGCTGTCAGCTGTGTGGCCTTGCAGCACCGCCGTAGCCTGTGCGCGTTGGTCACCCGTACGAATAATATCCACGCGCGGGCCCGGCTCTCCTCCCCGAGATCTAACAAGATGGGGGGGCAAGTTGTGGGCGATGTGGTCACAGGCTGAGCTCGTGAGTGTCGTTGTCGTCCGTTGTGTACAGGATGATGGCTGCCATGCTGACGACGACGACGACGATGATATTGCCGCTGCTGCTGTGCGCGCTCTCCGCGTGTGCTCTGCCGGCCGGAACCGCTGCCCTGCCCCTCCCTGGCTCCTCTGTTCAGCTGCAGGTGCGCTACTTCGACCAAATCCTCGACCACTTCAACTTCAACTCCCAAGGGGACAAGACCTACAAGCAACGCTACCTCGTGTCAGGTGAGCTGCTGCTCCTGTTGTTGCTCCTGCTGCTGCTCCTACTGCTGCTCCTGTTTCTGATGCTGCTACTCCTGCTGTTCCTCCTGCTGCTGCTGCTGCTTCCGTAGAAACGAGAATCTTGGTGCCGAGCACTGCTGTGCACCCCTTTTGGTAAATCCACTGCTGGACGAGGGCCTCCCCCCACGTCATGCGGGTTGTGCGGGTTTACTTGAACTTACTTCACCAGGCGGGCCAGTGCTGCCATAGGCTTGCTGCCATGACATAGCTCAATATTGTGACTTCCCCAACATCCACGCGATTTTCAATTAATTGTGAACGGTTCATGATTCGGCCCTCATCAATTCGAAATTTTCCTAATTTGTGCATGGTAGCATCTGTAGGAGATACTGGCTTCACATGAACCAATAACAGCACGGGCTGTAAATGTTCGATTCTTAAATAGCACAATGTGTTAACTGGCTGCGCCACTGCTCTACACACACATACACAAAGATTCCCCATATAACCTTAACAGACTGTTGTGGCAAGTGCTGTTAGCGAGCACCTATGAAGGCGGTGGATGGTAGGATGCCAGCTGTCCGTCTCCCCAGTGAAAATATTTACACATTGTACGAGGTACTCATTTGAGGCTGATATAACCTAGGAAAGGCCCAGGATGGGTTCAAATAATTGTTCGGGAATTTAACTCGAGTCGCCAGGTTCGTAGGGTAGCGAGCTAACCACTAAACTACCGCTTCTCACAGATACAGATGCATGGATGATTGAACTGGTGGAGACGAAGGGCGACGTTCCTTGTTTTAAAAACCATAGGGCGCTAACCACAGTGAAGTGCCAGTTCAGATCTTTGTGCACCAAAAGTCACCAATAAGTTTCAGGGAAAGATTTTATCCCAACCCCCCCCCACCTCTCATTTATGGTGTATCCACACAGCCACTCCAAAGGGTAGGATCACACCATCAGAAGGTGAGATGGGCCAAACCCTTCAGCATCACAGCACAAATGTGGAATGATCTCCTATGAATGTAAGATTGTACTAACCAGACATGGCAACGAGTTAGCAAAGCTTGGCATCGATAATTATAGGGTCGTGCCACCAACATAAAATTAGCTATGCGTGGGCAATTCCGAATGTGTCAAGGATGGGGGGGCATGCGTCCTTGATACACGATTGGTTATAAAAACACCGGGGGCACGTGTGTAGCGAAGCTGACGAGCGCAGCGTTAATATTTAGGACCGGCGACGAAGGCGATGATCTTCCTTGAAATGTTTCTTTTAAAGGTGGGCGTTGGTTGCGCACGTCTCTAGCAATTTGGAGGTGAGGCTGCTGGTTCTTGACCCACCCAGATCCCACCCCCACTGACCCCCCCACCACCCTGGATGCACATGACTACAAAGGCTAGGCGGGCAACAAAAATAAGTCACTTGATTGAATTTCGTAACACAAACTAACCATTAACTTCAAAGCAGCCGAAGGCCACTTTTATTAGTAAACCCGATGCTGAGTTTCCACAAGCATTAGAGATTATACCAAAGCTTTGGTTTGTTGTCCTTCCCTCCGCACCTCCGATGAGCACGCTTGGCTATGTTCTGTACGGAAGAAGTTTAACATACAAAGCTGTGCTGGACCACTTTGGGACAGGTCCAGTACGGGCCGGGTTTTATCTCAATACGTGGGTCCTAGGGATTGTCTGCCCAACCCACTCCCTCCCATTTCTACTTTATTCTAAATTAGAACCGTCACTCCTTCTACCGTTGTGATCTCTGCCATCAATACGGAGACGTGCACATGCACGTAAACGTTGCCTTCAAATCATTTGCAAGTCAATTACCAGCAAGTCCATCTCTAACCCTCCACCACTCGACAGTTCCAATCAAATACAGTTGTGTAAGCGGTTTGTCGACATTTTTCTCGCTCTTCAACATTCCTCCAGTTTTGCTGCTAAACCAAATCAATCAGAACATTTGCCCACTACGTGACAACTTGACTTGATTGGCTGTCAAATTTTGGAGGGTTTTATAAAAAAAAATTGACATACCTTCACAGACCATCTAACCCAAAAGAAACGACTTGTGCATCACAGCATTGATTGTGAAAGTCTACGTATAAAATGATGTCTCGGTTTGTTAATTAAGGCCCGTTCAGTCGATCGCGTTATATCCAATTCGCATCTGCGTGATAAAAAAATGTGTTCCCTGGAACTGCCTCACGCCAGCAAACTTCTGTCGACTGCCGCTGGCCCTGTGTCCAAACCCAGCCTCGTGACGTGTTCTGCTTTTCCATTGGGCGTCTCTTCCTCTCTTCAAACCCAATATGCCCGCCATGTCCTGTACAGCCTGTTGAGATGCGGTTTTCGTATTGATGCGAACTAAATCTAAGTTGTACATTATTTCAAATGTTTTTGTACTGCACTACATTGTTGCCTTCGAGGCACAAATCTTGCTTGAACAAGAGACCAAATCTCTGCAGCATGCGCACTACGACATCGATTCGTCGATTGAAAATGCCCCTTTTGTCTTTTGAGGTGCAATGCGAGATCTTTGATCTTTGTGCGTGCGTTTTTAGTTTTTTTTGTGTGTGTTTTGACTTTCAGACCAGTACTGGGAGAAGGGCGTCGGACCGATTTTCTTCTACACGGGCAATGAGGGAGACATTTGGGCGTTCGCCAATAACACGGGCTTCATGATCGAGCTGGCGCAGGAGTTTAAAGCCCTCATCGTGTTCGCGGAGCATGTACGTCTCGCCGTCTACGCCCGTGCTGTCCCTGTGGTGTCCGTGAAGTTTCTACCTGCTGTTGTGCTCGCTCGTGGCTAGCGGGTGGCGCTCGCGGGTGGCGCTCGTGGGTGGCGGGTGGCGCTCGCGGGTGGCGCTCGAGCCAGGTCACTCGACTTGCAGATCGGGTGTCTTTAGATTCATCGGCGATCCTCCGCCGTCGATGACTTGGGTAGCAGTGATGGTAGCGAAGGGGACAGGAGAGAGGCCAATCGAGTCTCTCCGCGAATGAGCAATGGGGGCCATCGCTCGTGTCTCTCGTTATGTCTTTATTGGATCGAGTCCTGCGTTGGTCAGAGTAGTAGACTCTCGAGATGGGAGGCCGAGAGTTACAAACCTCTGCTTCATTCATCATCATCCTCTTGGGTTGATGCGCGAGTTGTATTTTATTCAGAAAATAAAAACCGAGCGAGGAGATAACAGATGTATTGCGAACAAATAAGAAGGCGGATAGGATGTGTCTAGAAGGATGCAAGAATTATAAAAAGTAACGTAATGTCACTGATATTGGACAAACATCACAATGCTAAGACATTGCCTGCAAATTTCTCAATTGGGTTTCCGCATAGCAGCCGCACCCCCACTGCAGGGAAGTTGGCAATGACCCTCCTGAGGAGAGTCTTGAGACTCATTGTGGCTTTCCTGGGTTGGGTGACTGTCTCCAACGCTCCAGCATCACCCACAGAGCTGCACGGGAGCAGTGCAATGTCAGTGATGTGACTAGAGCCTCACAATAACATTAAAGTGTTGTTTTAGTTTCTCACTGACAAAGCTCGGAACTCTTGTCAGACAGCCGGGAAAACGCAGCCTCGGTGCGAGCCCATTGATGTTGATCTGCGTCTTTCACCAAGAACTAGACTATAAGCTAAACCATTTTTTATTTATTTTACCAGGTAAGACCCACTGAGCCTACATGGCTCTTTTTCAGAAGCGACCAGTCCACAAATGATGGCTCATTGAAGTGGCTCATCATTTGGAAATTTAACGCAGCGAAATAATCTAATCATATGGTGATTCTAAATTTGGAGGGAAAATCCGGAGGAGAAAATCTTCGTGACCATGGGGAAAACATGATAACTCCAAATATACAAGTGTCAGGGTTGGGGTTGAACCCACGATCTCCAGCATCCCAGGCGAGGGAGATGACATCTCACCACCGCGGTGCCCATTGCTGGTTCCCAGCGTGCACCAAGTGTCCTGAGAGATCTATGTCTTTGTGGTACGGCAATCACACTGCAGTGGCTTATCATGTGGCAATGTATAGCAGCCAAATACTCTAAAGTATGATGCACAATGTACGTATGCTTCTATCGCCACCGCACGTAGCCAACCTTGCTAATCGGAGGCGGGACAACTCTCATCTCGTCGCACTCTTTGCCTTTGACGGCAGCGGTACTATGGCGAGAGCCTCCCTTTCGGGAAGGATTCCTTCCGACTGGACACCATCGGCCTGCTGACCATCGAGCAGGCGCTGGCAGACTTCGCCGTGCTGCTCGACAGCATCAAGCAGAACTTCGGGGCCCAGAAGTCCAAGGTGGTGTCGTTTGGAGGAAGGTGAGAGCGGGGATGGGCGGCCGCGTGTGATCAAATCGACGGCCGTCGGTTACCCCTCGTTTGCCTGGCGCCCAAGTCAACACATGCCTCCTCATATTCTTAGCTCTTTCGGTAAAGTCACGTTGAAGGGAAACAATAAAATAATAAAATATATATAAAACAATAAAAATTCTCACGACGTTTCGACCATAACACAAACGTTTGCGTTATGGTCGAAACGTCGTGAGAATTTTTAATTTAAATTTTTTTATTGTTTTATATATATTATTATTTTATTGCTTCCCTTCAACGTGACTTTACGGAAAGAGCTAAGAATATGAATTACTGCAGTCACGAAAGCTTTAAATCAAAACATGCCTCCTCCTGACTTCCCAAGTCAACACACGCCTTCTCCTGAATTCCCAAGTCAACACACGCCTCCTCCTGAATTCCAAAGTCAACACACGCCTCCTCCTGAATTCCAAAGTCAACACACGCCTCCTCCTGAATTCCCAAGTCAACACATGCCTCCTCCTGAATTCCCAAGTCAACACATGCCTCCTGAATTCCCAAGTCACAACATGCCTCCTTCTGAATTCCCAAGTCAAAACATGCCTCCTCCTGAATTCCCAAGTCAAAACATGCCTCCTCCTGAATTCCCAAGTCAACACACGCCTCCTCCTGAATTCCCAAGTCAACACACGCCTCCTCCTGAATTCCAAAGTCAACACACTCGTAGGTCCGGTTTTCTCGAAGGGGGTTCGTGATGGCTTCATGAGAGGCTTGAGCCCGCAACGGTGGGTCTGAAATCAGAGTTTCGGCTGACAGTGATTAAACTGGGCTCTCAAGTGAGGTCTCGATCAGTGACTGTACAAACTCGAGCCACCGTACGTCGAGATTGAATTTGATTTTTGTTTACTCCATAGGAGAGAGTTAAAGTAATTTTTTTATGACTATTGAAACACAGTAATCTACAAGGTGTGGAGAAGATGGGGAGGAGTAATGTGTGGTGGAGTGGGACTGCGTGAGGTGTTTGTCGCCAATCAGAAACTGCACTTTACACACTGGGCCTGATAAGAATTGCATTTAAAAAATTATAATAACCGGTCAAATTGGCATATGAATAGATGCCTATTAGTAGCTATTAAATACCAAACAAACCCTTCTATCAATCAAAGTATTACTAAATGGCCATTCTTTATGTGCTATGAAGAAGGGCTAATGTCGCCTATTGTACATACAGTACTCTTCCATTTGAGGCCACTGTCATTTGACCGGTGTAAGTTTTGTTATTTATACTCCTCCACCGCTGCCAAAGAAGGTGTCACCAAAGAACTTGTCCATTTTAGAATTTGCTCCATAGGCCACCTCTGGTTGTAATTCCATTTCTGTCTGGCTATCGCAGCGTGCCCTGTGTCGCCCCTCCCACGTCACCTCTCCATGCGTCTCTGTGAGTGTGTGTGTGTGTCCGCCTGGCACAAGCATCGTGGTGACGTCACCGGCACTTAGTGGCGAATGGCGGTTGTTGTTGTCCGCGTGTGTGTGTCTGTGGCTCTGTGTCTTTTTTCTCATCTTCAGCTATGGAGGAATGCTGAGCGCCTACTTCCGCATGCACTACCCCCATCTGGTGGACGCTGCCCTGGCCGCCAGTGCCCCCATCCCCTTCGTGTCTGGACAGGGAGACCCCCTGCAATTCTTCCGGGATGTCACGGCTGTGAGATACGCATACCAAGATCCACCGTGTAGCCTTCACAGACTGTCGGGGCAAGTGCTGTTAGCGAGTATCACCTAATGAAGGCCGGCACGAGGGGGTGGTGTAGTCAAAACCACAGCCGGCCACCTTTGTCGCCCCAGTGGTGATGTTTACACACCATACAACATGCTCATTTGAGGCTGAGTCGACCTCGGGGAGGCCCAGGACCGGTTCAGATATTCGTCACTGGTGTCGGCCATCTGTGGGAATCGAACTCGGGCCGCCGCGTTCGTAGCGCAGCGTGCTCACCGCTACGCTACAGCTCCCTACCCTACGGCTGTGAGATGCACACACACGCACACAGTCCCTCGCACGGCTTCAAGTGTGCCGAGGTTACATATGCCGTGCCAAGTACACGGTTAAGGCTTGGCCATGGGGGGAGGCCATGGACAAGTTCGGACGCGATTCTCATTCCATGGGTAGTGCATCATCGTATGGCACCTCAGCTGTCATGGTGCCTGAGCTGTGATGGTGCCTGAGCTGTGACGGTGCCTGTATGGTGCCTGAGCTGTGACGGTGCCTGTATGGTGCCTGAGCTGTGATGGTGCCTGTATGGTGCCTGAGCTGTGATGGTGCCTGTATGGTGCCTGGGCTGTGATGGTGCCTGTATGGTGCCTGAGCTGTGATGGTGCCTGTATGGTGCCTGGGCTGTGATGGTGCCTGTATGGTGCCTGAGCTGTGATGGTGCCTGTATGGTGCCTGAGCTGTCATGGGGCCTGTATGGTGCCTGAGCTATGATGGTGCCTGTATGGTGCCTGAGCTGTGATGGTGCCTGTATGGTGCCTGAGCTGTGATGGTGCCTGTATGGTGCCTGGGCTGTCATGGTGCCTGTATGGTGCCTGGGCTGTCATGGTGCCTCTATGGTGCCTGAGCTGTCATGGTGCCTGTATGGTGCCTGGGCTGTCATGGTGCCTGTATGGTGCCTGGGCTGTGATGGTGCCTGTATGGTGCCTGAGCTGTCATGGTGCCTGGGCTGTCATGGTGCCTGTATGGTGCCTGGGCTGTCATGGTGCCTGTATGGTGCCTGAGCTGTGATAGTGCCCGTATGGTGCCTGAGCTGTGATGGTGCCCGTATGGTGCCTGAGCTGTGATGGTGCCTGTATGGTGCCTGAGCTGTGATGGTGCCCGTATGGTGCCTGAGCTGTGATGGTGCCTGTATGGTGCCTGCGCTGTGACGGTGCCTGTATGGTGCCCGAGCTGTGATGGTGCCTGTATGGTGCCTGAGCTGTGATGGTGCCTGTATGGTGCCTGAGCTGTGATGGTGCCTGTATGGTGCCTGAGCTGTGATGGTGCCTGTATGGTGCCTGAGCTGTGATGGTGCCTGTATGGTGCCTGAGCTGTGATGGTGCCTGTATGGTGCCTGTATGGTGCCTGGGCTGTCATGGTGCCTGTATGGTGCCTGGGCTGTCATGGTGCCTGTATGGTGCCTGGGCTGTCATGGTGCCTGAGCTGTGATGGTGCCTGTATGGTGCCTGAGCTGTGATGGTGCCTGTATGGTGCCTGAGCTGTGATGGTGCCTGTATGGTGCCTGAGCTGTGATGGTGCCCGTATGGCGCCCGGGCTGTGAGCCCCCCAGGCCAACCAGCCGCAGGAACAAGAGCAGAAAAATCTACGTGACCACGGGGAGAACATGCAAACTCCAAATATGCTGGTGTCTGGGTGGGGATTGAAGCCACGAGCTCCTGGATACAAGGCGAAGGAGACAACATCTCGCCACCGTAGTGCCCATTGCTAGCTCCCAGCATGCACCACGTGTACTGAGAGAGCGGTGTTTTCATGGTATGGCTTTCACACTAGATTAGAAGCGTTCGTGAAGGCACACTGCCTGTGTGTGTGTGTCTCTCTGTCTCTGTGAGTCTCTCTCTTCTTGTGTGTCTGTCTGTCTGTGTGTCTCCGTGTCCATGTTTTATCTCTCAAATTTAGCGATCTTTGGAAGAACATAATCAACCAGGTGGGGTGTTAACTGTTGTGTTAGCCAACTCTCTGTGTCGTATTGTATTATATTTCCAAGTTTACTATATTTGTTTTCTCATTCATTTGTACCTGATGATGGTTGCTTGTGTTGCAATCGAAACGTCGTATTCTATTATTATTTAATTTAATGGCTTTCACACTGAAGTGATGTCACTGGTTGGCTTTGTGCGATTTAATTTTGATATTTTTTTTATTCTTCTTGTAGGACTTTGAGAAGTACAATCCTAAGTGCCCGGACATAGTGAGGGCTGGTTTCATTGAACTCAAGAAACTTGCCGACAAACAAGGTAAGTCTGATAGGTGCCACAGACATTGCTTTCTCGCTCATGAAATGCGTCTGGAATTCTATAAAGTACTATATTTTTTTACCAGGTAAGGCCCACTGAGCTATATAGCTTTTTTTCATAAGCGACCTGGCCACAAATTATAGCTCAACAAAGTGGCTTATCACATGAAAATTTATAGCAGCCAAATACTCTAAAACGCAATTTTCTAGATGTGGAGGGAAAAACCGGAGGACCCGGAGCAAAAGCCACACGACAACGGGGACAGGGAACATGCAAAGTCAAAATATACAGCAGTCATCAGGGTTGGGATCGAACTGGCGACCTCCTGTATACCAGGCGAGGTAGTTAACATCTCGCTACCATGGCAAGATGTTAAAAACCTCTATTGACTCGCTGTACTTCGGGGATTCTTATCGTATCTTCTAAATCTGACTGGTGGCGTCCAAACAAAATCAGATCAACCTCACCGTTCCTCTTCAATCTACGTCGCTCTCCCACGGTAAACCCTGAGCAAAGCTTGTTGGCCAAAAGCTTGAGATTTCTTCTGAATGGGAGTGGAAAAAAACTGGTTTGATTCAACTTCATTTTAAAAGTTAAATGGCGAGGTGATATCTGAACCCTGTCGTGGGGTATGCGGTCCCCCCTTCAACCCACACTGACCGGTGTGATGAAGTATGGTCAAATAACCCCCATGCCCCGCACAGCACAGGGATTCGCTCGTCCAGCTGTGGATTGCCAAGAGCTGTGCGTGTGTACACACAGAGAAAGGTGGCCATGCGTGGCATTGGACGCCCACCTCCTCGTGGGCAGTACTGCACTTCATTAGGCACTTCTAATCTCGAATATCACTTGAGCCAGCGGTCTGTTGAAGTCTACACTGGTGATCTTTGTGTGCGCTTTGTGTTCAGAGTGGGCTCAGATAGCGCAGCGGATGCGCCTGTGCCAGGCTCCCAGCTCTGCTGCGGACGTGCGGCACATGTACGGCTGGGCGCGGAATACCTTCACCTACCTGGCCATGCTGGACTACCCCTACGCAGCCTCCTTCATGGGCTCGCTGCCCGCTAACCCGGTCAACGTGGGTGTCACGCCGCCCGCACGCGATTAAGCACGGAGCACTGCCACTAACACGGCACACGCACGGTATTAGGTGGGGTGCCACGGTGGCAAGTTGTTAACTACCTTGCCTGGTATACAGGAGATCGTGGGTTCGATCCCGACCCTGACACTGGTTTGCATGTCACTCTTCCCGTGGTCATTTGGATTTTTCTCTGGGTATGGTTTTTCTCTCCACATTTATAATCAATATCATGTATTTAGAGTATTTGCTTGCTATAAATTTCCACGTGATGATAAGCCACTTCCTTGAGCTATCATTTGTGGCCAGGTCGCTTCTGAAAAAGAGCTGTATAGCTCAGTGGGCCTTACCTGGTAAAATAAAAATCTTAGCATACACAGAATGCGAGCACTGCGACAGGAACATAGGATCACGTGTGATTAAGTGTTTGCATGCGCCACCAAGTTTGGTGCGATGCGCTCCTAGAGTGCTGCGTATTAAGCCAGCAGATAAAATGTGCAACCGTTATGGTTGGGACTTGAACTGTGGTGGGTATCCTATGTAGGGAAGACTGAGCACTGCCATTAGTTGTGCAACTGCAGTGGTGGCTCCCAGCATGCACCACTCATAATGGTGCAGCCGCAATATGGCTCCCACCATGCACAGTGGCTCCCAGCATGCACCACTCATCGTGGTGCAGCTGCAATTGTGGCTCCAAGCATGCACCACATGGCAGTGTGGTTATCAGATGTTACAGCAGATACCACTGGTGCCACTAGAGGGCACTGGCGGTTTGCATGAACATTGAGGACTTTCAATATTATTTTTTCTTTCAGTGTAAGAAGCTGCTAACCCGTTTCCAACAGCCCAGCATGCATGGAGTCTGTGGTTCTACAAACTGAGAGCCAAGTGGGTTTTTGTGTTGCGCGTTCCGTTCGTGTGCTTCTGCATAGGTGGCCTGTGACCTGCTGCTCAACAGCAAAGATCCTCTGGATGGTCTGATGCAAGCTGTCGGTAAGCTCGAACTAAACCCTCCAGTGTCTTCCTGCTCAAAGTCTGTACGTATATAGGTTTAACTTCTTTTGCACTGTACATAGCCAACCGTGCTAAATGGAGGTGCGGGCGAAAAATAAACTAAACACAAACTAGTTTTAAGCAAATTCGTTTTAAATCTCGATGATTTAAAAGTGCATAGCTCCAGTGGCTTCCTAATCTCGAAAGGAAGAGTATTCAAGACGGCCGCGGAAGCGCATCTGCAAGGGCGACTATGTACGTGTAGTACGTTCCGGCCTTCATAGGTTCTACTTGTTAAACAACACGTGCCCTAACGGGCTATACGGGCGGACCTTTGTCTTCGTATGTATGTTGAACTTCTTTCGCACCGTACATAGCCAACCCTGCTAATCGGAGGTACAGGAGCTGTTGATAACATAGCCAATATGAAGTGCTGTGATACTGATTGGGTTCAATTCCTGGTAGTGGATCTTTTTTATCTCACTTTGTAAGATAAAAATTGTTATTTTGTATATATTTTTAGAGTTTTTTTTATATATTTCCTATACTTTGCAATCCTCTCATGTTTTTATTTTGTTGTGACCTTTCTGACCTGCCCCAACTGGACATCTGTGAAAAAGAGCTTTTATTAGCTCATTGGATTCCTCGAGTAAAAATAAATATTCGAATTCTGCTCCTGGATCAACCTGAGTTGGACTTTGAGGGAGACTCATTCTTTAAATGGGTGTCTGGTGCGTGGTGTAAATGTCAAAACCTCAACACTGGGGTGACAAAGGCAAAGCAGCTGTGGTGCTAATCACACCACCTCCTCATGTGCCGGCCTTCATTGGGTGCTCACTTAACTGCATTTGCCCCAACAACATGTATTTGCAATGGGGGGGGTGGGAGGAGTCTTTGTCTGTGTGTCTGTCTATTGTATGGGTGTGCGTGTGTCTGTGTACATGTGTGCACACACATGCTCCGTGGTGAAGTTAACCTCCGGCAATTAATAGCAAACGGCGAATGTTTTCCGTGTCCAGCTCTCTTCTACAACACTAGTGGAACGGCCAAGTGTCTCGATCCAGCAGCGGAGTTCATCGAGTGCGCAGACCCCACTGGGTGTGGATTAGGCCCCGACAGCCTGGCCTGGGACTACCAGGTGATGTCCCATCACCACCAGCACAGTGACCATTACATCACCACCCTGAACCACCATCACTATCACTGCCATCCCTGCAATAACCATCATTATTACGGTCATGATCACCATTGTGATTACCTGCACATCGATGTCACTCCGCCTCCCTCCTGATCGCACGGCGCGCGGTAGCAGAGCCCTTGACATGGTGGTCACGACTCCACAGGAAACCGGAGAATTTCACAGTTGTTTTGCTCCAATATCGGTGTGCTCCATTGCTGTATTTTTTTGCTTGTCATTTTGGAGACCCGTCTCACTCTTGCGAAATGAGGCTGTCCGCGTGTCCCGAGTACTCGCTTGGTTACACGAACTATACTCGACGACAAATTCCACTGGGGCCATGCCTACTGCTGCTTGTCACCACTTTTTCCGCCACCATTGCCGCTGCCTGCACCGTTACTGCTGCCCGCTGCCTCCGTGGGCCGTCCCTTCCGCTAACGCTGCACCCGCGCCTGCGCCCGCGAGAGCGTGTGCAGGCGTGCACGGAGATCAACCTGCTGTGCTCCACCAACAACGTGAGCGACATGTTCCCCGCCCTGCCCTACACGGCAGCCGCGCGGCGCGAATACTGCGCCAAGCGCTGGGGCGTGGTGCCACGCGAGACCTGGCTCGCCACGCAGTACTGGGGCAAGGGTGAGCAACACCCACACAGCTTGGACCCCCGGGGGTGGCACAGGCTGGCCGGATAGATCAGGCTAGCTGAGGGGAGGGAGTGGTGGCGCAGGGTGGCGCAGGGTGGCGTAGGGTAGCAGTGCCGGTGCAAGGTGGCACAGGGACTAATCCTCATTTCGGGGAACTACTTTGGCATAGCTGAGATATCTGACCTGCCCATACTCATCGGACTCCTCCAGTCTAAATAAAGATTCTGATCCTGGGTTTAGATTACAGATTTGAGCTGCTTTTCTATTTAAACCCAGATTCTCAATTGCAGAGTTGATGACCTCAGCCTTGTTTCCAATTAACTGCTCAAACATTTTAAACGGCTCGTGTGAATTTGGGAGGCTCAGAATGTGGACGTCAAAGAAACTTTGCTTGGATCTGCTGGCTGTTGGTGCCACCCTGGAAGCAGCAGCCAGGATTTGATTTCCCCCTCTACATTACTTTAGATTGATAGTTTTAATAAAGGAGATAAAATAATACCCACTTGTTTAGCGTTCCATAGCCTGTAATTTGGTTTTATTTACAGAAAAACAAAAGTAAATCCTTGGGTTCTCGCTGGCAGTCTCTCTGAGCATGGCGTTACCCACAAGGCCCTATTTGAGTGAAACACATTCAGCTCTTCTAGATTTGAAGCTTTCGTGACTGCAAGGATCCATACTCTTTGGTTCTATTCGGTAAAGTCACGTAGGTAAAAAATAAAACAACAAAAATTACGACGTTTCGGCCACAACACAAGTGGCCTTCATCAGGTGAAGGGACCGGACTGTCCAGAGGACGGCGTTGGAGTGAAGACAGCCAAGCCCAGGTCGCGTCCTTTAAGCTGATTGGGAGGAAACAAAAAACGCCTTGACAAAGGAATTAGCATAACAATGATGTACTGGACCGGCACGGGGGGAGGGGAGTTTACATAATGTTGGTGTGAAGGGAAATAAGCTGCTGTGAAAGTTTGGGATACCACTACTTGAATAAATATACATTCAGCTCTCCCATGCTTCCAGCCACCCATAATTTCCGTAGCATTTTGGCCGATTTAGATTACTTAAGTGGGGACATTAGTTAAAAAAACAATTGCTTTGTAAATGTTGTGGCTTTGCTCTCCAACACACCGGTGTGCTGTACTAGTAACGAATTGGCATGTTCTGTTTACGTGACAAACCTTACTAATTGGCTGTGTCCGGGTGGTGGCGGGTTTAAATACAGACTTATATATGTACGTGTTATAACCCAAAAAACCTGTAAAATTTGAGGATAAAGTTGCGTTGTTATTTGGGACTTACCTTTAAGAAAACTGGCCCAATTGACTAAAAGGGTTCCAAGTTGCGGAGACAAACCATAAAAAATATATGATTTGTGAATCTGAAAAACGCATTTGCCCACAACCAGTATCTGTAGACCTCCTTACTGCCAATTGAATACCTCTAACAAAAACCGCATTGGTGGAAAGAGTTGCATCATCGATGCAAATGTAATGAGTTTCTTGACCGGTATCCCGTCCATCTCCTAGACGTGAACTCCTCAAGCAACATCATCTTCTCCAATGGAAACTTGGATCCGTGGGGAAACGGAGGGGTGAGTTGAATGAACGAATCGGTCGCTTGACAACTGGGTCCCAGGTTCAATAAACAAACCACACACACGCACGTTCTCTTGAGCAGATGGGCCAAGTATGGGTCGGCCGAGGGCACTCGTAGATTGGCCATGTTGGAGAGAGATTTCGGTGATGTTCCGGTGGCTGAGTGAGCTCATGCCTTGTTCGGAGCCGCCAATGTCCTGTGTTTCAGTCTGCGTGTCAGCCGTCCGTGCCTAAACCAGGGTCTCAAGTGTGGTGTGTTTGTGGTACCAGCGTGAATGACGCTGTGTAAAATTAAAGTCATACTATTTTTTTAAATAAATTATTTTCAAGCTATTGTGTAAACATTTTGTTTGCCACACTTGAGGGATGCCAACACGAGAGTTTTGGTTGACGTTTGCACCGAGGTCACTGGCAGATCACACGGAATGGCCGTGGCTCTTGAGCAACCACAACTCGTGACGCACAGATAGGTGCATCACCCGAACTCTCAACTAACACACAGGGGTCTCAATTATTCCAGCAAATCTCCATGGACACAAGGGGTCTTGATTAGTATGAGGCTGACCATATTTACACCTCAAGTGTTCATGATTGTAATGGTTTTTTTGCCGCTAAAATGAACATTGGTCAGTGCTCGTCAAATATTGCAAGTCCTCATCTTAGAGTGGTTCAGGATTCTGTCCATCCTGGAAGCGATGAGTCAATCCCAGACCGGTACCGAGCACGTGACCGTGGTTGGGAGTCGTACCTAGTCCGCATTTATGACTGGCTGACACCAGATGTGGCTGCAGTTCAGGGCGCTTTTCTCTCAGTCAGAAGGTTGAGAGTTTAAATCCTGGTCGGCGAGTGGTTCAGCCCATGGTCTTGCTTCCACAATGCAGGGACCTTTGCTTTTTTATCTTTTCCCATCACATTCACCTCTACATCTCGGAACGTGCAAGCAGCTCAGCGTTAATTTTATTTAGAGAGGCATAGTAGCGCCGTTGTTTTAAACGACATTGCTCTCACCGCAGAGAACCGTAGCGACAGGACCGCACTCTACAGTAGCCGGTGCCAAACTGTGCCACACGCCCTCCCGCATGGCCTTGTGGGAGCCTCGGTACCGATAAAGTTATTTGTAGTTTTTTTCTTCCAGTTTCATTTTGATGATATACAATATAGATTTGAAGTTTTCGTGACTGCAGGGATCCATACTCTTTGGTTCTTTCGGTAAGTCACGTAAGTAGAAATAAAATTAAATCACGACGTTTCGGGCGCAATCACGACGTTTCGGGGTTCCACCTGATGACGGACGCTTGTATTGCGCCCGAAACGTGTTTTAATTTAATTTTATACCTACGTGACTTTAGCGAAAGAACCAGAGTATTGATGATGTACAGTGAGGGAAAAAAGTATTTGATCCCCTGCTGATTTTGTACGTTTGTCCACTGACAAAGAAATGATCAGTCGATAATTTTAATGGTAGGTTTATTTGAACAGTGAGAGACAGAATAACAACAAAAAAATCCAAAAAACGCATGGCAAAAATGTTATAAATTGATTTGCATTTTAATGAGGTAAATAAGTATTTGACCCCCTCTCAATCAGAAAGATTTCTGGCTCCCAGGTGTCTTTTATAGAGGTAACAAGCTGAAATTAGGAGCACACTCTTATAGGGAGTGCTCCTAATCTCAGTTTGTTACCTGTATAAAAGGCACCTGTCCACAGAAGCAATCAATCAATCAGATTCCAAACTCTCCACAATGGCCAAGACCAAAGAGCTCTCCAAGGATGTCAGGGACAAGATTGTAGACCTACACAAGGCTGGAATGGGCTACAAGACCATTGCCAAGCAGCTTGGTGAGAAGGTGACAACAGTTGGTGCGATTATTCGCAAATGGAAGAAACACAAAAGAACTGTCAATCTCCCTCGGCCTGGGGCTCCATGCAAGATCTCACCTCGTGGAGTTGCAATGATCATCAGAACGGTGAGGAATCAGCCCAGAACTACACGGGAGGATCTTGCCAATTATCTCAAGGCAGCTGGGACCATGGTCACCAAGAAAACAATTTGTAACACACTACACCGTGAAGGACTGAAATCCTGCAGCGCCCGCAAGGCCCCCCTGCTCAAGAAAGCACATATACATGCCCGTCTGAAGTTTCCCAATGAACATGGGAATGATTCAGAGGACAACTGGGTGAAAGTGTTGTGGTCAGATGAGACCAAAATGGAGCTCTTTGGCATCAACTCAACTCGCCGTGTTTGGAGGAGGAGGAATGCTGCCTATGACCCCAAGAACACCATCCCCACCGTCAAACATGGAGGTGGAAACATTATGCTTTGGGGGTGTTTTTTCTGCTAAGGGGACAGGACAGCTTCACCGCATCAAAGGGACGATGGACGGGGCCATGTACCGTCAAATCCTGGGTGAGAACCTCCTTCCCTCAGCCAGGGCATTGAAAATGGGTCGTGGATGTGTATTCCCGCATGACAATGACCCAAAACACACGGCCAAGGCAACAAAGGAGTGGCTCAAGAAGAAGCACATGAAGGTCCTGGAGTGGCCTAGCCAGTCTCCAGACCTTAATCCCATAGAAAATCTGTGGAGGGAGCTGAAGGTTCGAGTTGCCAAACGTCAGCCTCGAAACCTTAATGACTTGGAGAAGATCTGCAAAGAGGAGTGGGACAAAGTCCCTCCTGAGATGTGTGCAAACCTGGTGACCAACTACAAGAAACGTCTGACCTCTGTGATTGCCAACAAGGGTTTTGCCACCAAGTACAAAGTCATGTTTTGCAGAGGGGTCAAATACTTATTTACCTCATTAAAATGCAAATCAATTGATAACATTTTGGACATGCGTTTTTCTGGATTTTGTTGTTGTTATTCTGTCTCTCACTGTTCAAATAAACCTACCATTAAAATTATAGACTGATCATTTCTTTGTCAGTGGGCAAACGTACAAAATCAGCAGGGGATCAAATACTTTTTTCCCTCACTTGTACGTGTACGTCATCTGAACGGGAAAGGGTTAAGAAGTCAACGGTGGTCATATCCAGACTGGTCTTGGACATCAGAATGTGGAATTTCCCCGCTGGCTTGCTCATGGCCACCGTGGGAGACGAGCGTTGATCCTCGCCCTGTCCGGGGTTTGTGTCCGAGCAGTTCCAGCACGACGTGGGCGGTAACGTCGCTGTGAAGGTCATAGGAGGCGCCCACCACCTGGACCTAAGGTGAGCCCACATCGTACTGGTGGTGGTGACGGCGAGGGTGGTGTTGTGCTTGGTGGCGGCGATGGTGGTTGTTGCACATATGCAGAACTTCTGTTTGCAGCGTATGTTGCCAACTTCCGAATATCGGAAGGAGGAGTGTTCCAGACGGCCGCAGAAGCGCATGTGAAAGTTCTACATGGCAGCGATGGTGCCGTTGACGGCGACCCCTCATTTGTAAATAATGCCGAGGATTGAGAATTTACAAGATGCCCACGAGCTGGGTTTTGGAGGTGATGCCATTTGTAGGTGGCAGTACAGCAAGTAGACTGTGGTACGTGGATCAGAATTTGGCATTGTGTTATTTTCCAGCATTCCTGTAAACCTCCCACACACATACTCAAACATGGAATTTGCCAAAACATCCCAATGCAGGAGCCTTCTGAAAATGGATCCACGCCTCCGTGCGGCTTCCCCTGGATAAATCTCCTTCATGTATAAGTGAGCTGTGGCCGTATTTTGCTTGGTCCGAACCAACTTGGTATTTCCACATTTTTATGGGTCGGGTTAGTCTCTACACATCTCGCTGCTCAAGAGGCGCCACGGTGGCTAGGAGATGTCATCTCCCTCGCCTGGTATGCAGGAGGTCGTGGGTTCGATCCCGACCCTGACGCCTGCTGCTGCTGCTGTAGATTTGGAGTTTGCGTGTTCTCCCTGTGGTCGTGTGGATTTTTTTTTCCTCCAGGTCCTCCGGTTTTTCTCCTCCACATTTAAAATCAATGTGCGTTTGGAGTATTTAGATTATTTGGCTGCTATAAATTTACACGCCACTTCGTTGAGCTATCATTTGTGGGGAAGTCACTTCTGAAAAAGTATATCAAAGCTCTGGGCTTTTACCTGCTAAAATAAAACCTAGACATTTTTAGTGATTTTTTTTCCTTTTCCTGAAACGTTGCACTCCAGGCTTGTTTTAGTAATGTTTGTTGTTACTTTCTGACCCACTCCTACTGGACATCTTTGAAAAAGAGCCGCATAGCTCATCGGATTCCTCCAGTGTCAATAAAATATTCTGATTCTGCTGCTCGTGTGTTTTCATCCCAGAGCTTCCGTCTTGGGCCATTTGCAGGAGGGAAGAGTGATTTCTCATTTTGTGTTTCAGGTACTCGAACCCAGCTGACCCGGAGTCTGTTGTCACTGCCCGCAAGCTGGAGTCCGCTCTGCTGCACACCTGGCTAGCTGTTTAAACCGCGAGAGTCGCTGCCACAGACACACACGCTCGTGCTCAGCCTGCCAGCCACGAGGCAATATTCCACGGGTCTCCTTGCTCGGACAGTTTATCAACAGGTTGGCCAAATTACAAGTTTACACAGTGGCACTGCTCGCTTCATTATCCACCCTGCCGGGATAATAATTAGCATGATTCCCTCCACAACTGGGTATCTGAACCCCGTGGCCTTTTCCGACTGAGAATCCAAGTGCTGTGGTAGCCACAATCGAACCAGTGTCCGCAAATAATCTTTCCCCCACACCTCCGATTAGCACGGCTGGCTATTCGAAAGAAGTTCAACACACGCACACAGGAGAGTCTCAATCTGTGGAGCACCTCCGTTTTACATTATTCACGATTCCCCACAGATAAGTGGGGTCAATTTACCACTAGGCTCGGTGTAGCTTAATGTCGTCTTCCTATTTGCCTGCACAAATCGTGGACGAGCGGCTTGAAGATCCACAGCCAAACATGGGAAGAGTCACGGATTGGCCACATCCGGAAGTTCTCGGGGAGCTGCAGGCGAGAGGAGTTTCCCTGTTGGTTCACAGGCACATAAAAAATAAACTTGACAGCAAACATCCAGGATGCCGAGTTGTTATCAAGTGTCACTGGAATAAGCAGATATGGTCTGGTGGATTCCCATATTCACCACCAGGTAACAAATCCCAGGTCCGTGGTCAGTCCTTTCACCCCACCACCACTCTCCGTGGTTGATCAAATAATAGCCACTTGTGAACAAGTTCTGTGGAGAGACCGGTGCCCTTAATGGGAATGTGGAACCGCCATCGGTAGTACAGGGTCACCAGAGATGAGCATCACCAATTGGATCCGCGTATCAAATCCTGCTCGATGCATCAGCCTCAATGGGCATGGCATTAATTCCACCTGGAGTCTTAAAAGGGCTGAATTGAAGAAATTAACTTGGATTTATTAACATTTGTATCAAAAGTATTCATTATTTTTGATTATTACAAACACAATAGGGAAAAGATCGTGTTAGATATGCCACTATTTTATTCAGCTTGGGGTGGTACAGTGGCTTGGAGCACTCCACTCCCAACCTGAAGGTGTTTAACTTTCAACTACCAGCTGCTGATTGTTTGAATAGAGGAGTTAATCTACAAATCATCCATGTGGGATACTAACAGTGGCCGTTCTATGGGAACTGCCACCAAAGGAAGGTTGGAATTTCCGCCACTGGCTCTGGGGATACTTCATTTTAGTAGCAGGAAGCTTCGATTTTGAAAAAAAAAAGAATTAAATACCGTAGTCCATAACATTTGCCCAAAATTGTATAAGATGTAATTTGGTTCACGATACAAGCATTTAAACTTGTGCTGACGATGCAGTTACGTACACGGAATGCACATTTTTACACATTTGTAATTCGTGAAGGAGTAAAATTTTAGTTGCATGTAACCAACGAGACGGACAATACAACAGCAGGAATAAGAACAAATCCCCGAAGTCAAATTGTGCCATGGAATCGTGGCGATTGAATCTGTTCTGTGCCCAAACCAAATAGACGTTTGTCCACTTGCTGAAATGAAAACAATTATTTGAATTGGGGAGGCACTTGACAAAAAACTAAAAATTTAAGTAAACGATGTATTTTTTTAAAAAGTGGTATCCACACAGCTGCTGAAGTCGCTTTGGCGGTCGAGGGTCTTCGTAGTGGCAAAGCTGCTGGGATGGACGAGATTTGCCCAGAGTTGAAAGCGCTGGACGGTGTAGGAGTGTCGTGGTAAACACGCCTCTTCACTGTTGCATGGAAGGCGGGTACGTACATCTGGATTGGCAAACTGGAGTCGTGATTCCCATATTTTATTAAAAGAGGACCAGAGGGTGTGTTCCAACTACAGAGGAATCGCACTCATCAGCATCCCAGGTAAAACTTATGCCAGAGTGCTGGACAGGAGGCTCCACCCAGTAATTGAGCCTCAGGTTCAGGAGGAACAATGTGGATTTTGTCGTTTTCATGGAGCAATGGATTTCTCAGATATTTGAAGGGTCATGGGAGTACGCTTCTCCAGTCTACCTCTTGTAGACTTGGATAGGTCATGTGACCGTGTTCCCTGCAATGTCTTGTGGGAGGTGCTGTGGGAGTATGATGTATCATTGCTGCTTTTGCACTATCCAGTCCCTCTATTCCCGGAGTGAAAGCTGTGTCCATATTCTTGGTGTTAAATGAAAGTCGTTCACTGTGGGTGTTGGACTCCGCCAAAGGTTCGTCTTTTTTGAGATTTTCATGGACAGAATATCAAGGTGCAGCCGAGGTATGGAGAGTATCCAGTATGGAGGCATGGAGGTGACATCTCTGATTTTGGCAGATGATGTCCTCTTGGCCTCGTCAGTCTGTGACCTCCAGCGTGCACTTGAACGGTTTGATGCCGAGTGTGAAGCGGCAGGGATGAGGATCAGCACCCCCAAATTTGCGTCATGGTTCACTCCCCGGGAGGTGGGGAATTGTTCTCTCCAGGTGAGGGGGGAACAGCTGCCCTTAGTGGAGGAGTTTAAGTACCTCGGGGTCTCTTTCGCGAGTGATGGTAAGTGGGAGCGACAGATCGGCCAGCGGATCGGTGCAGCGTCTGCAGTGTTGCGGGCACTGCACCGTTCTGTGGTAGTGAAGTTGGAGCTGAGTTCTCGAGCAAAGCTATCAGTTTACAGGTTGATCTACATTCACATCCTCACCTATGGTCATGAGTGTCGGTTAACGACCGAAAGGATGAGATCCCGGGTACAAGGGGCCAAATGAGGTTTCTCCGCAGGGTTGCCGGGCTCACTCTGTGATCGGGCGAGGCGCTCGGTAATCCAGGAGAGCCTCAGAGTCGAGCCGCTGCTCCTCCAAATCGAGAGGAGCCAGTTGAGGTAGTTCGGGCACCTGGTAAGGATGCCGACTGGTAGACTCCCCCTGGATCTCTATCAGGCACGTCCCACGGGGCGAAGACCCTGGGGTTGGCCCCAGGACACGCTGGCAGGAGTGTCGCTCAGCTGGCCTGGGAATGCCTGAGGATTTCCCCCAAGAAGAGCGAGAGTGTCGCCAAGGAAAGGGAGGTCTGGACCGCCCACCTCAACATGCTGCCGCCACGACCCTGACCAGGACAAGCGGACTTGAGAAACGAAATGCATAATCAGTTGTTAAAAATGGGATGGCTTTTTAACCAGGTAGGTACAATTAAAGAGACATCCCCCGTATAGCCTTGAACCCTATTGGGACAAGTGCTGTAAAAAGGCCAAACGACCGCTGCCTCTCACCTGAGCCGAGTTGCCCCTTTTATACTTCCCGGCGGTCACACTGCCACCCCTCATTGGCTGGTTGCCCCCACCTGTGGAGGGCTCTTTACACACCTCCCACCTGTTGCGCAAGTACTGGCTCCTTTTGCATGGGCTATGAGACCCAAAAAATCCACACAAACCACAGGAAGAACACGCAAACTCCAAATATAGAGCGTTCACGGTAGGGGACAACCCACAACCTGGATACCAGGCGATGTGGTTAACACCTCGCCAACCCTCAATCATTTCGCAGGGCCAACCATACAAAGACCGCAACTGAAACGCGTGAGAACGATTATTCTGGCAGTTTATTAGACGTACATTAAAACACATGTACTACGTTTGCCTGTGACGCGTCAATAGCTCGCAGCAAAAAAATAATGCTTGTCGCTTAACGGACCGCCCAAAGCCTCTTTATTAATGAATCACAGTGCACCTAAACACACAAACGTTTCTAACCTCACGAGAGCCGTCGTCTTGAATGTGTTATTCATTCTCGGCTACTGTACATCGTTCACGATCTACACATCATTGGCCTAAAAGTGAACATTTAAAATGACATCTGTACAAAAATAGACTTTATTTTTAGACGCGAGCGTTACCAAATGCTGTTTCCTGATCGTCGTCTTAATACCGAGACCATCATTTATACACCTTTTATTCTTAAAAATTGCATCTCTCGTTCCGTCGTTGAAACTCAAACACATTGTTTTAGACGCATTTCCCCCCCCCCCCCCCCCGATGGCTTTTACTGAGGTAAAAGTTGAACACAAGCTGCGAAAGGTAATTTAAAAACAAAACCACTTAACATGTCTTGACACCTTCGAGAGCGATTGATTTTTTTTTACTTCTAGGTGACATTTAAGTAAAATAAAAACCAACGAAAACTTACCAGTAAAAATCTGATTGGCGTTCACAAACTCTAAGAACGACGTTTTAAGTTGTCAACAATCTCACCTCATCACATTAATGAGAGCCCGGACTATTCCCATGAACAGCCGAGTAAAACGAGCAGTGAGCAGCGACAATTCAATGCGTAAAAACCTTCCCCCCCCCACCTCCACACTTTATGAAAATCTGAGACACAGGTACCCTGTTCCTTGCAAGAGTTGATTTTAGTTCCCACACCCCCTTCCCCATTTTGACTCTTGACACTAGCAAAAAAAAATGGTCGGCCATTCCGGATTGTCTTCTCTTGATTTCTTAGGCACTGGAACCCACGCGGACTGAGTCGTACAAGCCGCAGGGGATGTTCACAACCTGGCAAAAGCTCTCGTCGTCGCTTATTCACATTTGTATCACGCAAAAACAAAAGCACACGCGCATGCACAACCCTCCGAATACAAATCTCGCAAAACATGTACCAAAACGCTGTGTATCGCAAGCTGCCAGGCACAAGTTTTGAACGCTGTTCAAAATTAAAACTTAAAGTGGACTTTGAGGCACACTCTCTAGTTCGTGTCGCGCGGCGATGAAGCGGGTCACGCGTAACGTGGCAGTGGCGTCACTTTGGCGCTACGCACGACCCACGCGCTCGAACGGTCCCTTCATGTCGCATTTCAAAGAGCTGAACTCACGTCAGATAGCCTGGGAAACACAGCCGCTTGGCTCTGCTCGGTCGCCTCTTCGTAGCTGTGAAAACACGAGCAAGGGGAGGCGCCCCTCCTCTTACCGCTGAAACACTAAGCTTGGCTCCTGCCGCTGGCTACGGCCGCCGGTAATTTCTGTCGGGAATGGTACCTGCTGTCGAGCAGCGGATGACCGGGGCTACGTGGGCGTGATCACGTGCGACATCATCGGCTGTGTTGGTGTTGGGGTTACCAAGCACGTACGGCTCCCAGGGTTAGATCGAGCGTGACCGACAAAGCGGAAAAAAATCACCACGCCACCAACCTCACTCGGACACCAACCTGGGTCACACATTGCTCCCGCCAGGGCTGCAATTCTCAAACACGGATAACAAATCTTACACGGCTCTTGCACGGTTAAATAAATGAGTGTCTAAGCAGATGGCTCTTATTAATGTGCTGGGGAGCTTTTGCCATGTTACGAGACGTCCACAGGCGTTCACGGCAAACATATTCCAGCTTTTTTTTTTATCTTAATGCATATTTTGTGCTCAAACACACACACACGCGTATAACAATTATAATACTAATGCATGATGTGTATGTGCGTAACTGCACGGGTTCTCCCCCCAGTTTGGTGTCTCTAGCGTACTAATGATAGGGATTTAATTATTTATATAAGTATTACATCATCCCATTATCAGTGATGGCTTTTAAATTCCTGTAAATGTGCATTACAAATGTGTATTAACCGACAGAGATAATTTAAAACGTTATATCAATAATCTGCATTATCCCATAGTTCATGCAACAATCACCAAAACAATTGGTGTGCAAAACCTCGACGTCGTTTCCGCGACCACAGGCAGTAACACAATTTGTACAGGTCCGTCTTTTAACAACAACAACAAATAGATGCTTACGCTTTAAAGTTTTTTTTTTCCTTCAAGAGAAAGTGCCTTGCCGAGGAAACCCCACAGAGTATACGCAATGAGCCCGTTGATTCCTGGCCATCCTCTGTCGAGGGAATTCTCCCTGGCTTCCCCGGCATCTTTCCCCACGCGCGGGGAGGAAACTGCTCCTCAAAACGAGGAGTCGACCGAACCGAACTTCCCAACGCAGGACCCCTCCCTCTAGACCAGAGTCTTGGCACTCAAGAGTGTGGCTTTCCTGGATAAATAACTGATGATTATAATTTATTAAAGTTCTATATATAAATTGCATGTTTTATTAATTCTTCTAAAAGCTTTTCATGTTGCAATGATGGAACTATGATCTAAAAATCCTAACAATGTAATTTTCTTTCTCTGGAAAAAAAAATATTCGATTTTTCCAAACACCACAACTTGGCAATGTTACATTCTAATATATTGAATTTGAAAATGCCAACCATCTCAAATTTCAGTTTAAGCATTCACCGCCTAAATCTGTTCCTGCAAGTCATCATGACGGAGCCCCAACAAACGAATACAACCGTCCCTAACCACGTGGGCAACTCGCAATGTGCCGTGTCATGGGCTGTTTGGCCTGAGTTTGAAGCGTCGTTAATAACAAAAACAGTAACAAGTTAAAGTTACAACATTTTAAAGGACATCAGCGCAAGCGTGGCTCCTGTTTGTTTGATTACAGCTGCGTCGCTCAATGCACTGCATGCTGGGAGTCTGCCACAACACGCGCTTGCATGCTGGGAGCAAGCGATGTTTCAGCAATGGAACTCGGTGCACGTTCGGGAATTTCATGACGCCAATTCTCCTCTCCTTGCGGCCAGTTCGGCCAGGTCGCAGAGGCCAGTCGGCAGCTGTCTATTTTAAGGACCAACATTTACGCACTCCATCAGTGCTTTGCGATGAATGAGGTTGTCTTCTTTTTCCGTACTCAGGAGAATTTTATCAATAAGATGAATTTGTCTTGTTTGCACTTAACGCTGTTAAACCCACGTCCACGCACTGGAGAACTCTCGTGAAATCCGGCTGAAGAGGATGTGGCCTCGCGGCTGGGTAGGATCGGCCCCGTACAGATCTCGGCTGTCGTGTGGCTCTGCCGTCTGTGGCGGAGTTCCAGAACAAATGGAAATGCTTTTGCAGTCTGCGCCTTGATGCAAATTGCACATCTGTGATAAAATTAGTTTTTTAAAAATTGCAAATACATTCCAATTTTAAATATGCAGAGAAATTAGTGGCAAACTAATTAAAGTTTCTTCCGAAACAATGCTCGCCAAAAAAATATCACTGCTTTCACAACCACAAGGCGATTTTAATCCTGTATGCGGCTCGATGCCACGTCTCGAACGTCTTCTCAACTTGCGCGCACGAGTCTTGAAGCAGCTGTTCGGCCGACGGTTTAAGTTGTAATTTTTAAAATGTTTTAACAGATCTTCCCCAGTCTCGTTTGCAAAGCAGAAGGTAGGCGCCCCTCGAAGCTTGAAACGTACGGAGAGGATCTGCGTTTGGCAGCGGTAGAGGCTATAAAACACAAGGCCGCGATAATTTTTGACGGCCTCAAATTCACAACAAAATCAAAGGGTTTTCTTTTTTCGAAGGAAATACATTTTCAGCTGCAGCTCGTCGTGTGAAAAGCTTCACGCTGCCACGTGTGGAACCCGCTCCCTCCTCCGCCTCCGAGCCGAGCGGGAGTTTTTGCATAAAGTCCCACGAGATTTTTCTCCGGACGTGCGATTTTGATAAAATGTTTGAAAACTCCGAAGAGGCATCATCTCCGACCCCCCCCAACCACCCATCCACCCCGCCCACCCGCCTGACACCCCCCCCCCCCAATCTCAAGTCATCTGATGGGGGGCCTCCAGCATTTCCATGAGGAAGGTGTCTATGGGAGTGTCGCCGATGAGCTTGAAGAAAAACAAGTGTTCCAGGCACTTGAGGCCGATGGAACGCAGGGCGGGCAGGCGCAGCAACAGCTTCGCGAACCTGGACAAGCCAGAAGGGGAACAACAATCGCACAGCATCACAACCGTTGACACTTTACTACTTCACTATTTTTTTCATCTTACCAGGTAAGGCCCCCACTGAGCTATGTAGCTCTTTTCTTTCAGCAGCCACTTGGCTATCACAAATGATGGCTCGCCTAGGTGGATTATCATCGCGTGGACATTTATAGCTGACAATGCTCTAAACGCGTGATGTTGATTCTAAATGTGGAGGTGAAAAACCGGAGGACCCATAAGAAAATCCACGCAACCACGGGGAAAGAGACACGCAAACTCCAAGTATACAGGCGTTGGGTCAGGATCGAACCCACGACCTCCTGCATACCAGGCGAGGGAGATAACATCTCGCCGCCGTGGCGCACCAATATCAACAAGGACAACAGATTGAATGGAGACTGTGACAGAGATATTGCTCTAGGATTTAAAGGTCCTTCGGTTCAATCCTAACAGCAACACATTCCCTCACTACACCCTCGTGTCAGATACAAGAACTTCCAGCGGCTAACTCATCATCATCACCACCACCATCAGCCTTGATCGATCCATTGCTAGACATCGCCATTCCTCGCAGCCTTGCAATCCACCCCCCCCCCCCCTCTCATCTCATTGCTTCACCTCCACGGTCGTCGTTTCACTCCCGGTCTCGTCCATCGGCCATCATCCCTGACTGCCCTAACCCAATTTGCTTGAGCAGTCAATGCAAAGTGCCAGGTTGGCAAGATGTTAACTACCTCGCCTGGTATACAGGAGGTCGTGGGTTCCATCCCGACCCTGAAGCTTGTATATTTGGAGTGTGCATGTCTCCCGATGGTCGCGTGGATTTTTCTCCGGGTCCTCCGGTTTTTCCCTCCACATTTAGAAACATGCGTTTAGATTATTTGGCCGCGATAAATTTCCACTTGATACGCCACTTCGTTGAGCTATCATTTGTGGCCAGGTCGGTTCTGAAAATGAGCTACATAGCTCGGTGGGCCTTACCTGGTAGAATAAAAAAAAATGTTTGTTGTATAATTCTGTTTCAGTGCAAATCCCAGCACATAATCCGCATGCCCGATTAGCACAGCGGGCTACGTACGGCACAAACGACGTTCAACATACATGTCAGCTTTCGTTCAGACTGCGTGGCCGTGTCTGGACTGTTGCTGGGCTGTTGCTGGACCCGGGGCGAAGGCCGCTTAAGTCCAGGCGGCTCAAGGTGCGAGTGGCCGCCGTCTTCCCCACTCACCTGCCGGGCTGATCGGGGTATTTCTGCTTGCAGTAGGATTCCAGCGATGCGTAGACTTTCTCCCGGAGTGCCTCCACGTCACTGGGACTCGACAGCCCCTTTGCGTCTGTGTCAGCAGAGTCCCAGCGCACATCAAAGACAAAGATCCCCCCCACCCCACCGTTTAGCCGTAACAGACTGTTGGGGGAAGTGCTGTTTGTGGGCACCTATGAAGGCCGGAACGGAGCACGAGCGGGTGGGTGGCCAGCAACACGACCTTTATCTCCCCGGTTTTTACACATCGCACTCGGTACTCGTTTGAGGCCGAGTCGACCTAGGGGAGGCCCAGGACTGGTTCAGATAATCGTCACTGGGTGTTGGCCGTGAGCGGGAATCGAACTCGGGTCGCCGTGTTCGTAGCGCAGCGTAGCGCTGACCGCTACACTACCGCTCCCCGCACGCACTTGCACTGTCAGCAGTAACACCAGTCGCACCTCTGATTAGCACGGTTGGCTATGTATGGTACGAAAGAAGTTCAACATACAGACATAGAGCGTAAGAGCAACAACAATGACAGCAGCAGCTGCAGTAAGAGTAGCAGCAGGAGCAGCGGTGATGGTGGTGGCGGCAGTGGCGGTGGTGGTAGTCACTGTAAGATGTTTTTCTTGTTCGTGTTTTTGTTTTTTTGTTTGTTGTGGTTGCACCCGATTCAAGAGCGGAATGGCTCACAGGACTATACCAAAATAAATAAACTGAAACTGAAGGTGGTGGGGGTGGTGGGCCTGGTGGCGGTGGTGGCGGAGGTGGTGGCGGTGGTGGCGGAGGCGGTAGTGGCGGTGGTGGCGGAGGTGGTGGAGGTGGTGGCGGTGGTGTCGGTGGCGGTGGCGGTAGTGGCGGTAGTGGCGGTGGTGGAGGTGGTGGAGGTGGTGGAGGTGGTGGCGGTGGTGGCGGAGGTGGTGGAGGTGGTGGCGGTGGTGGCGGTGGCGGTGGCGGTAGTGGCGGTGGTGGTGCCGCACCGGGGTTGAAGAGGACGATGGCACGCAGGCAGCCCAGCTCGGCCTTGTCCATGTTCATGTCACGCATCTTGGAGACGAGCTCCGTGAGGACCCTAAAAGCAGACGCCGCGCCTCTCAGCTCCTAGCGCCCACCACCCTCACACCCTCACGTCCTGTCACCCTGACGTCCTCACGTCCTGCCACCCTCACGTCCTGTCACCCTCACGTCCTGCCACCCTCACGTCCTCACGTCCGCCACCCTCACGTCCTGCCACCCTCACGTCCTGCCACCCTCACACCCTCACGTCCGCCACCATCACGTCCTGCCACTCCGTTATCGAGCAGCAGCGAAGTGGTCCGCGTGACCCCGAGCCGTCCGGCGTGGCTGTGACCGATCACATCCTCCGCCGAGTGGCGAGTCGCCGCTACCCAGGGCCACGGCGCAATTCGTGGCTAAATTAATCCGCTAGGCTTGCGCGCTTTGTTGACTTCACGAGCGAGAGCTTTGTCCCCCCCCCCCGAGCGGAGGCTCGCACTGAGCCACGCAGCTCCTCGTCAAGCGCCACTCGGCCAGGAGACAGCGGCAGTGGCGGCAGCCACGGGCTGCTACGAGCATCGTCCACGTGCCTTTACACGCGGTTCATTCTAACGATACCATCTCATGCGGGGCTTTTACCGGTTGATAAGTTCACTAAGTGCTTGTAAGTTATTAATTCCCAAATGCTCCTCCCCTCCCTTATTCCATTTCCCCCCTTCTCGCCGCTCCCTCTACTCCCTTACTCAAGTTCTTCCTCTCTCACCGTCCCCTCCCACTCAGTGGGGCAGCAGCGAGCTAAATATCCCCCTCTTCTAAACCCAGGATCACGGCGTTCGGGACTTGTGTCCACGGAGTTTCTGTACCCCCCCCCCGCCCCGCTCCCTGCACCGCGGTTCATGCTCTGCACCGGGCTCTCGTTGAAATACAATTATTAAAAATCAAATATTATCTCAAACATGATGAAAAAAATAAGAATAGGTTTTACCCTTTCTCGCAATAAAACAGGTGTTCAGATGTTCAAACACCAAGTTTGAACATCAAGTTACCCTGTGCAAGGCATCAAGGCTGCATTAACTGTTTGCATGTTTTGACGCACTTTTCGGATATTTGGCTGCTATAATTTTCTGCGTGATAAGCCACTTTGTTGAGTTATCATTTGTGATGGCCAGGTCGCTTCTGAAAAATAACTACATAGCTCAGTGGGCCTTACCTGCTAGAATAAAAAAATGCGAGTTAACATATTCAGTTGATTAATTTGTGTACGTAACTTCCTCTGTATAACACTTAGTAGCTTAGTAGCTTTCATGACCAATCTCATCCATAAGAGGTTTTTAGGTTTAGATCACTTAAATATAAATGTGTTATTAAACCCGCCACCACCCAACACAGCCAATTAGTAAGGTTTGACACATAAACAAAACATGCAAATTCGTTCCTAGTTCAGCAAACCAGTGTGTGTTAGAGAGTAAACCAACAACATTTACAATTCGAGTACCATGATATTTTGCCAGTAACTACAGCGCGCTTCATCACGATGATCGTCATTATCAACAACCGCTGTGCTGAAATAACGACTAATCGGCACGTTTTGTTTACGTGACAAACCTCACCAATTGGCCGTGTCGGGCGGTGGTGGTAGCAGGTTTAACGACGACACTACATTTAAATGTACGCGATCTATTCCAAAACTAAAAAAAACCTCTCACATTAACTTCCTCCTGTGCGTCCCCGTCACGGTCGAACCGGGCTATGGGCGGCCGGTGACGCCGGTGACGCCAGTGACGCCGGTGACCGAGGGGGCTTCGTAGCTCTCGCGGGCGGTCTCTGCCGGCGTGAAGCCCGAACGTCCGCGACCGACGCCCGCTCTCACGGCGCCCGCAAAGCCAAAATCAACGCGCGCGCGATGTCTACGGGAACCGACTGCTCTCCCAACGAGGTCCCTGGGATCTATCGCATCGCCTCTCTCCCTGAGGAACCACGAGGTCCAGGTTCTGTTCCTGGGGTGACCACCAGGGATTTTGCTCCCAGGCTTGGGGAGCATCGCTTTGTGCCTTTGAGTAGGAAGCCAGTCGGAGACGCTGGTGCTCTCTATGTCGCTCTCTAAGCTGGACTTTCTTTCCGTTTACCCCGCAGGTTCTGTTTATTTCCTGATTTACATACACATTGGGATCTACGGATGAAATGCACCAAATGTAAATTATTATTATTATTAAATGCACATCATCATAATCGTCCTCGTCACTCTCATCAACAAGCGTGCCGCATCGTATTGAATTCGGCAGAAATGAACGCACTCAAAATGTCTGTGCGAATAAATCAAAATTGTCCGCTCTGGAGAGAGGTGTGGGAGGAACGCGGAGAGAGAATCTGGCGGAGAGAGAATCTGGCTGAGAGAGAATCTGGCGGAGAGAGAATCTGGCGGAGAGAGAATCTGGCGGAGAGAGAATCTGGCGGCGCGGGAGCGCGGCCGCTCGGGCGCCCACCGGTCGAAGATGGAGCCGACGCCGGCGCTGTGGGCACTGCTGCGGTGGACGTGCAGCCCCGTGGCCAGCAAGATCCCGTCGGAGACGCCGATCGAGCGGTGCGAGAACGACGCGATGAGCAGCTCGTTCCACCCTACGCAGGCACGCGCACATTATACACACACGCACAAATACAAAGATCCCCCGTATAGCCCTAACAGACTGTCGGGGAAAGTGCTGTTCGCGAGCATCTATGAAGGCCGGCATGGCACAGGAGGGGGTGGGTGGCCAGCACCACGCCCGGCCGCCTTTGTCTCTCTAGTAGAAATGTTAACACACCGCACCAGCTATTCATTTGAGGCCAAGTCGACCTAGGGGAGGAAGTCCAGGACCGTTTCAAATAATTGTCACTGGTGTTGGCCGTGAGCAGGAATCGAACTCGGGTAGTCGAGTTTCGTAGCACAGAGCACTAACCGCTACACTACCACTCTACACATACACCCACACATTACACATACGTTACATACACATTATACACACACACACACATTACGCGCCTACACGCATACGCACACTGAACAATGCACACACGCACGCCTCGGCTACCAAGCGTACTCTTGGCCTCACGTTAACCAGCGGCACGTGGTCAAGCGTGCAAACTCGGGACCAGTTTCAGCCTCGCGGGGCTCATCAGCAAGGACTCTCGTCTCGTATCTTCAAGATCTCTTGGCTGTCCATCGAAAAGGATGATGATGATGGCGATTGCTCCTCGTGTGGATGGGGGGTAGGGATGGGTCGGCGCTTTTGGCGCTCTGCTGCTGCAGCTGGGACACGTGCGGTGTGTGTCGGGTGTCGGATGGCGTTATCCCAGCTGCGCGTTGGTGTCTCTGGGCGCGTCTCTCGCATCCCTTCGTCGAGACGGCGTCTTCCGGGTGCTGAGCCCCTCTGGCGCAGGTGGACCGCCGCCAGGTGGACCTGTCCAACGCCCGGGGTTCCAGGCTGGAGGGCATCGATGTTGCAGCAGGTCCTTGCTGTGGTCCTTGAAGTGCTTTTGACGTCCCCCAGCGGGGCGTTTGGCTGCGCTGAGTTGGCCGTGGGGAACTCGTCGGGGGAGGCGGTGATCGGGCCGTGCGGACCACCTGGCCAAGCCAGCGGAGGCGTCGCTTCGCCGCACTCGCCTCAGTGCAGAACGACTTGGTGCGGAAGGCTTCCAGGATGTCGATGTGCCGCCTATATGGGGCCCACGTCTCCGAGCCGTAGAGCCAGGGTGGAGACACAAACGGCGTTGTAAAACCGCCACCTTGGTGTGGGTCTTGAGGTAACGGTTCTCGAAGACCCTGGCCCGTCCAAAGTAAGCGGAGGCTCCGTGTTGACGCAAGCGTGGATTTCGTCGTCAAGTCAAGCGAGCGCGTAGGGGAGAGGGCAGAAACGAGGCAGGTGAAATGGGGAACCAATTTGATGTGAAGACCGCCGATGTTGAAGAGAGGGAGTGAGGTGGACGCGGATGAGGAGTTGAGCAATTATTTCTGTCTTCCGGGTAAGATGCGAGAGTCCTTGCCTACAACATTTGGCAGTTCACCAGCACTTAATAATTCAAGCGAGCCTGACTCTGCTGATGAGACAGTGCGTGTCGAAACTGGACAGACGACGCTCGGACCGCTCGTGGTCAGCCCCTTTGGCCGCCGATAACCGTGACTGCCGAGGCGGGCGGGGAGGGAGGAAGGAAGCCGCCATGGTGGTGGAGGTGGTGGTGGGGGTGGTGGTGGGGGGTTACCGGCTCTCAGCAGGATCACTTGGTCGTCGAGGGGGAGCTCGGAGAAGTGCGGCACCCTCTTGGACCACTCGACGAGCGTGAAGAGCTGCTTGTCGGCCGCTTGGCAAATGTTCGTGACGGGGTCGTTCGGCTGCAAAAAACACGTCGCTGAACGGATTTAGAAATTGTCTATTTGTATATACAAAGACAAAGATCCCCCGTGTAGCCTTAACAGACTTTAGGGGCAAGTGCTGTTAGCGAGCACCTATGAAGGCTGACACGGCACACGAGGGGGTGGGTGGCCAGCACCACGCCCGACCGCCTTTGTCTCCCTAGTGGCGATGTTTACACACCGCACCAGGTACTCATTTGAGGCTGAGTCGACCTAGGGGAGGCCCGGGACCGGTTCAGATAATCGTCACTGGTGTTGGCCGTGAGCGGGAATCGAACCCGGGTCGCCAGGTTCATAGCGCAGCGCGCTAGCCGCCACACTATCGCTCCCCATATATACACACACACACACACGCGTACACACTCACACGCTCAGTCACTCACACACTCACTCACTCACAGACACACTCACTCACACTCACTCACAGACACACACACTCCCACCCCCAAATTAGTACCGATTGTACTGTCCAGTGTCCGGTCACGGGACGAAGTTTCTCCATTCGAATATCGAACTCACTCGCTCGGTCAGGCTCACTCACACTCACTCGCACACTCACACTCACTCACTCTCACTCACACGTTCAGTCACTTGCGCACTCACCCTCATTCACTCACACGCTCACTCACTCACTCACCCTCATTCACTCACACGCTCACTCACTCACTCACACTCATTCACTCACACGCTCACACACTCACTCACACTCACTCACACGCTCACACTCACTCACTCACACTCACTCACACGGTCACACTCACTCACACGCTCACTCACTCACTCACACGCTCACACACTCACTCACACTCACTCACACGCTCACACTCACTCACTTACACTCACTCACACGGTCACACTCACTCACTCACACGCTCACTCACTCACTCACACGCTCACACTCACTCACACTCACTCACACGCTCACACTCACTCACTCACACGCTCACTTACTCACTCACACGCTCACACAAACCCTCACATTCACTCACACTCACTCACTCACACCCACTCACATGCAAACTCACAACAACAACAACAGACGCCATTCGCCACTAAGTCGCGGTGATGTCACCATGGTGCTTGTGCCAGGCTATGTGCACTTTGAGGCCACGTGAAGTGTTCAAGGTCGATCTTGACACCACTGGTAGCAGTCTTTGGCAAGTCCCCTCAGCGCCACATCCTCCTGTAACGCATCAGTCCATCTCCTTTCCAGCCTGTGTCGTGCCCATTTAGCCCCCTCTATCTGGCCAAACAGAAGCTAATTAAACATGTGGTGGCTTGGCAAGCAGGCTACATGACCCAGCCAACGCAGCCTTGCCTGCCAGAGGAGCTCACTGATGAGAATGTGTCCAGATTTTTCAAGGATCTGTGAGCTCCTTACACAATCCAGCCTGGTTAAAATCTGGATGGATCGGAGGCAGGCCAGCCTGAATGTTCCTAACTGGTGGAGATGTTCCATTAGAGGGGTCCACGTTTCACAAGCATAGAGAAGGGAGGGAATGACTGTGGCCGAGAAGACCCGAAGCTTCGTGTGGAGCGACAAACCAGGTAGCTTCCATACAGCATTACGCAGCCAGCCAATGAAAAGATATTGCCGCTCGACTGATTCGGAGTGAGACCTTTGCTATCAAACCGGGGCTGGTCATGAGCACACTGCCCAGGTATTGAAAAATCTCCCCTCTCTCCACAACTGCTCCATCACCAATGGGAAATTGAGGGGGTGGAGTGTTTTATGGCACAAAATACCCAAGCAGGTGCTAATTTTGGTGGGGTTGATGGTAAGACCCCGCCTCTTAGCGGCACGCTCCAGGTTTAGCAGCAGTGCCCCTAACTCCTCCTCAGAGTGAGCAGCAATCACCAGGTCATCAGCATACATAGCATGGTTGACCAATAGGGAGCAATCCCTCAACCGCACCCGGGCATCGATCAGACTCCCACTGTATGTGTACCAGATATAAATTTATCCGGTACAACCATGAAAAGCTTCTCAGACTACGTGGTCAAAGATTATGTTAAATAATGTGGGAGCCAGAGGATATCCCTGTTGCACCCTAAGGTGAACTCCTGGCCACGAAGCTTTACCCGGGCCTTTATCCGGGCACGAAGAACAACCCAGAGCCATGGCCTATTGAAGGTCGATAAAGCAGAGACGTAAGTCCCGTTGGCATTCCCCAAAACTTCTGCTGTAGCAGACGGACAGATAATATGGCGTCCATGCACGACCACCCTTTCCTGAAACCACTTTGTGGCTCAGCAAGCTTCTCCTCGGCATGCCTGGCATGGCGATGCTGAACAATCCTTGCCAGGACCTCTCACACGCACGCACAAACGGGCGCTCGGACGCACCGAGGTGCCGGGAGAGGCGGTGCGGCTCCTGCCGCCGCCGCCGCCGCCGGGCTCACAGCCGCCCTCAGTCTTGGGCTCCACGGCGAGCTCGGCCTCGAGGATCTTCTCGACCGGCATGTCCTCGAGCGGGACGCCGCTCTCGCTGTCGCAGTCCTCGCGCTCCCTCCCCCGCTGGCGCTCCTCCTGCACGGCTGCGGTGGCGGCGGCGGCGGTGGGGCACGGAGAGGGGAAAGGGGGGCACGCTGTAGCCGCCGTCATGTGGACACGCCGGCCGTACGCGTGTCTGCGCGTCAGGTCGCTTTGTGTGCGCGAGTGCACGTGTGGTGTGTGTGTGTACGTGTGGTGTGTGTGTGTACGTGTGTCTGTGTGTGTACGTGTGTCTGTGTGTGTACGTGTGGTGTGTGTGTGTACGTGTGTCTGTGTGTGTACGTGTGTCTGTGTGTGTACGTGTGGTGTGTGTGTGTGTACGTGTGTCTGTGTGTGTACGTGTGTCTGTGTGTGTACGTGTGTCTGTGTGTGTACGTGTGTCTGTGTGTGTACGTGTGTCTGTGTGTGTGTACGTGTGGTGTGTGTGTGTACGTGTGTCTGTGTGTACGTGTGTCTGTGTGTGTACGTGTGTCTGTGTGTGTGTACGTGTGGTGTGTGTGTGTGTGTACGTGTGTCTGTGTGTGTCTGTGTGTGTACGTGTGTCTGTGTGTGTACGTGTGTCTGTGTGCGTACGTGTGGTGTGTGTGTGTACGTGTGGTGTGTGTGTACGTGTGGTGTGTGTGTGTACGTGGGTCTGTGTGTGTACGTGTGGTGTGTGTACGTGTGGTGTGTGTGTGTATGTGTGGTGTGTGTGTGTACGTGTGGTGTGTGTGTACGTGTGGTGTGTGTGTACGTGTGGTGTGTGTGTACGTGGGTCTGTGTGTGTATCTGTGTGTGTGTACGTGTGGTGTGTGTGTGTACGTGTGTCCGTGTGTGTGTACGTGTGTCTGTGTGTGTACGTGTGTCTGTGTGTGTGTACGTGTGGTGTGTGTGTACGTGGGTCTGTGTGTGTGTACGTGTGGTGTGTGTGTGTACGTGTGGTGTGTGTGTGTACGTGTGGTGTGTGTGTGTACGTGTGGTGTGTGTGTGTACGTGTGGTGTGTGTGTGTACGTGTGTCTGTGTGTGTACGTGTGGTGTGTGTGTGTACGTGTGTCTGTGTGTGTGTACGTGTGGTGTGTGTGTGTACGTGTGGTGTGTGTGTACGTGTGGTGTGTGTGTACGTGGGTCTGTGTGTGTGTACGTGGGTCTGTGTGTGTGTTTGTGTGTGTGTACGGCCAACACCAGTGATGATTATCTGAACCGATCCTGGGTCTCCCCTAGGTCGACTCAGCCTCAACTGAGTACCTGGTGCGGTGTGCAAATACCTCGCCACTGGGGAGGCAAAGGCGGTCGGGCGTGGTGCTAACAGCACTTGCCCTAACTGTCCGTCAAAGGCTACATGGGGGATCTTTGGCGGGGCGGGTGTGAACCGGCGTGCAGGGGGAATCGTGAGGGACTGGAGGTGGTTGATGTGGGATGGGAGCGATGGGGACTTTGTACGGTTTCAAGCAGTGGGAGGCAATTGTTATTATTATCACTACGACGATTACTTCGCTCGTTCACAAGCGAAAGCTTCACCGAGTCGCGAGATTCATCGTGAGGAGGGTGCTGCCAAGTATCATGGAGTCGTGCACGCCGTCGAGCCGGCCAATCACGCCCAGGGAGCTCCTCGGGGCCCCGAGGTGCTGCACGCGGCGAGGATCAGCGCCGTTTGATTCCGGGAACGAGGTTGGGCGCGTCGGGGGCGTTCGACGCGTTCGGCTACCGATGGGAGACCTCCCGTAGGGTCCAGATCGCCTCGTCCCCGCCGCGGCGACGTGCGGCGCCGTCGTCTCAGCTCGCGACTCGGATCACAGACCCATGACGAGTCGGTTCACAGACCCACGATGAGTCGGTTCACAGACCCACGATGAGTCGGTTCACAGACCCACGATGAGTCAGATCACAGACCCACGATGAGTCGGTTCACAGACCCACGATGAGTCGGTTCACAGACCCACGATGAGTCGGTTCACAGACCCACGATGAGTCAGATCACAGACCCACGATGAGTCGGTTCACAGACCCACGATGAGTCGATTCACAGACCCACGACAACTCAGATCACAGGCCCACGACGAGTCACATCACAGACCCACGACGAGTCACATCACAGACCCACGACGAGTCGGTTCACAGGCCCACGATGAGTCGATTCACAGACCCACGACAACTCAGATCACAGGCCCACGACGAGTCGGTTCACAGGCCCACGGTGAGTCGGTTCACAGACCCACGACAACTTAGATCACAGGCCCACGACGAGTCACATCACAGACCCACGGTGAGTCACATCACAGACCCACGAGGGCTCTGCCCTGTGCATCGCGTGCCCGGTTACCCAGCCCGCGGCGGCATTCTAAGCGAGCGCCGGTGGGACACGATCGACGGCCACGAGCGGAAACGGCCAATAATCTTCGACGACGCGCGATGCCCGGATTGTTTTGGCGACAGGCAGATTAACACTCTCATTGTGTCTTTGGTGGGGGGGGGGGGGGAGGGGGGGGTGCATCTCCCGTTAACCAAAAGAGGGGCACCGGTCTTCCAAAAGGCCCACACTGGCAATGTCAAGCTTTCATCACCCCACACTGGCAAGGTGCCAGATGCTGTAGGCGTGGCGCTGCAAGGGTCAGGAGGTGGCAGTGTTGCGTCGTGCAACCCCTCGTACGAGTTGGGTGGACGTAGCGGAGCTTCCAGACGGGATCCTCGCGTCCCGTCGAGCACACTTGGGCGGTGGCCCGGCGCTCAAACCTGCGTTCCGGCAGGGGACTTCAGCCTGGAGCAAACTTCAGCTGGAGCGGACTTTAGCCTGGAGCGGACTTTAGTCTGGAGCAGACTCTAGCCTAGAGCAGACTCTAGCCTGGAGCAGACTCTAGCCTGGAGCAGACTCTAGCCTGGAGCGGACTTTAGCCTGGAGCAGACTCTAGCCTGGAGCATACTCTAGCCTGGATCAGACTCTAGCCTGGAGCGGACTCTAGCCTGAAGCAGACTCTAGCCTGGAGCGGACTTTAGCCTGGAGCAGACTCTAGCCTGGAGCAGACTCCAGCCTGGAGCAAACTCTAGCCTGGAGCAAACTCCAGCCTGGAGCAGACTCCAGCCTGGAGCGAACTCTAGCCTGGAGCAGACTCTAGCCTGGAGCGGACTCCAGCCTGGAGCGGACTCCAGCCTGGAGCAGACTCTAGCCTGGAGCGGACTCCAGCCTGGAGCGGACTCCAGCCGGCGGGCGCACCGCGCTCACCTTCACGCTTCATGCCGGTGTTGAGGCACTTCTGGTAGCGGCAGTACTGGCAGCGGTTGCGCTGCCGCTTGTCCACGATGCAGCCCTTGGTGTCGCGACACGTGTAGGTGAGGTCCTTGCGCACCGTGCGCTTGAAGAAGCCCTTGCAGCCCTCGCAGCTGTACACACCGTAGTGCTTGCCTGGTGCACGCACGCACGCACAGACACCCCACAATATAGGGGTTGTTTTGGGGTTAGATCGCGGAAATATATATTATGGATCACGTTGGTCGCAAAAGCCTACGTGTTAAAAAGACACCCCGCGTAGCCTCAACGGACTGTCGGGGCAAGAGCAGTTCGCGAGTAGCGCCTACGAAGGCCGGGTGGGTGGGTGGCCGGCACCGCGCACGCCCGGCCGCCTTTGTCTCCCCAGCGGCGATGTTTACGCGTCGCACCGGGTACTCGTTTGAAGTCGAGTCGACCCACGGGAGGCCCGGGACCGGTTCAGATAATCGCTATCAACGGTGTCGTTGGTGGCCGTGAGCGTGAATAGGACTCGGGTCGCCGGGTTCGTGGCGCAGCACAGCGCTCACCAGCTGTGACGCTGAGAAACGCGGGGGCACAGACACGCACGCCGCACTCACGCGCGTATACGCAGAACATGCATAAAGACAGACAGAAACGAGAATAAAACATGCTTGCCGATACACAAGGGGAGACAAACACGAGGATATGGTAGAAATAGAAATAAAATCAGCCCTACGTGACACTCTGTGATTGCAAATCCAGAGTGGGAACGCAAACAAAGGAAACCAATTAACGTGGTGGTTGTAGTTTTTCTTTCCCCGTGGTGGCCACACGTCCATGAGAACGCTCATCGCGGGCTGGGGAGCGTGGGGATCTGGGATGCGGCCACCGCCGATTGTTCACTGGACACGAGAGCACAGCTGGCTCGTCGGCAGCCACGGCCCACGCCCAGTGGAATCCCATTGAGCACACACACACACACAGAACATACACACACAGAACATACACACACAGAACATACACACAGAACATACACAAACACACACACAACATACACACAGACCCACGTACACACACAGACACACGTACACACACACAGACACACGTACACACACAGACCCACGTATACACACATAGACACACGTACACACACACACCACACATACACACACACAGACACACGTACACACACAGACCCACGTACACCCACACCACAGGTACACACACACAGACCCACGTACACACACACACCACACGTACACACACACCACACGTACACACACACACACACCACACGTACACACACAGACACACGTACACACAGAGAAACACACGTACACACACAGACACACGTACACACACAGACACACGTACACACACACAGACACACGTACACACACAGAACGTAAACAATCACACACAGAGAACATATACACACACAGAAAATACACACACACACAGAATGTAAACACATACACAGAGAACATACACACACACACAGAACATACACACACATAATGTAAACACACACACACAGAACACACACACGGAACATAAACACACACATAACACACATAGAACACACACACTGAACAAATATAAAGATCCCCCGTATAGCCTTAACAGACTGTTGGGGCAAGTGTTGTCAGCGAGCACCTATGAAGGCCGGCACGGCACACGAGGGGGTGGGTGGCCAGCACCACGACCTTTGTCTCCCTCGTAGTGATGTTTACACATCGCACCAGGTACTCATTTGATAATCGTCAACGGTATTGGCCGTGAACGGGATCGAACTCGGGTTGCCAGGATCGTAGCGCAGCGCGCTAACTGATGCACCGCACGCCTCTCCTCAGCGTGCCTGGCAAGGCGATGCTGAATAATCCTTGCCAGGACCTTTCCCGGCACACTGAGGAGTGAGATGCCCCTGTAGTTGTTACAGTCTGTGCGGTCCCCCTTCTTAAAAAGGGGGACCACCAGGGCATCCTTCCAATCCTGCGGAACCCGTCCAGTGGTCCAGACTGTTGTTATGATGTCATATAGGGCAGTCTGTGCACAAACGCCACCCTCCCTCAGCATTTTGCTTGGGAGTTCATCTCTGCCCGCTGCCTTTCCTGGTCACACAGACACACACGGACACACAGACACACACGGACACACACAGACACACACAGACAAAGACAACGATCCCCCATATAGCCTTAACAGACTGTAGGGGCAAGTGCTGTTAGCGAGCACTTATGAAGGCCGGAACGGTACACGAGGGGGTGGGTGGCCAGCACCACGCCCGACCGCCTTTGTCTCCCTAGTGGCAATGTTTACACACCGCACCAGGTACTCATTTGAGGCTGAGTCGACCTAGGGGAGGCCCAGGACCGGTTCAGATAATCGTCACTGGTGTTAGCCGTGAGCGGGAATCGAACCCGGGTCGCCAGGTTCATAGTGCAGTGCGCTAACCGCTACACTATCGCTCCCCCGACACACACGGACACACACAGACACGCACACACACACACAGACACACAGACACACACAGACACGCACACACACAGACACACACAGACACACACAGACACACACGGACACATACGGACACACACAGACATGCAGACACTCACGGACACACACGGACACACACAGACACACACGGACACACACGGACACACACGGACACACACAGACACGCACACACACACACAGACACACACAGACACGCAGACACACACGGACACACACAGACACACACGGACACACACAGACACACACGGACACACACGGACACACACAGACACACCGACAAGGAGGCTTCGAGCAGAGCCAGGCACGAGCAAGCGGACTGGGCGGCAGTGGCCACCGGCTGTGCAATGGGAGCGTCCGCCGGGCTCGCCGGGACGAGCCGCCGCGTTTACCGGAGGAGCGGTCGCCGCAGATGGCGCAGATGTGCTTGGGGAGGCAGAGCGGGTTGGGGAAGGGCAGCGGGGAGCCCAGGCGGATGTTCCCGTGCAGACCCAGGGGCGGCTTCACGTCCTCCGAGCTGCTCACACTGCCCATGTTTAGGCTCGAGTTCATCTGCACGGGGGGGGGAGGGGGGGCGGCGCATATTCGTCACCCGGCGCCTCTCTCCATCTCGGCCGTCCACCACTCGCGTTCACGAGCGTACACGCTGTGCACGAGCGTACACACTGTGCACGTGACCCTTAACGCCCGCTGTGAAGCGAGCTGAGCGTGGCATCACCGCGGCCAGCGCTCCCGCGGTAATAATCAGGGGGCGGCTGCCGCTGGGTTTCGCGAGAGAGAGGGAAGCCACGGACGACCACCGGTTGGCGGCTTTGACCCGGACGCAGCCGGGGCGGTGGAATTGAGGGTTGCCGTGCTCTGATTGAGAAAGACGATAGTACAGGCATCCCCCTGAACGAAGTTTCATTCCGGCCACACGTGCCGTCAGATCATCGAACGAGAGGCCACCCGGGCGACTGCGTCGTCATCCACCCGCGATGGCGTCACGGCGTCCCCGCAGTGGCAGCAGTGACGCCTCCACATCGCCTCGCCAGTCAATCCAACATGCAGGGCTTTTGGCGAGTTCCATCAAAAGGTATATTTGTTCATAAATTAATCAATTATGATTCAATCGTTTTAATATTTGCACTGTGAAAAGCGATTTAGGTGTATAGTTTTAGGTTAGGCGTAGAGTTGGAATGACTGCCCGAAACGAATTCCAAAATGTTTGCGATAATTTAGTGAGAAAAGCCATTACGATTTACGAAATTTCGTTCTGCGAGTGTTTTTTTGAAGAACAAATCCCTCGTAGGTCGAGCGATACCCGCAGTAATAGGTGAACGGCCAGAGGAGGTCAAGTGGGGAGGAAGTCCCTGCTCAATCTGGAAATCCACTTCTGCCCAATGGAATCTCCACCCTCCCTGGGCACAATGGGATCCCCCCAATGAGCGCGGCAGGGAGGTAAGCACCATGGTATCGCTCGGCCCTCACCAACGTAGGCGCAGGGGGGCATCGCCGTGGTAATGCTCAGCCCCCACCAATGCAACGGCATGGCTGGAGTGCCATCGCCGTAGACAGCGGACAGAGTTCCACGCGCCCGCGGTGGTTGGCGAGCGACAGGCGTTCTCTAGCAAGCCGTAGATGCTCTGTTTAGTCATGTCGTGCCAACGTTACCACAAGCCGCAGTACAGACCAACGTGCAAATTGATAACTGGAACAACAACAACAACAACACATTATAATAACAACACCAGGAATGACGTTCACCCCAGAGGTGAGTAACGAGAGCGAGTGAACGCCACCTCAGCCCTATTCGAGCCGCTTTGATTATGCGATCGTAAACGCATCTGTCAAAGTCGGGCCTTCCTCAAGTGGTTCGTTTCACGAAAGGGACCTTTTGGTGAGACTCTAGCGGCGTGGTGGAACGTCCAAAGCGGGTGACCTCAGGCGCCCGAGACCCACCGTAGCCTCTGGGCACGTCAGGAGCGGACGGGCAGCGCGGGCGGCGTAGACGATTTGAATCCCGGGAGACTTGGTGCAGAAGTCCCAAGTCTCCCGTGAGTGATTCCCACGTGAAAAATATCCATCTGCTGCCATGCGATTGGCTAACATCACGCAGATATTGGCCGATGGTAAAAAAAGGGGGTGGGGCGTTACACACAACGCTCTGCTAACCAATGGCATTGCGCGACCCACGGATGGCTTGCCAATGACTCGACGCAGTGATGAACTCCTAGATGAATCGATAATTATCGAACGTGGCTGTCGGCTCGACTGAGCGGCATCGGTACAACAGACACCTCGATTCGGGTTTCACAAGGCCATAGATGGGCAGAGGCACACACCCCTATGGGCAACGTCACCGCCTAGCCCCTTCCAAATATTGGCAGATATCCGATCGCTGATTTTGTTGTGTGTCTGACTTTACTGTACCGTACGTAGCCAACCGTGACAATCGGAGGTGGGGAGTAAGGACAACAAAGAAGCTAACAGAATGCCGCTCATTTGAACGGAGAAGCAGGAATCACCTCTAAATTAACGGGGGAGTCTAGGAATGATTCCCGGGTCGTAAACGAATCCCCAGTCTTGTCACCGATGAATCGACAAAATAAAATAAAAATTGTTCAAATTTTAATTTTTTGCGCTAAGGAGACGTCATTGGTACCGGCCATCATGACATCTGGGTCTGTGCACGAGTCCCATCACGCGTGCAAGAACTCATTATTCACAGTTTTATGCACAGGACATGCTAACGTTACATTTACGGTAGGCTCAGGGAAAGGGCAACACTGTACATGAAGGGAGCTGTCATATGAATGGGATGGTAACACAGGTGGCGGCGGCGGTGGTGACGGCGGTGGTGGTGGTAGTGATGGCGGTAGTCCTGGTAGTGGTGTTGACAACGATGGTGATTGTTGTGTGGGGGCGGTGGTAGTAACAGCGGTAGCCCTGATGGCGGGTGGTGATGATGGTGATGGCGGCGGCTGTTGTCGTAGTGGTGGTGATGGTGGCGACGGTGGTGGTTGTCAATGTGATTGATATTTTAGTGGTGACTGCGATGAGAATATAACCATGAAATGCAAGGACCAAAACAAGGAAACTTTGAGTCTATCCCTCGTGGAAAATGAGTGACCAAGCACCGGTCCTGTGGCATTGTGTCCAAACGCATAATTAATCACAAACCCCACAAAGAAATGCATTATTAAAAAGAACACTCTGTCATAGCCCTAATTATTTATCCACACGGGCTTTTATGAAAGTAATAATAAATAAACAGGCTTTTTTTCACGTAAATGAAATTCGGGACAAAATGTCAAATATAAAAATTGGCGATGCGTTTCCCTGCGTGCCCTTTTGAATCCCTTGTGTCCGTCCTCTTTGTGAGCCGCTGCGTTCCACGCGCGCACGCAGACACACACACACACACGCACACACACGCACACACACGCACACACACGCACACACACGCACACACACACGCACACACACACACACGCACACACACACAAAGATCCCCCGTATCGCTTTACCAGACTGTTGGGGCAAGTGCTGTTAGCGAGCACCTATGAGGGCCGGAACGGTACACGAGGGGGTGGGTGGCCAGCACCACGCCCGGCCGCCTTTGTATCCCCAGTGGCGATGTTTACACACCGCACCGGGTACTCATTTGAGGCTGAGTCGACCTAGGGGAGGCCCAGGACCAGTTCAAATCATCCTCAGATGACCGTGAGCGGGAAACGAACCCAGGTCGCCAGGTTCGTAGCGCAGCATGCTAGCCACGACACTACCGCTCCCCACAATACGCGCAGAAACGCACCGGTGAGACGGATGCGCAAGAAGGAGGAAAGAGCGATTGAATGACCAAGAGGGATACATGGGGCTGACGGAAAGACAAATTTGCAGACAATGAGGTGTAAACGCAGACGGACAGATGGACAGACAAATGTGCAGACATGCAGACAGATGGACTCACAGACTGGCAAATCTATCAACAAACTGGCTAACGGATGGACAGCTGGACAGACAACCAGAATTATTGACACACAAACAGATAGACAAGACCAATAAACTAATATACAGCCATACAGATAGACAGACGGACAGGCACACACAAACAGACAGACGTAAAAATAGAGACACAAAATAAAACAGAAAGACTGCCTGATGAACAAACCAACCGACAGCCAACTGAATCGTGTGACAAACAGATGTTAAAGTGTATTTAGAGACAGACATATCCACTGACTGACGGACAAGTGAACTCCTGGATGGTTGTACAGAAAGGCAAACAAACACACACACAGCTGAGAGAAACCCAACCAGGCAGAGAGAGAGAGATGGATAAATAGACAGAGTGAGAATGTCTAACGCACAAAGACAAATAGACACGGAAAACTCACAGGGACACAGATGGACAAGAGACAGAAATAGCCATGCAGACAAACGGTTGAATTGGAGGGCTCGGAGAACAAGTCACGGTGACACGAACACAAAGCCTCAGCGTGACCAAATATGGCATGGGCACAGAGCACGCGGAGCGGAGAGACCAACGGCAAAATCGGCAGCGGCTCCTCGTCGTGGAACCTCCCCCGTGACCGCGGACTAACGCCCCACGTCCCCAGGTGGCCATCCGCGGTGCGGCGAACGCAACGGCAATTTGTGCCGCCCCTTGTCACTCCGACAAACGCGTGCCAGCGCACGGCCACCGCGGCAGGCTCCTAACGGTGCGCGGCGTGGAGGAGCCAAAATCTCGAATTCGCTGCCCTCCGTGTTGCCCCACCATGCCGCCCCCCCCCCCCGTGCCGCCCCCCCGTGCCGCCCCCCGTGCCGCCCCCCATGCCGCCCGGCCCGCAGGACGGCGGCGGCGCCCGCCCGCCGATCATTGGCCGCGAATTTGCGGTGTGAGTCCGAGTGGCCTTCCCAGGTTAGTACAGCGGGGGTGCCTGCTGTATATTTGGAGTTTGCATGGTGCCAGAAAGATGTGCACTACTTGAGCATATTGGCACAAGAGAGAGGAAAGTGGAAACAAATGACAAAATGTGCCGTGGACACCTACGGGATATCTGCCCAAGGATCGTGATGACGATCTTCTTCTCCCCATAGAACCGCCGTTGCGCGTTTTCAGTTATTTGGCTGCCACACATTTTTACTTGATAATAAGCCACTTCATTGAGCTATTATTTACGGCCAGGTCGCTTCCGAAAAAAATCTACGTAGCTCAGTGGGGCCTGACCTGGTAAATACAAAAAATTGTTTAGTTTTTAGTTTAATACGGCGGCGTGCGCGCGTGTGTTAACCGTAAAAGTACGGCGACGCGGCGTTTGCTTCACTGTGGACGGTGATGATTCTGTAACGTCATTCACAAGGGGAAGCCATCGTGTGCCGTCGTGACGGTTCCAAGTTTTGCCACAATTGAAAAACGCACACCGCAATGTACGTACGTTGAACTTCTTTCGCACCGTACGTAGCCAACCGTACTAATCGGAGGTGCGGGGGAAGGACAACAAACTAAACACAACAAAAAGCAGTTCTAGAGAAATGAGTTTTCAATCTAGACGATGTCAAAGTGATACAGCTCAAGTGACTGCATTGTAATCTACAGCGCAGTCATCGCACCCTGCTGCAAAAAAAAAGACTTGGCGAGACCCCTCCTGAAAACAATCATGAGATTCAGCGTTGGCCCTCCCATTAAAGGGTTTCAATTCCCCCTCTATGCGCTGGACCACGTGATACGACCCCCCTCTCTGTTCTCCATGTTTGGATCACAGCGATGGCGTCATCTTGGTCTATTAAAGACCAGAGGCAGGTGGATCTCTTCACAATTCTGGCAAATCGCCCGATGATGCTGGTTGTTTGACACGTTGGCTTTCCCGACCAACATCATCCATAAGAGGTTTTTTTAGGCTCGATCGAGAAAATATAAATGTGTCATGAAACCCACCACCGCCCGACAGCCAATTAGTAATGTTTGTCACGTAAACGGTACATGCCAAAGCACAGCACGCCGGCGTGTTGGAGAACAAATGCACAAAATGAATAATCTGAGTACGACGTTTCGCCAGTAATTACAACTAGCATCGTCAGGCGACAGCCAGATTTTGTCGCCTGATGATGCTAGTTGTTATTACTGGCGAAACGTCATGGGACTCAAAATGTAAATTTTGTGAATTCGCTCTCCAACACGCACTGGTGGGCTGAAGTCACTCGTTGGCCACGATTTGTTTAAGTGGCAAACTATACCGGTTGGCTGTGTCGGGTGGTGGCAGATTTAACGGCACATTTATACTGAGGCGATCTAACCCAAAAAACCTTTATTATGTATAATATTGAACGTGTTAAACTGGTCACAAGAGGGCGCCTGTGGTGCCGTGCCTGTAAGGTCACGCAGCTGTGACTTTAGAGTCTTTTCTCTTCACTAATCCAGCTTCACGCCGGTGTGTGCGTGACGGGGGGCACACACACACCGGTGCTGCCAGCTTGGCGGGCTGCGCTATGTAATTGTCCTCCGCTCTCTGTAGCCTCTGCATGAAGCCGCTGTGAGCACGATTTGATCTACGTACGGTGAGAAAGAAGTCCAACATTCTGTGCAGACATTAGCCCCGAATACAAAACTCAAGCTCCAGCCATTCCCCGCATTACGGCTTACCTGACTCACGAGATATAAAAAAAACGATAATAACCGACACCAAAACACAAATGTCAGACGTACGTGAATCTCCTTTCAGGCAGCACGTTTCTGCTAGCCAAACAAAAATACAAAATTTGTCATCCTATGGATTGGACTGGCCTCTGCCACGGGAATGTGAGGTTCCATCTGCTAGCCGAGGACCAGAGGTGGAGATGAGCAGATGCCAAGTTCTGTACTCCCACAAATGGACGATGTGATTATGGCTCCCTTCAAACAGAATTCAACGTACAAACAGCTGAGGTCAACCAATGTCAAGGTCTTATGCCACCGCACACCCAACACACACAAAAGACGAAGATCCCTGCCCCCCCCCCCCCCCCCCCCCCCGTGTAGCCTACCCAGGCTGTTGGGACAAGTGCTGTTATCAAGCACCTATGAAGGCCGACACTGCACACGAGGGGGAGAGTGGCAAACACCACAACCCGGTCGCCTGTGTCTCCCCAGTGCTCATGTACAATATGCTGAAGAACTTATTTCGCACCGTACGTAGCCAACCGTGCGAATCGGAGGTGCGGGGAAGGACAACAAACTAAACAAAAAAACAGTCCAAACACCAGACCAGCTTTTTGTTTTGAGGCTCAGTCAACCTTGAGGGAGCCCCAAGACCAGATAAAATATACCACACTGTGAATGGTAGTGAGTGGGAATTGAACTCAGGACACCAGGTTTGTAGCGTTGCACTAACCTATGCGTCACTATTGCTGATATATACAGGGTTTTTAAAAAAATGTACACAATTTCAAAGCAGTATGTTTCACGATTGCAACATGTTACAATTACACAAAAAGTTACAAACGGTTGAATAAGTTATCAAGTTTTACTAACCATTTTATAAATGCTCTATGTGCCCTCCACCTGCTGTACGGACAACATCGAGACGATAGTTGAATTCATCCCAAACGCCTCTCTTCTCACGTTTTCCTCTGAGGTGCGTGGTCGCCCTGTGCTCTTCCCCTTACATCAGCAGCCTGTTTCCCCAATTGTCGGTACCAACGACGAATGCTCTTTGATATTGGCGGATCAATGCCAAAACGCCGTTGAAACGCACGCTACACCGCAATTACGGATTCAGTCTTGCTGAACTGCAGAAGGCAAAACGCCCCTTGTGTTGCTGTGGGGTCACCGTCTTGCCAATGACTAAGGCTAGGGGCTGTTTGTGCGCTGGGGTCACCATCTACAGAATGACTGAGGCTAGGGGCTGTTTGTGTGCTGGGGTCACCATCTAGAGAATGACTGAGGCTAGGGGCTGTTTGTACGCTGGGGTCACCATCTAGAGAGTGACTGAGGCTAGGGGCTGTTTGTGCGCTGGGGTCACCATCTAGAGAGTGACTGAGGCTAGGGGCTGTTTGTGTGCTGGGGTCACCATCTAGAGAATGACTGATGCTAGGGGTTGTTTGTGCGCTGGGGTCACCATCTAGAGAGTGACTGAGCCTAGGGGCTGTTTGTGTGCTGGGGTCACCATCTAGAGAATGACTGAGCCTAGGGGCTGTTTGTGTGCTGGGAGAGGCATCTAGCAGTGATCATTTTAAACTCTATGCCCCGCCCTCTCTATGCCCCGCCCTCTCTATACCCCGCCATCTCTATGCCCCGCCATCTCTATTGCCCCGCCATCTCTATGCCCCGCCCTCTCTATGCCCCGCCTTCTCTATGCCCCACCTTCTCTATGCCCCGCCCTTTCAAGTGGTAAGAGTTTCATTCATGGGCGGTTCGTGGTTGCAGAGATAAAGCGATTTTAAATCGGGTCCATCTTTTTCAAACACCCTGTACAACACATACAAACATGTGCACACATGCACACTCACATACTGTATACATGGATGTTGGGTGTGAATTACATTTCTTGGATCATTAAATTATTAAAAATTCTACTCAAATCTACATTTTAAGGCAAAGCCCCATCAAGACAACTATATTGTTTTGAATTTCAACATTTTTATGCTTTAATAATTTAGCAAAACCGACGTCAACGTATCGTTGAAAACGTTCACGTGACGACACTTGGTGGAAAATATCCAACACACACGGGGGGGGGGGGGGGCGCTCTTGTGAGGAAGATAATCCAGAGTTTTGCGTCCTGTCAGCAGGGTTGTGTTTCTGCGGACAAAACTAACCGAGAGCGGAGAGACTCGAGCGTTAAGCAGAGGGAGTTTGAGGCAGGGTTAGTCCCTGCACAGATTTCAAGAGCTGGATGCCACAGCAGCCAGAAGGGAGAGAGAGGCAAGCTCGGGTTTCTTTGGCCGGCTAAATTGTCTGCACGTACATTGAACTTCTTTCGCACACCAGCAGGAAAATGGAAGCTACCACTAAAAACTAAAACTATTTTTATTGTACCAGGTAAGGCCCCACTGAACTATGGAACTCTTTTTCAGAAGCGACCTGACCATAAATAATAGCCCAATAAAGTGGCTTATCGTGTGGAAATTTAAAGCGGCCACATACTCTAAAAGTGTGATGTTGATTCTATATGAAAAGGGAAGAACCGGACGAGCCAAAGAAAAATCCACACCACCACGGGGAGAGTGAACACGCAAACCCCAAATACACAGCAGACTTCACAGGAGCGATCCCACGACCTCCTGTATATCAGGCGAGGTCGTTAATATTTCGCCACCGCGGAAGCAACTTGGAAGCTTCAAGTGGAACGCGGTAAGAAAAGTGGCGTTGTTTATGCCGGGTGGATCGGAGGGCTCATGCCATGCCAGAGCGCCTCCGATTGACACGGTTGGCTACGTACAGTGGTGAGAAAGGAGTTCAACATTACATCCAGAGCACTGCTGAGATGCTGCGTTCAAGCCCATCCCAGCCAGGCAAAGCGAAATTGCTCTCAGCTGGGTCACGAACGACCGCACGCATGAAACAAAAACATCTGAGATAAATTCTCGTTTTGCTTCTCATGCCGGCTCCAAGAACAAAAGCCTTAAAACCTGACTGGCATGCAGAGAGCACTCTTGACAGCACAGGTAACAGTTGCGAACGAAGTGGAGGAGGCCAGTTGACCGAGATGGGCATTGGCGTGGCAGCTGGAGGTGGTAGACAAAGGGGGATGTTGACCGTACAACACAGAGCCTGTGAGCTGGGGCATCAGACTGCGCGACAGCTCCGGCCAATCTGGCAGAAGGAAGGTAGCGATGGCGAGGTGTGCGTGCATGCGTGCATGGTGATCGCTACGACCTCTCGACCATTCCCGTTATTTCGCCCGCCGCTCGGCTAAAACGCAGCGCTCCGGACGTAATTTCCGTGACCTTCTCCCGGTGGGCAGCCCTTTCAACGGCGGGGAAACGATTGCCACCCCCCCCCGCCCCCCCACTTTTGCGGGTGGCTACTTTTTTTCCTCTACCAGCAGAGTTATTATCGACCAGCTGCATGTTTCTGTTCTGCGGAAAAAATGCCACATCCCCCCCACCCCGGAGGCCTCAAAATGTATTGACCTTTGTCCGCTCGCTCGCCTGGCATTGTGACCGTCGTGCAAGTCACTGGAAATCACGGCAGCGCCCCGTCAAGCGGCGATCTCGGCGAGCGAGGGACAATTCCAGCAAAAAAGAGGAACGTTCCGGCAAGACGGCACGGCGCTCACGGTGGCAGGGCTCAGGCCAACCCCCCACCCCCCCTCTCCCCCACCCCCCAAAGGCCCCCCCAAACGCCCAGTGGCCAGCAAATGGATATAGTGTACAGGAATCGTCAGGGGTCGGGATCAAACCCATGGCCTCCTGTATACCAGGCGAGGTAGTTAACATCTCGCCACCGCGCGGTCCAAAAAGTAATGCAAACCACAAATCAGGCGTCCCCCAGCTCAAATGAGCGTGAGCAGGGTTGTCATTCGTGTTGCCATTCCTGAGCCACTGGAGGAATTCCACATTCCATTGACAGGTGCCAGTCATTCCACAGGGCAACCGCTCAGTTTAACACGTAGGCTTTCGTGACCAATATTGTCATTAAACCCGCCACCACCCGACACAGTCAATTAGTAAGCATTGTCATGTAAACAAAACATGCCAGTCTTGATTTTAACATGCCAATTCGTTACTAGTTCAGCACACCGGTACGTTGGAGAGTAAATCCACAACATTTACAATTCAAGTACGACGTTTCGCCAGTAATTACAACTAGCATCGTCAGGCGACAGCCAGAGTTGTGGAGAAATCCTCGTGCTGTTTCGGTCTTAAATAGAGGCGTATTTATCCCTCTATTTAAGAGACCTTACAAGTGGCTGTGTCGGGTGGTGGCGAGCTTGACGACACATTTATAAAAAAGCAATCTAAGACCAAGAACCTCTATTAAGGGCAACCGCTGTTGACAACCAACAAAGCTGCACTCGTTGTAAATATGAGTAAAGGGATGACGATGATCACAAAGTAAATTACTTATCCTGGAAAAGTCTCACCGAGTCTCAAAGCTCTGTTCAGGAGGGTCCTGGAATTAGACGTTTGGCCGATAAAACATTTTAACAGATGAGCGCTGTTCTCCTTGTAAATTGGAGAAGCCATTGGAAACCAACGAGCGAGAATGTGTCTGTGTGTGTGTTTGTGTGTGTGCACGCGTGTGTGTGTTTGTGTGTTGTTCGGCAAAACAACCCCCTACCTCCTCGCGGTGCCGGACGGGCAACTCTGTCGTGGACAGTGCTGTGGGGGGAGGTCCAATTCCGATTGGCTCCTCCCCTCATGGCGTCTGTGACCACCACAGTGGCTAAACGAGGGCTCTGGACGGGTGCGAGGGGCTGGTAACACCTCCACCTTCAAAAATTTACCACTAAACCACGTATAAAATATCTAACTAATAAGCTTGTGCCGGAGGCCCCGGGGGGACAGGCGTCTATGACGTCTCCTGGCCAAACCCCAATTGGCGGAGCCAGGAGATTGAATCTCTACCCTCGGGGCTCCTCCAGAAACAACGAAAAGCCACTACGGATGGCCACGTGGAATGTTCGAACGCTCACTGCGGAGGAGAGGCTGCCACTCCTCTGTCAGGAGCTGGACCGGTACTGCCTGGATCTCTGTGGCATTCAGGAGGTCCGGTGGACCGGTTCTGGCTCCTGCCATCATGAGGGGTGGACAGTCCTCTACTCGGGGCAGCAGACTGTCAAACAACAGGGTGTGGCTCTTCTTATGAACAAAAGAATGAAGGGGGCGTGGGAGGGTGGCGGTGAGGTGTGGGAAGCTGTAAGCCCCAGGCTACTTTGGGCTCGCCTTCCCAACAATCGGAGGTGAGGAGTGGTGGTCGTGGTTACTTATGCCTCCACCGAAGGCGAATATCCGTGGAGGGATGCAGGCAAAGCCGATGAGTCAGATGCCTTCTATGACCTCCTGTCACAGGTGCTGGCTAAAGTGGCCCCTCGGGATAGAGTCATCTTGTTGGGTGACTTCAATGCCCGAGTGGGTCATGATGCTGGCACCTGGTCTGGAGTGATTGGAGGGCATGGGCCAGATCAGCTCAATAACAACTGCAGGAGGCTGCTAGATTTTTGTGCAGCCCATGGGCTTGTAATTACCAACACGCTGTTCCGGCATCGGCGCATCCACACAACATCATGGATGCATGCCGGGTCCAAGCAAGAACATCTGCTGGACTACATAGTGACGGACCAGCGGATGCGAGCCCATGTCCTTGACACCAGGACCTACCGTGGAGCTGATCTGCGCTCCGACCATCGACTTGTCATCTGTAAGATGCGCCTGCCATTCTTCCGCTCTGGTGGTGGGTGTACACCCAGGACCCCATTCCAACCTAAAGTGATCTGGTCTCAGTTATCTGATGAAAGTTGCAAGCGAGAATTCCATCATCGCCTGCGGCCGGGGTTGGCATCGTCCCCCAGTCCTCCAGATGTCGAGGGTAAATGGGCGAGGTTTAGGACAGGACTGTCACTCATGCAGCTGGATTGGCTGCTTTGGGTACGCGGTCCAGACCTCCCCAGAGACCCTGGCTGACAGAGGTGTTCAGGATAGTTGAGAAAAAGCGACAGGCCCACTGTCATCGGCAACAGAATCCCATGTCAGAGAATGAGGAGGCTTACCGCAGCCTTCGCTCGGAGGTTCGGAGAGCCGTGAGGCGCTGCAAGGATGGGTGGTGGTCGCGGGTTGCTGAGGAGATGGAGTCTGCCTCAGTGGCCCGCGATCACAAATCTCTATTTAATTCCATCAAAAAAGTAACCTGCAGCGCCACACCTATTAGCATCATTAGGGGAAAAAACGGTGAGCCAATCTCCGACCCCCAGGAACAGGTTTGCAGATTTGCTGAGCATTTCTGTGAGGTCCTGGGGGAGGGAAAATCCCTCAGCCAGGAAAACATTGTGGCACAAAGTGAGGATGACCCTGCTGAGGCTGCGTTGCCTCAAATATTGGAAGAAGTCACCCCCTGTGAGTGGCTGGCTGAGGTGCCATCTGTTGTGGAAGTACTGAAGGCGATCCGGAGTCTGAGACCAGGAAAGGCAGCGGGCAGAGATGATCTCCCAAGCGAATGCTGAGGGAGGGTGGCGTTTGTGCACAGACTGCCCTATATGACATCATAACAACAGTCTGGACCACTGGACGGGTTCCGCAGGATTGGAAGGATGCCCTGGTGGTCCCCCTCTTTGAGAAGGGGGACCGCACAGACTGTAACAACTACAGGGGCATCTCACTCCTTAGTGTGCCCGGGAAAGGTCCTGGCAAGGATTATTCAACATCGCCTCGCCAGGCACGCTGAGGAGAGGCGTGCGGAGCCCCAATGTGGTTTCAGAAAGGGCAGTCCTGCACAGATGCCATATTTTCTGTTCGTCTGCTACAGCAGAGGTGTAGGGAATTCCAGCAAGACCTACATCTCTGCTTTATTGACCTGGTCAAGGCCTATGATACCATCAGTAGGCCTGGGCTCTGGGTTGTTCTTCGTGCTTTTGGAGTACCTGACCCTCTGCTCACGATCATTAAGGACCTTCATGATGGTGAGCGGGCCCGGGTAAAACTACGTGGCCGGGAGTCAGAGCCATTCCCTGTACACCTTGGGGTGCGACAGGGATGTCCTCTGGCCCCCACATTATTTAACATCTATTTTGACCACGTAGTTCGTGAAGCCTCCAATAGCTCTACTGGGCGAATCTCCATATGGTACAGATATAATGAGAGGCTGATCGATGCCCGGGTGCAGTCAAGGAATGGCTCCCTATTGCTCAACCACATTATGTATGCCGATGATTTGGTAATAGCTGCTCATTCAGAGGAGGAGTTGGAGACGCTGCTGCTGAGACTGGAGCGTGCCACTAAGAGATGGGGCCTTACCATCAGCCCCACCAAAACTAAGCACCTGCCTGGGTATTTTGTACCATCGGACACTCCACCCCTACAACTCCCAATCGGTGATGGGGCAGTTGTGGAGAGAGTGGAGAGTTTCCCATACCTGGGCAGTGTGCTTATGACCGGTTCCAGTTTAACAGCAGAGGTCTCACTCCGAATCAGTCGAGCGGCAATATCTTTTCATCAGTTGCGTAACGCTGTGTGGAAGCTACCTGGTCTGTCGCTCCGCACTAAGCTTCAGGTCTTCTCGGCCACGGTCATTCCCTCCCTTCTCTATGCTTGCGAAACGTGGACCCCCTAATGGAACATCCTCACTGGTTAGAAACATTTAGGCTGGCCTGCCTACGATCCATCCTGGGTTTAACCAGGCTGGATTGTGTGAGGAGTTCACAAATCCTTGAAAGATCTGGGCACGGTCCCATCGGTGAGCTCCTCCAGCAGGCAAGGCTGCGTTGGCTGGGTCATGTAGCCCGCATGCCCAGCCACCGCATGCCGAAACAGCTTTTGTTCGGCCGGATCGAGGGGGCTAAATGGACGCGGCACGGGCTAGAGAAGAGATGCAGTGATGTGGTACAGGAGGACGTGGAGCTGAGTGGACTTGCCAATGACTGGTACCAGCGGTGTCAAGATCGGCCTCTGTGGAGGAGGCTCGTGAAAGACGCTACTGGGCAGTTGGAGGCAGTCGCCCTCCAACAACAACGGAGGGCGGAGGAGCGACGCTCACAACAACGAGCGGAGCGCCGGGTTGCTAAATCACAGCAGGTTGGCACAGTAGGGGGCAGAGGTGGTGCATCAGCCAGTCATCTCAGTCATCTCAGTCAGTCGACCCGTGGCACCTGGGTCTGCCCCGTGACCTCCAGCCAGCGGGCGTTCGACACTTCACGTGGCCTCAAGGTGCACATGGTCTGGCACAAGCGTCGTGGTGACGTCACCGCCACTTAGTGGCGAATGGCGGTTGTTGTTGTTGTGTTTGTGTGCGCGCGTGTGTTTGTGCTCGTGTGTTTGTGCGCGTATGTTAGTGTGTGCGCGTGTTTGTGTATACGCGTATGTGTCTGTGTGTGCGTGCGTGTTTTTGCATGTGCACGCGTGTGTGCGCGTGTGTGTTTGTGCCCGTGTGTGTGTGTTTGTGCCCGTGTGTGTGTTTGAACGCGTGTGTGTGTTTGTGCGCGTGTGTGTGTGTATTTGTGTGGTGTGTGTGTACAGGTACACTTTTGAGTTCGATTCCCATTGATGGCCAACACCATGGGCCTCCCCTAAGTCGACTTAGCCTCAAAAGTGTACCTGGAGTGTAAAAATTGCAACTAGGAAGACAAAGGCGGCCGGGCATGGAGCTGGCCACCCAAGCCCCTCGTGTGCTGTGCCGGCCTTCAAAGGTGCTTGCTAACAGCACTTGCCCCAACAGTCTGTTAAGCCTTTGTGGGGGATCTCTGTCTTTGGGCATGTGCGTGTGTGCGTGCGTGCGTACGTGCGTATGTGCGTGTGTGTGCGTTCTGATGTGTGCACCATGCAGTTCACGTAAACTTTATGAAAGGTTTAATTAGCATTTCCAGTCTCAAGTTATTAAGGGAAATGCGCTTCACTCGTCGCCTGCAGCCAAAAACGATCCGACTCGTTTCATATTCTGCTGCTGGTTAAAACAGCAGCCTGTACGAGGCGATGAATTATTCGGGGCGTCACAAACAATAACATCAGCAACACGACGACCAATATAGCAACCACCACAACCACCAGCAACACCACCATACACCACTAGTGCCGCCAGCCCACCAAAGACAAAGCTCCCCCGTATAGCCTTCAACAGACTGCTGGGCCAAGTGCTGTTAACGAGCACCTTTGAAGGTCGGCACGGCACACGAGGGGGTGGGTGGCCAGCACCAACCACCACCGCCTTTGTATCCTTAGTGGCGATGTTTAGACACCACACCAGGTACTAATTTTAGGCTGAATCGACCTAGGGGAGGCCCATGACCGGTTCAGATAATCGTCGGTGGTGTTGGCCGTGAGCGGGAATCGAACTCGGGTCGCCAGGCTCGTAGTGCAGCGCGCTAACCACTACACTACCGCTCGCCATAACCACTGCTACTCACACACCACCACCAGGACCACCAAAACCACTACACCACTAGTGCCGCCAGCCCACCACAACCACTGCTACTCACACACCACCACCACCACCACCACCGCTACCACGACAATCAAGATCGCTGCCAACAAAGACACAGATGCCCAATATAGCCTCAACAGACTGTTGGGGCAAGTGTTGTAGAGAGTACGCATTAAGGCCGGCACCAGCACACGAGGGGGTGGGTGGCCAGCGCCACGCACGGGGCGCCTTTATCCCCCCAGTGCTGATGTTTACAATTTAACACGGAGGCCTAATCTGATGTTTACACCGCACCAGGAACTCGATTTAGGCTGAGTCGACCCTGGGAAAGCCCAGGACCGAGTGGGAATCGAACTAACCGCTGCACCACCACTCCCCAACAGCACCACCACCACAACCAGTACCACTGCTAACATGACCACCGTTCCCACAAATATCATCACAAACGCCACCTTCTCTACCACCACCACTGCCACCACCACCAACAACTCTTTCCACACTACCACCATCACTACGATCACAACGATTCTACCATCACCACCACCACGGCCACCACTAAAGTACAGTACCGTACCAACCACTTTGTGAACGTCACACCATCACGTGCGATCTCTACGGTTTCCTGCTGCACGGAGCCAAACTCTCACTCAAGGCATTGGCCAACAGCATCCCGGTGCAGCACACCCCACCCTGAGACGGAGCCCTGAGACTCGGCGAGGATTTCCATGGCAAATCGTTGGCACGGCGCTTGTCGCAGAGGTTCGCGGTGAGAATCCCAGCGTCCGCAAGCGGTAAATCCCGCGGTTGCCAAGGCAGCCGCCGGGGCAGTAGCGACGCCACGCACCGTTCGCTTTGCAGCGGACGATACAACAAACAATGGGATCCCGTGACGTCGTTCGCGAGAGAGGTCTGATGCCTGTCGGCATCACGGTCCAAATGTGGCAAATAATAATAAAAAAATGTTTTGATATTGCCCTCCAGAAAAAGTCACACTCCTCTCCTGGGTAAACAAGCATAATAATAAGACACAAAGGATAGAATTAATGTAATTGCCGTCTTTGCTGCCTGCGACAACGCCGCATGGTTGTCGTGTCGAGTGGGCTTGGCGGTCCCAGCCAAGTCGACGGCTGGGAACGTGGTGGCGCCGCCCGCTCTCTCTCTCTGCAGTGGCCACGTACGGCGAAGGAGCGCCCGCTAGCGCTGCGTGACGGAGCCCTATTGGAGTGACTCGAGGGGTAGATTCGTCAGCGTCGCCTTCCGGAGCCGTTGTCTGGCACGAGTCGCGGCCGCCCCCCCGACACCCCCCCCGATACGGCGGCTACAACAGAGAGAGTGTGACCACGGCTCGGTGCTCAGAGCGCTGATGACGCAACTGGGAGGCCGTTAAGTCAAACCGCTACTTGGGATCAGCTCGGTCCATCGTCGTCGTCGTCGTCATTGTACCTCTGGAATGATAAAATGAGAACCACTTTCTGGGAGTTCGAAAAAGTCTTGAGACTGGAATTGGCCACGGGAATGTGTAAATTCCACCAGTGGCCCCGGGATGCTGCCACTTTCGCCTCATGATGCGCCCGCGGCGGTGCAGTCGTTAAGGACCCGCTGTGGCGGCCCGAGTTCGATTCCCGACCGTGGCTAACATAAGTGGCGAACGGTTCAGGCACTGATAATGCAGTTCAGGTACCTGAACCGTCCCTGTGCTTGCTTCGTCGCCAAAATATACTGACCAATATGGATGAAGTATGGCCAAACAACTGCCCAAGACTGACACGGCAGTAGAAAGGCCTTCATCCACCAGTGGATCAACAAAGCGGCTGTATTTGTTACGAATCGTTGATGCTTCTGTGAGCAGCACGACTTGATATTTTCTTTTTTGACGATATTGATTAGGCAGGTAATTTATTCTCTGTCATCGCACTGATAATGCAGTTTTTATTGGGAAAAGAAAAAAACCTGCAGGCAGCCTCGTGCAAGGAGGAGGCGCAGGGGTTTTGCGGAGCGAGAGAGGAGAGGCCGTGGGAGCACGCGCGGCGACGTGAGAGTAAGTGGATGTGACATCAGCCCCGCGATGTGACACACCACACCACAGCATCTCACTAAAGCGCGGGACCTTGAAACAGACTGAAAGTCAAAGCGAGAAAAAAATGTCTCCATCGTAACTTTCACTTGCATTATTTTGTTTGTGTTTTTGGCAGTGTTATTTTTAACTGTCTATATTTGCACGCTACGCCAAGAGACGGGCAGACCGGTCTCCGACGAGATGGCTTGACGGTAGACTCACAGGCTGGTCTCTCCGAGAGGACCTCCAGACAACAGGTCGGTCCTCCGATTATGCCATCAGACAACAAAGTGAAAAAAATATCTCCGATGGCAGGGGTCTCCAGGTGCCCGATGTGGACCGATCTCCGGTGACGAGCTCTGTAGGCGGCGACCGCCCTAACGGGTGGCAGAGTGTGACCAGCGTGGCGTGCGTGTGTAGTGCGGTGGTGGAGCGGTTAGCGCGGTGCGCTTTGAACCCTGGGTCATGGCCACCAAAACCAGTGACGATTATCCCTAGGTCGACTCAGCCTCAAATGGGTACCTGGTACGGTGTGTAAACATCGCCACCGGGGAGACAAAGGCGGCCGGACGTGTTGGTGGCCACCCACCCCCTCGTGTGCCGTGCCGGCCTTCATAGGTGCTCGCTAACAGCACTTGCCCCAACAGTCTGTTCAGGCTACACGGGGATCTTTGTTTTGTGCTTGCGTGCGTGCGTGCATGCGTGCCTGCTCGTGCGTGCCTGCTCGTGCGTACCTGCGGGCCGCCCATGTAGGACACGCCGTGCTGGGAGGACGGCGGCGTGTGCAGGTTGTGCCCCACGGTGGAGGAGGAGATGACCGGGTACGGCGAGCACATGCCGTTGAGCGCGGGCGGGGAAAGGTCTCCGCCGCCCATGGGCGACGAGGAGGAGGAGATGCCGTGGTGGGGGAGCTCATGGTGCAGGCCGTGGTGCTGCGGGCCAGCGCCCATCATGTGGTGGTGCGACAACACCGGGGGGCCGTTCATCTGCGCTGAGGGATCTGCGAGGGCCGGGGTGGGGGGGGCGGCACAGTGACGGTCACGCAGTCTCTCCCTCTGCGTGCCTCGCGACGGCCGTCTGTGCCAACGCTTCCCTGTCCACATGGCACTCTCCGCGCTCGCCGGCTCTTACGTTGCAAAACGCGTACACGGCGTTCGGAAAAATGTTGCCGGCACCAAGACCAGCGGCAGCGGCAACAGTAGTAGTATCACAACAATAAACATCGTTATCATCAGAAGCCGCAGGGAATCATCATCATCGTCGTCGTCCTTTGCCTTTCTCTCCGCGATGTCAACTTCCCTTGCGCAAGCGCGGTCCCACGCGGGTAACGCGACATCTAAAACGGAACGAGCGCTCCGTCGCCGAGGGGCACGGTCGCCGGTAACAAAAAACAGACCCGAGTGAGCGATAACAAAAGCGAAGCCAGCGGAGCGAGCGTCGGCGTTGTTTATATTCCCCGGGACGGGTCGAAGCAAACATCCAAGACGGACGCCGTGCCCAGGGCACGTGGCTCACGCGCACCCACAGGGGAGGCTCGAGAGTTGAAATCCTCGACTCGAGCCCCGTCCTCACCGTCATGTTCGGAGTGAGTAAACTAGGGAACAAATTGGCGAGAAGTCCACAACTGTCGCTCCTGCGGATATGAGACCGTGCGGACAAGACTCCCAAAGCCGCCGGCGAAGGTGGCCGACGCCCGGCGTCCGGACGGCCGCTCCCCGGGGGGCTGCGTCCCGGCCCCGGCTCGGCTTCTCACGCTGCTTAGCTGGGCTCGCGAGCCGCTCGGCTGCGTTCAGTGGCGCGAATGAGCGAACGAGCGGCCGAGCCATGGCTCGGCTCGGGCTCAGCTCACGGGGACACACCCTGAGCTCGGCTGCGACCCTGGCTCAAGGCCCTGAGCCACGGCTCGCTTTGAGCCAGAGACGAGCGCGAGCCGAGCCGTGACCCAGAATACGTGGGCCTTAGTCTGACCACCGCCGTCACCACCACGTGGAGCGAAGTCTTCTCGTCCGCCTCACATTCGACACGTCCCTCAAGCAGCGCCTACAACACACGACCTCAGCGTCCCCATCCACCCTTGGGTCGTCTCCTCCTCCGTAGTCCACTTCGAGGTGCTGAGGGCAGCGAGTCGGCAGCCTGCAGCTCTTTCAGGAACTGCTTCGTGACGTTACTCATTAAGAGACCGCTGTCTCGTCTTCACGTGCGTTGCGGCTCTGGAAGTTTAGATTTTTTCTTTATTTTTCCACCAAATTCGACAAAAAAAACCCCTCTCTTCTTGTAATTTTGATTGCCGACCCCTGGGTTCAGGGGGTTTGTAATGGCCTCGTCAGAATCACTCGGTGGGATTCCTGGATTCGGCACGGGAATTATTCTCTCGCGATGGAGCCCGGTCCTCCACGGCAGCGAGGCCACGGAGGCCGGCCCGAGCACGAATGACTGCCCCACGACATAATCAACATCATCGTCATCATCGTTTGGAGGCAATTCTCACCCCGACTGTGAGGGACGGAGCGTGGGAACGCGCGGTGCACGGTACGTACGCGTGTTGATGCGCGATTCCGTGGCGAATACCGCTTGGCGCAGACCAGGAGAACGAGCGAAGCCAGGGAGAGGCGTGAAACACCACTGCCTCAGTACAAGGGCGACCTGGGTCGCGGTCACATCACCTGCCGACGACCGCTGCCCCCGCGTTCTACGTACAGTACAGACAGTACGTATGTTGAGCTTCGTTCGCGCCGTACGTAGCCAACCGCGCGAGTCGGAGGTGATCGGCGGTGGTGCGCAAGCACAATTAATATAATTAACAAAAATACTCAACGCATTCGTCAATAACAAACACTGTGGCCTTAAAGGAAAAAAGTTAAATGATAGGCGACGTTTTTTGCGGAATGGTGCTTCATATCACGTGCCCAAAAAGTCACCGATTAATAGGTTTTCTTTTGTTCTTTTAAGGCGAATGTGGTGATTTTTTCTTCTTGGATTATCTCAAGTCGTTTGAGGCACACGCAATTTTTTTTTACTTGAAATTGAAGAAACAGGGAACGATTTGAAAAACAACCAAATAAATAAATAACCCGCATTTGAGCAACGCCGAGCAAATGGAGGTGAATCGCCCTTTAGAACCGGACGATACACGCGAATTATCGTCTCTGAGAAATCTAACATCGGGAGAGTAGACATGGCGGCGAAGATCCACTGCACAAGACGCGACTACAATGGGACAACAACAAACAACGACAACAACAAGCCGGCCTTCGTGTGCTGGCTCCCTGAGACACCAGCAGCCGCTGTCAGACAACTCAACCAGCCCCCCACAGGCCCCCCTCCACCCCTACAGGCCCCCTCACTTTCTTCCCCCTCATCTCCCCAGATTCAAAGTTCTCCGCAGGGGTATCACCGAGCAATAACCGAGCCTAATTAATGGAAAGACTCCGTGTTCTTTCCTTTGAGATCGTTTGTTGTCCTTCCCCCGCACCTCGGGTTAGCACGGGAGGTTGGCTACGTACGGTGGTGCGAAAGACGTTCAAACAAACGTACGTGCGTATTTTTTATATAAATATACTTTTAAGTTTCTATAAAAAAAAGTGTTTTAGATGAGAACGTTCAACTTGGCAGCTCACAGTTGGGAAGTCATGAGTTTAAGTGCAGTTTCGGGTATTATCCAGCCCAAAAGACTCATCATCACCAGCATGGAACTGAGGCTTGTAAAAAAACTACTACAGGCTTGAAGAAAGTTGGCAGCGGAAATCTGCATTGGCATGAGTGGCCTCGTCAAGGGAATGTAGAATTTCCTCTCGTGACTCGGTGCAGCCAATTCGAAAGCGCCGACTGCTTAATTGTTTGAAATAAGGCAAATTGTAAAACAATTACTCGCAATTACTCACCGCCTCCTTCTGCTGCTGCAGCAGCAGCAGCAGCAGCAAAAAAGCCATAGCCTGAAATAAGGTGTTAGCTTTTCTGGGTGGACGGGTCCATTAGCGATCGCTGTTATTTTAAACTCGCAACCCCAAAAGCAAATATCTCTTGCCACGTATGGACGGCCAGAGTACCTGGACTGCACCCAATCTCATCGGATCTCGAAAGCTAAGCAGGATCCCAAGGAGCCTGGTTAATGTTTCAATAGATAGCCACCGGTGAATACCGGCTTCAGGCTCATTTGCGTGAGGTGCCAATAGATTTGCAGCGCTGCCTTGGGACTGGCCCACCACCAAGGGATTTGGGCCACTCACTGGACTGAGTCTGTCTGCGATTTGAATCTGTCCGTGCGGGGGCCTTTGAGGGTGTGTGGGGTTTGCTTTGGGCACTAGCGCTTCCTCCCACTAGCAGCCAATCATTCTTAAACAGTTCTGGCCAAGCGGCACAAAGGCCGGACCCTCCCAAAAGAGAGCCTTGAGACTCAGCAGAGGCTTCCTCGGGTAAATGAATGCCACCGATCACGGCCGAGCATCACAGAGGCAATCTTGTTTTAAACCTTCGCTCGTTATGAGAAAAAAATCACACTTAAAAAAAGTTACTTTCAAGAGAGCGCATCACTGTAGGGACATCAGCGTGGCGTATTGCTAACAGCGATGTCTCACAGCAAGAATGGCCTGGGTTCGATTCCCGACTCGGGCACCTGTGTGGATTTTGTATGTTCTCCCCTATTGTTTTGCGTGGGTTCCCTCTGGGTTCTCCGGTTTCCTCCCATAGCTAAAAGAAACCCCCATACATTGTAAGTGGTATTGACCGAACATCTGATTGCTGAAAAGTTACCCACTAATGACTCAATTTTGGATTGAACAGTAGCAATGCTAGCCCTCCTGTGAAAACCTGGCAGGACCCTCTTGAAAATGAATCTTGAGACTCCTCCTGGGTGAACAATTTTAGTCACGATGATAATAATATTAAAAAACAATCACTGCACCATTGCACCAAAGGTGCCATGGCAGTCACAGCGCAGTGACTGAACCGTGGCAAGAGTCACGGGGAAGAGGAGCTTCTCACAATCTTCACCAAGCCTTCAAAAAAACGAATGCAGGAACAGCCGCGGACACACACACACACGGCCGCGCGCACCAGACGTCGCCAGCACACACGGTATCTACAAGATATGGAGACGTTGTTGTACTCGAGTATCGGTGTTTACACTTCGTCGGAAGCGAACGGGGGGCCGGGAGAAGCCCGCCGGGGGACGAGACCGCGATTTCTGGCACGAGCCTGCGAGCGGCGTGCCGGTTGCGTCGAAATAATTCCGTCAAAAAAGGGGGGGGGGGGGGCGGGCGGCCGGGACGTGGACCGCTCCCCTGCGCCTCAACCGCCTTGTGGCCCGGACCGGGCCACAAGGCGGTTGAGGCCCAGGGCCCCCCACAAGGGACCGCGCTTGTCTGATCGAGCGAATTAGCGAGCACGCGCGTGGGTGGCACTGGAATGCACCGGCGCGGCAGCACAAATACCCGTGTCTTGTTGTCTGCAGCGCACGCGCCCCCCCCCCTCCACCGCTTCTCGTGCTGGGAGGGTGGGGGCTCACAATGGCCGGGTTTGTGTGCGAGCGTGGAGCTGGACTGCAGAGGTCGTGAGATAGAGTTTGCATTTTTTTTTATAAATGGGCAGTGCGTTTTTTTGTTGTTGCTGTTCTCACCCGACGGCCGTCGTTTCATCAGCGTCAAGACCCGAAGTCAAAATGTTTCCATCTTTGTGGGGCCAACGAATATGCCCCTTGGCGGAACTGTGCTGGTGGCGTAAATTCCACATTCGCATGTCGAGGACTCGGCTTTACCAAGGCAATTGTTTTGGTCGACTTCCTGGAAAAAGCTTGTTGTTTTATCCCACCTTGGAGTGATGGTGTTAGCCTGAGTGGACCCCCACAACTGAGTTTGAACTCACGGCGTTCCGATTGTGAGTCAAATGCTCAGACAACGGCTCCATCGCGCCAAAGGAACAATCCAAAATCAAATGTTTTGTATCTGGTACATATGTAGTGATTGACTTGAAGACGTAACTTCTGGGAGGCAATTCTTTAATTAAACACCAAGCACACTTTGTAGACTTTATATACACCCTGCACTGTTACACACTCTCTGTTTCTTGCTTATACGCAACCCGACACTGGTTGCTAGCCTACACACAACACTAGCCGTCTGATACTGACGGCGCTGAACTACGACAGCCAACTACGTCGAGAGGCGCAATTATCAAGTGGAGACGACAGCGACGAAGGCACGAGACGACAGCGGCGATGCGACGATCTTCAGCCGCAACGACGACAGGTATCCCACTCCAAACGACGGCCCCGAGCTCCTGCTTGGAGTCCCCTTTTATCCTGTTAGCGCGGCCTCGCTCCGTCCCGGCCACGCCCCCCTTCTGGAACCTACTAGCGGGCTCTGGGTCTATCACGTGGCCTGCTGTCAGTTAGGGCTGCTACAAGCTGCAGATCCCCTTCCCTGCCAGCAGCCAGCGCTATGCTACGTAGTGACCAATTCTATGTCATTACACATACACATTTGTAGTGACATCGGGGATGTCACGGTATGGTGCCGGCCCGGAAGGGCCGTGGCGTGCGATGCACCGTCATCGCGTACACCCTTGGTGGGTGTAGCACCAGCCCTGGCGGGGCTTGGTGAGCGCTGGGATGGCGCAGGCACGACGCATAGCGTGTAGTGCGAGCTCCCACCAGGGGGAGTGGGACAGTGTCAGCCCAGGGGCAGGGTTGCCCCGGGCCATGGCACTCCGGTTGACCCCGTAGACACGTGATCTAGAGTGTCCACAGAGAGGCCCCCAGGTGGGGGGACTAGGGGGTGATCATGTGTCCGGGGAGAGCTCTCGAGAGGGATCGGGAGGGAGCTAGAAGGCTCCAGAAGGTGGGTGGGGCCAAGGGCGGAGCAGCCCCGACCGTAGGGGGATAAAAGGTGGGTCCCTGAGAGGGACCGGGGTCGCTGCATTCTACAAGCTGAAGCTCCACGTCTACAAGCTGGAAGCTCTACATCTTACGAGGCATCAACATGTGGTCAGGGACCCGAGTGAGGGTCCGACCCTTCGTAGCTGTAACTCCTCTCTATAGTGTAGTTAGCTGGGTGGTCACCACCCTAGGCTATATCTGGTGAAGGGGCAGTTACCCCTTTGTGTTACGTGTTACAAATAAAAGTGTTGCCTCTAAAAAGGAAAAATGTCTGTGACTCAGTTGGACTACATATACATGACCAGCGCGATTTTGTTAATTGGTAATTATTTTTTACATATATTTAAAATCACAATCAAGAGTGCCACAATCATGCAACCTACGCTGCTTATATTATGACTACATCACAAAATGTGGTGCATGCTGGGAGACAGCACTACAGCTAGGTCACTACACGCAGTGCATGCTGGGAGCCGGCACTACTGCTAGGTCACTTTAATTGGGACAATTGTGTGCTCATCCTCAACTAGTGAGAGGAAGAATCGATTTGGAACTCACAGCACAGTGCAACACCATTCCATATTAAATACAGAGCTACCTCTGAGATCCCTTAAAGTGACCTTTTATTCACACAGTAGGGGGCAACATTTTCTAACCCTCCCGGGGCCCCCCACGGCATGAGTGAAACTGAAATACAGGCATACCCCGGTTTACACTCTGGATGCGTTCCTGAAAACCAGAATGTAAATCGAAACAAAGAGAGGGCATGGTGGATCGTAACGTGGTACAGAACCTACTACTAGCAGTCGGTACTACTACTAGAGATGGCATGGTGGATCGAGACGTGGTACAAAACCTACTACAAGCAGTCGGTACTACTACTAGAGATGGCGTGGTGGTTCGTAACCTGGTACAAAACCTACTACAAGCAGTCGGTACTACTACTAGATATGGCGTGGTAGATCATTACGTGGTACAAAACCTACTACAAGCAGTCGGTACTACTACTAGAGATGGCGTGGTAGATCGTGACGTGGTACCAAACCTACTACTAGCAGTCGGTACTACTACTAGAGATGGCGTGGTGGTTCGTAACCTGGTACAAAACCTACTACTAGCAGTCGGTACTACTACTAGAGATGGCGTGGTAGATCATTACGTGGTACAAAACCTACTACAAGCAGTCGGTACTACTACTAGAGATGGCGTGGTGGATCGTAACGTGGTACAAAACCTACTACTAGCAGTCGGTACTACTACTAGAGATGGCGTGGTAGATCGTGACGTGGTACAAAACCTACTACTAGCAGTCGGTACTACTACTAGAGACGGCGTGGTGGATCGTAACGTGGTACAGAACCTAAACAGGATGCTCACTAACCCACCGCGCATCTATACTGTACAACCATTGGTATAGAAAGTGTATATTGGTATATTAACACATTATATTACCTTGTCTATTACACTACATGTAGCATCATTAGTTGTTCATCAAATACAAAAAATAGTTTACGCTTGTATAAAAAATAGTCGCCCTAAATGCGGCACATGGGGGCAAAAAAAATGTATACACGGAGTAGACGTGAAAGGGACTGTAGAGCCAGTCAAGGACACGGTCGCTTGGGCACCATCAAGCACCTGAATATTCGCCATGAAACGTAAACGATTTGGGTCTTAATGGTTCAGTTTATAAATCTCGAGGACGTTAAGGCGACACGGTACGTAACACGGGATTGGGTATTGATAAGCTGAGTACCGTTGTTGCGAAAGCGCGTACAATGGGAGGGGCGTAAATCGGGGTGTTATTGTATTTCATTCTCAGGGATAGGCTCCGGCTCAATTTAGTGCGAAAGCAAATTCATTGTGTTGGGGCTTTTTGTGTTGTGTGTGCCACTATTGGTGACCTGAACCCAGTTTAAATCACTGGCATCTGAAACCTGGATTCGAAGCACGCGTTCCAAAAGGTCAGAGGTGGCATCGCTGAGCCATCCAGGGGACTTTGAAGAGAGAAATGGCTGTGCTAGGCCCACAAGCCGATAGGACGGGAGATCGGAGCTGGCAGTGTTTCTCATCAGAGCAGCAGCACAGGAGGAATTCAAGTGGGGAAGGTGGATTCGGGGAGACTGGGCTCTTTTGGTCAGAGATAATTCGCTTTTGCAGAATAATCATGTCCGATATTGTGTCGCTATCGGAGTCACCGTCACCCTTGTGGAACTCCCCCTAATCGCGAGATCCTCGCGGTGCGTTCAAGGGAACGGTCTCGGAAGATGACGGAAGATGACAGAAGATGACGGAAGATGACGGAAGATGACGCCACCACGAAACGACTTCCAAGTCGCCTCGCCCGGGCCTCTCTTGCCCAACGCCAGAAGACGCTGCTTGACCTTGCGTGGCGACTGCGCAGTGGTTCTGCCACGTCACAGTCATCCAACACATTTATAATGTTTACTTCTCGGGGGTGGATCTTGCCTCATTTGGCGAAAAAACTGATTGAGATTAATACAGTATATTTATGTATGTGTGTCATGAAAGTTGTATGAAGAGCATCAACGCACTACGCTCGAGAACTACTCGGTTTGACCAAGGGCAACTGAGCTTTCCGTAGCTCATTTTCAGAAGCGACCTGGCAATCACAAATGATTGCTCAACAAAGTGGATTATCATCATCATGTTCAAGTTAACAGCAGCCATAAAATGTGGAGGGAAATACCGGAGGACCCGGAGAAAACGCCACGCGACCACGGGGAGAGAGAAAGAGAGCCACCGCAACTCCCAAATATACAGCAGCAGGCCATCAGGGACGGGATCGAACCCACGACCTACTGCATACCAGGCGAGGTAGTTAACATCTCGCCACCGCGGCACCCTAACGCGATTGTAGATCTCTCCACAAGGCCGTCGATGAAGCCTCCCGGAACCAACAAGGTGTTCCCTCTCGCCTTTTTTTCCACCCTTGACAAATGCTTCACGCCACGATAAGGACCGTCGTGAGCAGTGACCCGCCGCGCAAAAGAAAAATAAAACGCCTCGCGACTGACCACATGGTGAGCATCAAAATCTCATTAATTCAATTTTCCGAGACATTTGCGTCGACATTCAATATGGTCAGAGTGGCGCGATAAACACGCCAGAGATGCTCACGCGCCCCGGAGCGTTCCACTCTCCTACCCCGGGTGGTGGGGGGGGCGACTGTGGACGTTGGCAGGACGTCCCAGTGCCGACGTCGCGTGCGCTGTTCTGAGCGCCATTCCCCGGGGTTTCTCCGGTTGCAACGCACATCCCCCAAACCGAGGCTGAGAGAGCGAGAGGGTCACCGCGCGGCTGAAAATCCACGCCACGAAACCTCTCGGCCGACCACACACCCCCCTCTCACAACGCCTCCTGCCAATCCCCACGGCCGTTGCGCGGTCGGGACCCCGATCTCCTTCGATTTGCTCTCAGGAGTCTAATTACGACCTCACCATCTGACTCGGGTCTTTCTATCGGTGTGCAGTTCACTTGGGTTCAAGTGAACGGCTCTTTGCGGGCCTCTCGTCGCCCGGCTCCCCCTCCTGTGCGTGTCCCTCGGTGCCACGGCCTCCCCTTGTCGATTGTAAAACCGCCATACTCTTTGGTTCTTTCGGTAAAGTTACGTAGGTATAAAAAATAAAATAAATCACGACGTTTCAGGCGCAACACAAGCGTCCGTCATCAGGCGCTTTCCTGCCCGCCACGTTCTGTCTCAAAAATAACTTTCTAAGCGATGCTGCTCCCCTTTCTGGAAGGACAGAAAGGGGAGCAGCATTCTCAAACAAACGGCATGGGGGGGGACCCCTCCAGAAAATTAACCCCCCGAGAGACTTTGCGGACGCTTCCCCGCAGGCAGGAACACAGCACGTGGCCGACACGTTGCGTCGTGATGGCCGACTCAAATAAAACATTTTTTTACCAGGAAAAGGTTCACTGAGCGTGGCGACTGCGCAGAGTGGTTCTGCCGGGTCACAGTCATCCAACACACTTATAATGCTCTCTGGGTCTTTCGGTAAATTCACGTAGATAGAAAAATAATAATAAAAATCACGATGTTTCGATCTCAACACAAGCAATTGTCTTCAGGTGAAAAAAAAGTACACATTTATAATGTTTGCTTCCCGGGGGATGGATCATGCCACATTTAACGAAACATATTTATATGAATAGAGTAATTATATATATGTGCGTGTGTGTCATGAAAGTTGTATTAAAAGCATCAACGCACCGCGCTCGAGAACAATTCGGTTGAACCAAGGGCTGCTGCATACCAGACTCTTATTTGTTTTTGTTGTGCCAGGTAAGGCCCACTGAGCTATAAATATCTCTTTGTCAGACGCGACCTGGCCACAAATGATAGCCCAATAAAGTCTGTTAAGTTATATAGGGGATGTTCTTTGTCTTTGTGGGAGTTGTAGGCTAGTGTTTCAGAACACTCACCACCAACTGAAACAGTTTGCACCCAGGAGAAGGTCTGATTCTCTTCACAGCCACTTGGGAATTTGTGTGGGAATTACCGCAGCATGCCATGAGCTCCAGACGTAATATTGGAGACTCAACTATAAACTATGCTTATTTTACCAGGTAAGGCCCACTGAGATATGAGCTATATCGGGGAGACGAAACGACATGTCTCTGACCGAATTCGCGAGCACAAATCAGATTTGAAACATGGCAGAACGAATTCTTCTGCCGTAGCTGATCACTGTTACAACCCTGTGGGTGATCACGACATAGTTTTCTCCGATACCAAGGTTCTCTGCAAACCCACGGGTTTTTATCAGAGATTTGTCCACGAGGCAATTCAGATTTACAAACACAGACACAATTTCAACCGAGAGGATGGTTTCAAATTAAGCAATCATTGGAAAGATGTTCTAAATCAAACCAAACATTAAACTAATTTTCAATGGTAAAGTATATTTATTCAAGTAGTGGTATCCCAAACTTTCACAGCAGCTTATTTCCCTTCACACCAACATTATGTAAACTCCCCCCCCCCCCCCCCCCCCACCGTGCCGGTCCAGTACATCATTGTTATGATAATTCTTTTGTCAAGGCGTTTTTTGTTTCCTCCCACACAGCTTAAAGGACACGACCTGGGCTGTCTTCACTCCAACGCCGTCCTCTGGACAGTCCAGTCCCTTCACCTGATGAAGGCCACTTCTGTTGTGGCCGAAACGTCGTGATTTTTTGTTATTTTATTTTTACCTACGTGACTTTACCGAATAGAACCAAAGAGTATGGATCCTTGCAGTCACGAAAGCTTCAAATCTAGAATATGAGCTATTTTTCAGAATATACCTGGCAATCACAAATGATAGCACGACGCAATGGCTTATCACGTGGATATTTAGAGCAGCCAAATATTCTAAACATGTGACGTTGATTTTAAATGCGGAGGGGAAAAACTGGAGGACCCGGAGAAAAATCCACGTGACCACGGGGACAGAGAGACATGCAAATTCCAAATAAACAGCAGGCATCAGGATCGGGATCAAACCCACGACCTTCAGTGTACCAGGCAAGGTAGTCAAAATCTCACCACCGCAACGTGGGGCAGCCGTCGCTCATCTCCCAGTCCTAAGCCAGCGGGATAATTTCCACATTATTATGGCAGAGACCTGTCACCCCACAGGACAGTTGTTGATTTCTCACAAAGTGCTTTTCATTTAATCGACCTCAGAAAGACGTTGGTAATGAATTGAATTGACCCGGGTCAAGATTTGAACTCATGACCTTCAAACGGCGAGGCAAGCGATCCGGCCTCGTTAACCGAGGCAGATCGAAATAAATACCGCACGGGCATGCGGCGCGAGTGATTGCGCTCACCGAAAAAACGGGGCTCTGGCTTCTGCGGATTTCTAACCGGCAGATACATTATCCAGCAAGTCTGTTCGGCACCGCAACGCACAACAGTGAGGCATGAAAACACATCTTTTTGGTAAATTAATACACTGGCTGCGTGCGTCGGTTGCATATATTATTCCTGATTAGCTGTCGGGAGTCTGCTACTCATAAGCGTGGGTTTACAAGGCCACTGTCAGGGGGGGGGAGGGGGGGCCATGAGGTGCACCCCCCCCACATGGTCCGTCTGGGCACGCTGGGTTTAAACGTCGGAGTCGACCTAATGGTGGCCCACGCCGGGGCAAGACAGCAATCGGCAAGCAGCGTCTTGGTCACGAGGCGAGGAGTCGAACTTCACGTACGTACACGTACCCAGAGAGACAAAGATACCCCGTATAGTCCTTAACAGGCCGCAACCGGGCAAGTACTGTTAGCGAGCACCTAATAAGGGTGACGCGGCACACAAGCAGTAGTGGCCTGTATGTGCGTACGTAGCCAAACGTGCTAATCCGAGGTGTGGGGGGAAGGACAACAAACTAAACATAAAAAGCAGTTTGAAATAAGTTGTTTTTCAATCTGGATAATTTTAAAGTCCATAGTTCCAGCGGCTTCCTAATATCAGAAGGAAGAGCGTTCCAGACGGCCGCAGAAGCGCATCTGAAAGCGCCGGGCAATGCGGTGACCATCTTTGTTCAATGGCCAGCCAAAAGCCGCTGCTCCTGCTGCTGCGAGGATGACCCGCAGCATGCCCAGTCACCTCGCCTGGTACTCGTGCACGGCTGAGTGAGTCAGCCTCACTCGGGGCAGGTTTGCAATCACTTGGTTTCTATGGACGATCCCTACACTGACGCTTCATGGCGATTCCTGGGATTCATTGACAGCCTGTGGTTGCGATGACACAATCCCAATAATACAAAAAGAAAACACCTACACAACCGCGTCCCCGTTTCAAATCGCGGACGGTAATACCTCTCACGGCCAGATTCGAGCACGCCGAAATTTGGGGGGGGGGGGGGGGGCAAGCCGGAAGACTTCCCGAAATAAATGTTAAATCCTCTGACTGGCATTGGCGTTTGAGCACTGGCGAGTCTAGAGCTATAAAGCAGAAACAAAAATAAATCTGCAAATCCGTGTAATTCGCAGATAATTTGCGGTTCGCGACGGCTCCTGTAATCCGCAATGCACAGTGGGGGGGGGGGGGGGGGGTAATGAGGAGCTGAAGGAGCAGAGCTGCAGGGAAACACATGCAAAGGTAAGGATTTTATTTATTTTAATTTAGCAGTTTTATTTTTTGGGATTTATTTCAGCACGGGCTAGCGAGTGCTGACGTTATTTGTTGAGTAGAAATAGATTTTAAATGTTTTTTTCTTACATTTTTTTAGATTTGGAAATTAAGTTGAAAAATACCAACAACAAAAAAAAAACCTTCAATACAGGCCCATGCGGCCGAATTGCACCATCGTGGTCTCATCAAAATTCGAAACCCTGCATACCACGAATTTATCGGTGACTAATTTAACCGGTTGTAATGCGACACTGCACCGACCTGCAACCCGGTGACTCTGGACGGATCAGCGGAATCGTGCGGCTGATGTCTCCCGCAATAAGCGCTGCACCGCAGTGGCCGGAATTGTTTGCGGTGACTTAACATGTTGCCGTGTGCCGCACATGGACAAGATCAGCGATGCAGTCCCCCCGCATCAAAACAGGGAAACGTCGTACTCAGATTGTGAATGTTGTGGCTTTGCTCTCCAACACACCGGTGTGCTCTACGAGTAACGAGTTTGCACGTTCTGTTTACGTGACAAACCTTACTAATTTGCCGTGTCGGGTGGTGGCGGGTTTAACAACACATTTATATATTTACGCGATCTAATCCAAAAAACATGTATTATGGAAAACAGGGATTGTTGGATGTCTGCTGTACTTTATCTGTTGGATCGAATTCAGGATTCCGTTCTCATGCCATGTACTCTGCAAGTGCATTCTCTCTCGTTATTTTCACATTTGTTTTTACAAATTAACAATATTTCAAGGCCTACAGACCATCTCCCATAGCTGTCAACCACTTATCAGTGTCTACCTCATTACAGACCAATTCCCACCTTGTTGGTCACCCCGTGCCCTTATAAATCTCAACGTTTATCCTACAAAGTCCCATCACAAAGCGAGAAACACAAAGACAAAGAGACAAAAACATGTGCTCGTATTGAAACGGCCGTACGCCGTATGGACCTGAAAACTCAATTTCCCAGGACAAGAATACGGAAGTAAACCGTCTGGGTTGACAGCTACGATCGCCTGTACTCGGCCTCCCTTGCTCGGTAGGCCTCACGGCCTCCCCCCCTCCACGCCTTTACGGTGATGCGGTCTCGGATTAAACTGTACAGGAGTGATTTGATAGTAAAAAAATAATTCACCCAAAAAATTGGCAACGTTAAATTGCGAAAGTTTATTTCGTTGTTATTGATATAAGCATTACCTGAATGTATTGCACGTTTATTACATACTGTACACACGTGATATAAATGCGGCATTTTATAGTATCTTCTGAATTATTAGCTTTGGCAGATAGCAAAAACAGATTTGCATGCCAGACCATCCCCCGTAACGACAAAATCTCCCACCCCCACTCGAGCCCAGCTGGGGAGACCTGTCTCTCAACTGGCCGGTTAGTGCCACAGTGGTTACGGCTCACGCCTCGCAGCAAGAACCTCCTGGGTTCGACTCCAAACTCGGGTGCCTTTCTGTGCGGACTTTGCATATTCACCCCCTGTTCCGGCAACGGGTTTCCTCCGGCTGTTCCTTGTTTCTTTCCCAATAGCTCCGTAAAACATGAAGGCGACTGGTGTTGGCCTAAACACTCCCAATGCTGAGACACGACCTGAACATTGCTCCAAGGAGACAACAACGCAGCGACATCCCCTGGGGCATTGGTCTGGCCAGTCGGAGGTGACGTTCGCCGTGAAGGGTCCCAATTGAAACAAATGTTGAGCCCCGACGCCAGGCACACAATGAGCCAGCTCTCTTGCGAAATGGCATCACGGGATTCCACCAGAGTAATATGATGAGCATTATTAACCGGGGCGGCCCCTGGACATAGAACCGTGAACCTGAATGGGATTCGAGCCGCGATTCCAGCGGTGGCCGCGAGAGGGCACTGCTTTGGCACGGCCAGGGGGCCGACAAAACCGTGCGGCTCTGGAGTCGCATGCCGTGGCTCTTTAAGGCAGCGGTCCCCAACCTTTATGGCACCAGGGACCGGTTTCGTGGAAGACAATTTTTTTCACTGGAAGCTCTCCAGCGACGTTTGTTTTTTTACTCATTTTGGCTACTAGGGTTAGCTTGTGTGACTCTGACAAGTGCGCAGTGCGGGAAAGAGGCGTGGACGAAGGTGGTAAATAATAAACTAATGGGCGGGCCACGTGCGAACTCACCGCTCTCACCTCCTGCTGCTGTGCGGCCCGGTTCCTAACAGGCCACGGACCGGTACCGGTCCGCGGCCCGGGGGGTTGGGGACCCCTGCTTTAAGAGGCCGGCTTCGTGCCGTCATTTATTAAGCACCCCACAGCCTTGCATTCACCACCACAGTGCATTCATGCATTGCGGCACCTTGAATTATTGAACAAAAAAATACCTCTTGTGAATTTGGTTGCCCCGACTCCTGGGCATTGCCAAATGGAAAACGCAGCACGACACTGTACACTACAGTACCATACTACAACAGTACAATGCTGGATATGTGTCTGCACAGAACCAGTTCTCTCACACTCATGGAACAACGCACTGGACCCCGAAAGCGCGAAGGACAACCCAGAGCCTGGCCTATTGGTGGTGTCATAGGCCTTGACCAGGTCAATAAAAGCAGAGATGTAGGTAGGTCCTGCTGAAATTCCCTACACCTCTGCTGTAGCAGACAAGAGAATACGGCGTCTGTTCAGAACTAAATCGATCCGAAACCACATTGGGGCTCTGCAAGCCTCTCATCAGCGTGCCTGGTAAGGCGATGTTGGATAAACCTTGGCAAGACCTTTCCCAGCACACAGAGGATGGAGATCCTCCGGTAGTTGTTGCAATCAGTGCGGTTCCCCTTCTTAAAAATAAATACCCACCACCAGGGCATCCTCCCAATCCTCCGGAACCGGTCCTGTGCACCAGACGTTTACGATGATGTCACGTAGGGCAGCATGCACACTTTCGCCACCCTCCCTCAGCAGTTCACTTAAGAGGTCACACCTCTGCCCGGCACTCTACCCGGTCTCCAGGCTCCGGATCGTCCCTCGCACTTCCTCGACAGGCGGCAATATCAGCCAGCCGCTCGCATCGGCCAGCTGCGCTGACAAAGGACGCAGACCAACGCACGCACACGGGCGATCACGCAGGGCCCCCCGGTTGAGCCAAACAATTGTTGGAGGAAGTGCAAGGAGTGAGCACTCCAGGTCGCCTCGACACACGGGAGGATGAAGTTGGTCAACGTCACTCTTGGCTGCACGTGTACACGACACACAAGAGTGTTGTAAGCTCGCATTTCCGAACGTTGGATTAAACGTTCGTAAGTTTTCCCTGTCTAACATTACACTGTTATCTCGTGTTATGAGTTGCGTCAAATTCCACTTTAGTCAACACTTTTAATAATTTACTTTTAATATATTTTCAAAATCATCTTTATTTAAATAATGTTCACCAACACCATTTTGCAGCTTTACAACTTAACTTTTTACAAATCAATATTATTTTAATACATAAAATATTGTGATTGGGTACGATTTATATTCATTACTTCCACTTCGTTTGTGAAATGATTAACATTTTGAGGATACATTTTTTGTTTATTATTTTAGGCATAACTTCATAATATCCAGTCATATTCTTATTCTTAGCTCTTGCGGTAAAGTCACGTTGAAGGGAAACAATAAAATAATAAAATATATATAAAACAATAAAAATTCTCACGACGTTTCGACCATAACACAAACGGTCGTCATCTGGTGTGTCGGTTTGCATAAATGTATTTATTTTTAAACGGTGTATTTATTTATTTATAGAAAAACATCAGCGCCACGAGCAGCGATTTGGCAGTTTATTTAGAAGGACTAGTCCATCTTTGTTCTGAAAAGAGGAGGGAGGAACGAAAAATTAATGTATGCTGTCTGAAAGCCACTGTAAGCGTGAACAATCAATTAAGACCTGAAATGGTTTATCAAATCTTTCCAATGATTGCTAAGCCAGAATCCATCTTCTCGGTTGAAATTGTCTCTGTGCTTGTATATGTGGATAGCCTCATGAACGAATCTCTCATGGTAGCCAGATGGCTTACAAAGAACCTCTGTCTTGGAAAAGTCAATGTCATGTGAGCCTACTGAATTATAACAATGATCTGCCACGGCCGAGGTGTTGGTCCTACCGTGTTTAAGGTCTGCTTTGTGTTCACGAATGCGGTCCGAGACATGGCGTTTTGTTTCTCCAATGTAACTACTACCACAGATGCAACTTAGTTTGTAGACACCAGGGTACTGTATGTCCGGAATCACATCAATACCCAGTCAGTTTGGCAAACACACACACATTCCGTTCCCCGTTCCCCATTCCCCGTATCCCCCACTACCCCATTCCCCATTCCCCATTCCCCGTACCACGTTCCCTGTACCACGTTCCCCGAACCACGTTCCCGGTACCCCTCCGTACCCCATACCCCTGTACCCCATTCTCCAATCCAGTGGCTGCCCTGGTTATTACTGCGGGTGTAATACTGCGGGTGTAATACTGCGGGTGTAATACTGCGGGTGTAGTACTGCGGGTGTAATACTGCGGGTGTAATACTGCGGGTGTAATACTGCGGGTGTAATACTGCGGGTGTAGTACTGCGGGTGTAATACTGCGGGTGTAATACTGCGGGTGTAGTACTGTGGGTGTAATACTGCGGGTGTAATACTGCGGGTGTAATACTGCGGGTGTAATACTGCGGGTGTAATACTGCGGGTGTAATACTGCGGGTGTAATACTGCGGGTGTAATACTGCGGGTGTAATACTGTGGGTGTAGTACTGCGGGTGTAATACTGCGGGTGTAATACTGCGGGTGTAATACTGTGGGTGTAATACTGCGGGTGTAATACTGCGGGTGTAATACTGCGGGTGTAATACTGCGGGTGTAATACTGCGGGTGTAGTACTGCGGGTGTAATACTGCGGGTGTAATACTGCGGGTGTAATACTGCGGGTGTAATACTGCGGGTGTAATACTGCGGGTGTAATACTGCGGGTGTAATACTGCGGGTGTAGTACTGCGGGTGTAATACTGCGGGTGTAGTACTGCGGGTGTAATACTGCGGGTGTAATACTGCGGGTGTAATACTGCGGGTGTAATACTGCGGGTGTAATACTGCGGGTGTAATACTGCGGGTGTAATACTGCGGGTGTAATACTGCGGGTGTAATACTGCGGGTGTAATACTGCGGGTGTAGTACTGCGGGTGTGATCAAGGTAATATAGCTATGCGCCGTCCACTCCGCAAAGGACGTTAAAGGTCCCTTGACACCATTCACAAGAGTAGGCCATTGTGTGCTACACGGCACATTAGTCAATTGGGATTACACACATCAATCATCGCCCCTTACTGGCAGACTAATTCCATGGGTCCGCTCTAGTTAAACAAAATAAACTTTCAACTTTAAGCTTCAACCAATGTTAACTTTCCCCACAAACCGGCACTCATTTTAATTACCCCACATGGATGATGGGCTGATTCAACCCTTCTGCCACCATTAGCGGCACTAAATGAACTCCACAGGCGGTTGTTTCAGAGGCTGCAATAAACGCAGCTGAACATGGGTTTAACGTTTGGCTTAAAATAAAAATGCACAAAATCACAGCTCGCGAACAAATGGGCGCTACTGTCTGACGGGAAGACGCAGACAAAACGCACATGGGGACCCTATCTAGAAGGCACTCTCTCTCCCACATTACTAAACTAGAATTGTTTATTTCATCCCTCTCTCTCTCCACTGTTGGGGCTGTTCCCTGGTCAAGAGCATTGGGTGCGGTGGTGTCTCTGTCTGAACTCTGAACTTTCGACGTGCACACGTATGGAATCGCCGAATGCTAGGTGACTTGTTCTGCTCTTGATTTCCATCCCCGTGTGTTCATCAATGTATCTGTTCGCATAACGTGACATGTCAATAACCGACTTGTCTTTTCTTCACTATTTTACACGTCCGTACATCATAATTGATTGATAAAATTCAGAATATGCTTTCATAATAATTGCAATACTGTCATAATTGTTTGATCTGGATGCCCTCACCGAGTCTCAAGCCATTTTCAGAAGAGTTCCACATGGTGCTGTTCGATTAAAATATTTTTCGATATCCTACGAGATTGTTCTGCTTCGTGTTGACGGAAACCAAAGTGATTAGAGGAAACCCATCGTACTAAAAAACGGGAGGAAACCACTCCGAGTCCGCACAGAGAGGTTCACGAACCCACTCCACTTTCCCTACTCCACCTCCCGGCCCACCAACTCGCAGTGCGGCAGCTCTTTCAGCTTCACGCACACAGATCTGCGTGTGATCTGCCAACCCCCCGCACCTCCAAAAACGTGGGCGTCGGAGCGTGCCGATGCCAAGGTGGGCCGCTCGCGACGCCACGGATGGGAACGCTTCCACGATGCAGACACAAAGATCCCCCCCCCCGTGTCAGCCTTCAGACACCGTCTGGTGCAGGCGCTGTTAAACGAGCACGTACGAAGGTTGTCACGGCGCACGGGGGGGGGGGGGTTGGGGGGGGGGCCGGCGTAACGCTCGGCCCACTTTCAGTCTCCACGGTGTTGATGAGTCCCGATGAGCCGTCCTGGAGGTGGGGGCCCAGGAAGGCGTTCGCGGTATCACACGCTCAAACCTCCTGCCCACTGTACACGTGTACGCTCAACTTCCTTCGCACCGCACGTGGGCAACAGCGCTGAATCGGAGGTGCGGAGGTGGGGAAGGTCAACAAACTGAACACATAAAAGCGGTTCGTCAATCTGGCAATATCGTTTAAAAACAAATGTCATTAGGTTTTGGGATCTTTACGAGTAATGAGAAGTTTTGGGAGCACGTCCCCTCGGGACGACGTGCAATGACCACACAAAGACGGCTGCCCAGACTCGCACGGCACAATACTCGCCGGCTGCGAGACAGTCTGACAACGTCGCCGTTGCCCACCTCGAGTGAGCCTGCAGGGCTGTCGTCCATTCAGCAGCTGCTTTCCCATTCGACGTGTGGCGACACCACGAGTCGTAATCTCCTGATGCCACCGTCCGCCAAGTAACGATTGTGGACGTGAGTCAAGGGACCGTCCGACCAAATCTAGGGCAGGAGGAGTCAAATCGCCCTGCCTTGGGAACACGGAGTCAGCGGATCATCATCAGGCAGGGTGCTGCAATACGGCAACAGACTGCGAAGCTTCCTTGTGTTGAGCCGCTCATAAACATTCGTCTTCCGGCTGCTTTGACATCACGAGAACTGAATTTTACTCGCACCACCACCACCACCACCACCCCGCAGGATTTTTTGACCCTGGTTGCGAAATGGGAGGGAAATAAATAATGAATGCAGAAAATTTTGCTTTTTTCTATATTTGTTCCGGTGTACTGCAAATTTTATATATTCACGCAGAAAATTAAGCTTAAGATTCTTTGGGTCCGGTGGCTCTATACCCACGGCTCTTTGTGCCAGACTTCCAGCACCTTTAGGGTTACTGGGGTTCAACATCAATGGATGACAGATCTACTGTTACACCCACTGAGTGTCATGATACACACACGCTTGTCCATTTTGTTTATTTGCATTCTCAGTGATGAAGATATCGATTACTTTGAGTGAATATCATCGAGGATTCGTGTTAATTGTGATAGCCTGCACAGTCAGAAGTACGGCACAAATTATGCTCCCCGGAGTGTGTTGGCGAGTGAGGCTCAAGTGGGGTTCAGAAAATAACACATCTTGATTCAATTGAACTACACACACACACGGGAGGCTCACGCAATCTGCAGGGCTTGCCGGTTTGTGGTTTGTTTTTTTGCCACTGGCCGAGGCTCGCTGAAGGCCCGTGCTGAACTTTGTCCCCGCAGCGCCACCATAACACACTCGGAATTTTATCTGCCGAGCAACGTTCAAAGTGCAATGGCACAGCCCTCCCGCACCAACACGACGATATTTTGTCTTGTTTTTTTATTTTTGCCACATCCAGAAAGGTCTAAGTGGTCGTCGCTGTACGCTGAACGCTCGACCAGCTGCTGGCAGTTTCAGAGTTAAACTCCAGGGCAGGGATCGGCTCATAACCATCATCCCCATCGCTCCCTCCGAGGTAGATAAAGTGACGACCACTTTGTGGGAAGTCCGATGGAGTTCCTACCCAGTCCTGGCTCGCTTTGTGTGAACTTGAGTAGATGAGCAAGGATACAATAACAAGAATCAGAATATTTATCTAAACTGGAGGAATCCGATGAGCTGTAAAGCTCTTTTTCACAGACGTCCAGTCGGGGCGGGTAAGAACGTTACAGCAACAAACAGTACAATTTATTTTATAATATTAAAAAAATAGCAATGCCCTTCCCTTCTCCAGGCAAGTTTCATTGAGTCTCAAGACTACTTTCAATGAAGATCCTGCACGCTCGGATGTTTTGGATAACTTGGCCGTAGTTACCCCGCGTGGTGTGTAAGTGGAGAGCCTGGAGAAAACCCCCACTCACAGAGAGAGAGAGAGAGGTCGCACCCACAAATCGACACAGACTCGTCGGCAAAACCCACTTGCTATACTGCCATCTCCTCGCCAACTTGCAGCAATGCAGGCTGGGAGTGTCATTAATCGCACAGTAATCTCTGCTTAACCAAACCAACTCGCTCTACACACGTACAGTCATCGTGTCAACCCACTGCAGGATCAGGGCTTCCCCAAACCGCGCGGGTCGTGGACGCTGTTTGACCATACTTCACCACCCTGGTCAGTGCGAGTTTGGCGCAGGAAACACGCTTCACGCTGCATTTGAAGCCTGGCAGCATCCCAATGCTCCCAGTCACTCTAGCTTAATGGGCCTTGCAAGGTAACTGATAGCAGGTGTTTGATCAGATATCTGCAGATAGTAAACTGATTAAACTTGTTATGATGCCGAACTGATAACCACATCTTTGATGAGTAATGCTCTTCACCATCGCCAGTTTATCACCGATGACAAGGATTCACGGAGCGTGAACGTCAGGAAACCCACTTGCGTCAAACTGAACAAAGCCACAATGTATAGAACGCAAGGTCTAACGATCAAACTTCACGAGCCTCAAGGTCGTTTCTTACACAACCACCAGCCGCAATATTCACCGCCGCAGTGAACTCATCTCCCCGCTCATACAAAACTCGGGGTTGAGTCGTCGTCGGCGCAGTGGGAATTCCACGTTCCTCTGGCAGGGAGGGAGATGAGTGAGTGTTGTTCCACAACTGTTTGCAAAATAAGCTCTCAAACTTGAGATTAGCTAAATTAAGTAAAGAAAAAATAACAATATAACCCTGGGATGGGCAGTCAGTGTACTACAAACACAAAGGCAAAGATCGCCCATATAGCCTTGGCAGACTGTAGGGGCACGTTCTGTTAGCGAGCACCCATGAAGGCCGGCACGGCACAAGAGGGGGTGAGTGGCTAGTACCACACTCGGCCGCCTTTGTCTCCCCAGTGGCGATGTTTACACATCGCACCAGGTACTCATTTGAAGCTGAGTTGATCTATGGGAGGCCCGGGACCGGTTCAGATAATCGTCACCGGTGTTGGCCGTGAGCAGGAATTGGAAACTTGGGTCGCCGGGTTCGTAGTGCGCTAACCACTACACTAGCGCTCCCCACAAACACACGAACACATGTACACACACGCACACACACGAACACACGTACACACACGCACACACACGCACACACGCACACACGTCAGTCTGGCTCGACAAAAGTGCCCGCCTGTCATTGTCTGCACAAGCCTCCGCTGACACAGACGATACTTGTCAGTGGAGACCCGCAATGCCGACACACAGACACGCACACAACGTATGCCACATACTAGCGACGAGTTTACGATTGCGACATTTTGGACTCTGCATGTTTGAGCACAATTTTGGATCTTTTCCAGAATTTCTGAATATTTTCTTTTCTCTTTGCACAGCGCCTGCAACCCAGCTCCTCCCCGCTCGGTCCCGTATCGCCAACCCGAGCGTCCATCGCCCGACGTTGCGGGACTCCACCTTCGGCAGGAGGTAACGCAGGGGTTTTTACGGCTCAACCGAAATGGAACAAAGACTCCGGCTCATTCGAAATGTCGCATCCCGAGCGAGATTTTTTTCAGATTTTTTTCCCCCCAATTCATCTGAAAATCGTCAAAACACTTCCCTCCTACAGTGTGTACAGCGCACGCACATCCAGAGCACGCACATCCAGCGCACGCATTATAATTGGCCGGGCTTTTGAGGCAATGAGAACAGCAGGGGAAGGAGTGACCTCCCAGCTGCAATAATAAAGTATGATGGGTGACGGTCGGGGGTGGGGGGGCGGCAGTGATTTGACTCGCCAGGTGTCAACCGTCTTGACGGCTCAGATCAGGCCGCAGGTTCATTATCCTAGTCAGGGGTCAACACATGCCCATCATCCGTCCGAGGTGAATTAAAACGAAAACAAGTCGATTCTCCTATAACACATGGCGATGTCATAACGCTAATCGGATATACAGTAAAACCTTGGATTGTGAGTAACTTGGTCTGCGAGTGTTTTGCAAGACGAGCAAAAAATGTAAATAAATATAAATTTGATAAACGAGCGATGTCTTACAATACGAGTAGTACGTATACGCTTTGTCTGCCGAGCGTCACGTGATCACAACTGATATACGAGTGCTTTGATATACGAGTGCTTTGATATACGAGTGCTTTGGATTACAAACACGTTTCCGGAACGAATTGTGCTCGCAATCCAAGGTTTTACTGTATAACGCGATGATTAATGTATTGGGGAAACTACTTTTTACAACGCGGATGGGAATTGAATATAACGCGATGGAGTGAACGGAACGACGTCGCGCGAGTAGGAACTAGTGGTCGTACGGCTGCCTCGGAGTGGCATCACAAGGCGTGATGCTGCTGGACGCTTCGAGATGCTACCCACACGCTCGATTATGGATCCTCGTTCAGCCTGCGTACGCATCTCACGAGTTATCACAAGCTGTACTTTACCCCTATATTATATATTATTTATAATCACGAGATTTTCCACAACGCGGTATTCTGCAGGAATGCAACTACTGCGTTATGGGACAGACTGTTCCACATTGTGAACATTAGCAGTGGCTATCTTACAAAAAGATGGGTCCCCTGTCATAGTCGTGTGGAATTCCCATCACTGGCTTTCGGCTGCCAGAACAGGGATCATGTGACGACTCGATGTCCGATTCACAATTACGGAGGCATCACAGCAGCAGCAAGTACAGTGAGGGAAAAAAGTATTTGATCCCCTGCTGATTTTGTACGTTTGCCTACTGACAAAGAAATTATCAGTCTATAATTTTAATGGTAGGTTTATTTGAACAGTGAGAGACAGAATAACAACAATAAAATCCAGAAAAACGCATGTCAAAAATGTTATAAATTGATTTGCATTTTAATGAGGGAAAAAAGTATTTGACCCCCCCTCAATCGGAAAGATTTCTGGCTCCCAGGTGTCTTTTATACAGGTAACGAGCTGAGATTAGGAGCTCATTCTTAAAGGGAGTGCTCCTAATTTCAGCTTGTTACCTGTATAAAAGACACCTGTCCACAGAAGCAATCAATCAATCAGATTCCAAACTTTCTACCATGGCCAAGACCAAAGAGCTCTCCAAGGATGTCAGGGACAAGATTGTAGACTTACACAAGGCTGGAATGGGCTACGAGACCAAATGGAGCTCTTTGGCATCAACTCAACTCGCCGTGTTTGGAGGAGGAGGAATGCTGCCTATGACCCCAAGAACACCATCCCCACTGTCAAACATGGAGGTGGAAACATTATGCTTTGGGGGTGTGTTTCTGCTAAGTGGACAGGACAACTTCACCGCATCAAAGGGACGATGGACGGGGCCATGTACCGTCAAATCTTGGGTGAGAACCTCCTTCACTCAGCCAGGGCATTGAAAATGGGTCGTGGATGGGTATTCCAGCATGACAATGACCAAAAACACACGGCCAAGGCAACAAAGGAGTGACTCAAGAAGAAGCAGATTAAGGTCCTGGAGTGGCCTAGCCAGTCTCCAGACCTTAATCCCATAGAGAATCTGTGGAGGGAGCTGAAGGTTCGAGTTGCCAAACGTTAGCCTCAAAACCTTAATGACTTGGAGAAGATCTGCAAAGAAGAGTGGGACAAAATCCCTCCTGAGATGTGTGCAAACCTGGTGGCCAACTACAATAAACGTCTGACCTCTGTGATTGCCAACAAGGGTTTTGCCACCAAGTACTAAGTCATGTTTGCAGAGGGGTCAAGTGCTTATTTCCTTCATTAAAATGCAAATCAATTTATAAAATTTTTGATATGCGTTTTTCTGGATTTTTTTGTTGTTATTCTGTCTCTCATTGTTCAAAGGAACCTACCATTAAAATTATAGACTGATAATTTCTTTGTCAGTGGGCAAACGTACAAAATCAGCAGGGGATCAAATACTTTTTTCCCTCACTGTAGCAGCAGTGATGATTCACCACTCCGCTACTCCTGACGCAATCATCTGGCTCAGCCACGTCAGTGTAAAATTACAGTTGTCGCTCTACATCAACATCAGCCCTACAAAGAAGAAAACAGAGACCCATAGACTCACTGAGACCCATACACTCACACAGAAACTCATACACCCACACAGAGACCCATAGACTCGCACAGAGACCCATAGACTTGCACAGAGACCCATACACTCACACAGAGACGCATACACTCACACAGAGACCCATACACTCACACAGAGACCCATAGACTAACACAGAGACCCATAGACTCACACAGAGACCCATAGACTCACACAGAGACCCATAGACTCACACAGAGTCCCATAGACTCACACAGAGACCCATACACTCACACAGAGACCCATAGACTCACACAGAGACCCATACACTCACACAGAGACCCATACACTCACACAGAGACCCATATACTAACACAGAGACCCATAGACTCACACAGAGACCCATAGACTCACACAGAGACCCATAGACTCACACAGAGACCCATAGACTCACACAGAGACCCATACACTCACACAGAGACCCATAGACTCACATAGAGACCCATAGACTCACACAGAGACCCATACACTCACACACAGAGACCCATAGACTCACACAGAGACCCATAGACTCACACACAGAGACACATAGACTCACACAGAAACCCATAGACTCACACAGAGACCCACACTCACACAGAGACCCACACTCACACAGAGACCCATAGACTCACACAGAGACCCACACTCACACAGAGACCCACACTCACACAGAGACCCATAGACTCACACAGAGACCCACACTCACACAGGGACCCATAGACTCACACAGAGACCCATAGACTCACACAGAGACCCATAGACTCACACAGAGACCCATAGACTCACACAGAGACCCATAGACTCACACAGAGACCCATAGACTCACACAGAGACCCATAGACTCACACAGAGACCCATAGACTCACAGAGACCCATAGATTCACACACAGACCCATAGACTCAGACAGAGACCCATAGACTCAGAGACCTATAGACTCACACAGAGACCCATAGACTCACACAGAGACCCATAGACTCACACACAGACCCATAGACTCACACAGAGACCCATAGACTCACACAGAGACCTATAGACTCACACAGAGACCCACAGACTCACACAGAGACCCATAGACTCACACAGAGACCCATAGACTCACATAGAGACCCATAGACTCACACAGAGACCCACAGACTCACAGAGACCTATAGACTCACACAGAGACCCATAGACTCACACAGAGACCCATAGACTCACACAGAGACACACAGTTTGTTGTCCCTCCACCACCCACACCTCCAATGAGCACGACTGCCTACGTGCGGTGCGAAAGAAGTTGAAGGTACACACACACACGTACATACAAGTTACAGATGCCGCTCTGCATCAACAACGGCGTGCGAAGGAGGTGGAGCCAGAAGGAAAAAAAACTCACAGCCCGAAGTTCATTTGAAGAGGGGAGAGGCTGCGACTGGCCTCGATCAGAGCGGACTGGCCTGCGCACACTCACGTGAACATAAACGCGTGCGTGCGCGTGCGTGCGCGTGCTAAGGTACATTTTGCACACTCAATACCTGAAGTGTCAAGCCATATCAGCGCCGCGGCGAACTGTGTAAATATTTTAAAACGACAGACACCGTGGCTCCGAGTTCAAAAGTCACGTCAACGGAGTGCAAGGACGCCTCCTCGCACACACCACTTCGCCACGAGGCGTCATCAGTGGCCGTTAAATGGGTAGACTGGCCCCCGTCTTAGTAACGTGGAATTTCCACCAACGCCAAAGTGGCAATTCCCCAGAAATGTGGACATTCCCCATTCAAATGAGCGAAGGGGTTCTGTCTCTCCACAGGATGACCAGACTCTTAAATTAAATATACTAACCACAGAAAGATGATGATGATGATGATGGTGGTGGGCTGAATCAACCCCTGACGGGGATTTGAACTCACAATTTCCAAGTCGCGAGGAAAAGGCGATGACAAGAACCAGACATAACGACAACACCATAGCACGGAGGCAAGCCATTTCAGTCACCCGTGCACAGCGAGCGGACAGGCCACACACCGCTCAACAAAAGAACACTTATCCAGTTTGCTATTCCCTTCTTGCGGTGAAAACGACGCGGGAAGGATTTCACCTTCTGAAATGAACGCGGTGAAGGCGTTGCTGAGAAAGGAGAGTCAAGACGGTGGCATGACAGACTATGATCAAAAAAAGAGAAAGCCCCCATTGAGTAGCTCCACTGCGGAGTTTCTAACCAGGGCTGTTCACCCCCTCAGGGACCCAATTGTTTATAAATGTAACGTCTGTAATGGCTGTTAAATTAATCCATGTAACGTCTGTTACAGTTATAAATGTAACGTCTGTAACGTCTGTTAAATTAATCCATGTAACGTCTGTTACATTTATAAATGTAACGTCTTTAACGTCTGTTACATTTATAAATGTAACGTCTGTAACGTCTGTTAAATTAATCCATGTAACGTCTGTTACAGTTATAAATGTAACGTCTGTAACGTATGTTAAATTAATCCATGTAACGTCTGTTACATTTATAAATGTAACGTCTTTAACGTCTGCTACATTTATAAATGTAACGTCTGTAACGTCTGTTAAATTAATCCATGTAACGTCTGTTACATTTATAAATGTAACGTCTTTAACGTCTGTTACATTTATAAATGTAACGTCTGTAACGTCTGTTAAATTAATCCATGTAACGTCTGTTACAGTTATAAATGTAACGTCTGTAACGTATGTTAAATTAATCCATGTAACGTCTGTTACATTTATAAATGTAACGTCTTTAACGTCTGTTACATTTATAAATGTAACGTCTGTAACGTCTGTTAAATTAATCCATGTAACGTCTGTTACATTTATAAATGTAACGTGTTCAACGTCTGTTACATTTATAAATGTAACGTCTGTTAAATTAATCCATGTAACGCCTGTTACATGTATCAATGTAACGCCTGTTACATGTATCAATGTAACGCCTGTTAAACGTATCAATGTAACGCCTGTTACATGTATCAATGTAACGTCTGTGGCGTCTGTTACATGTATCAATGTAACGCCTGTAACATGTATCAATGTAACGCCTGTTACATGTATCAATGTAACGCCTGTTACATGTATCAATGTAACGCCTGTTACATGTATCAATGTATCAATGTAACGCCTGTTACATGTATCAATGTAACGCCTGTTACATGTATCAATGTAACGTCTGTGAATGCGCCATGCAGGCTATGCGTGCGATTACGTCGGCAGAATCGTGACGTTGAAATTAACGCGTCTTAAGAATTTTTTTTCGGTTTTAATTGAACAGACCTACCGCGTGGAAGAGCCTCAATTACAAAAATTACATTTCATAAAAGCTGATGATAAAAATTGAGCATTCATAAACTCGATGACCTGGGTCGTGTTAAAATCCAGTTTGATTTATTTAAATTGCATGCATTTATATTGTAGAATGTTTTTGAGTGCGGCCATTAATCCATTTACTTTAATTAATCGCGTTAATGTGTATGTGTGTTTATGTGTGTGAATATGTGTTTATGTATGTGTGTGTGAATGTGTGTGTGTGGTAGTGTAGCGGTTAGCACGCTGCGCTATGAACCCGGCGACCCGGGTTCGATTCCCGCTCACGGCCAACACCAGTGACGATTATCTGAACCGGTCCCGGGCCTCCCCTAGGTCGACTCAGCCTCAAATGAGTACCTGGTGTGGTGTGTAGTAAACATCGCCACTGGGGAGACAAAGGCGGTCGGGCGTGGTGCTGGCCACCCACCCCCTCGTGTGCCGTTCCGGCCTTCATCGGTGTTCGCTAACAGCACTTGTCCCTACAGTCTAAGGCTATACGGGGGATCTTTGTCTTTTTGTGTGTGGTTAGCACAGTTGACTACGTAAGGCGTAGCGGTTAACGCGCTGCGCTACGAAGCCGGCGACCCGGGTTCGATATCCGCTCACAGCCAACACCAGTGATGAATATCTGAACTGATCTTGGGCCTCCCCCTCGGTCGACTCAGCCTCAAATGATTACCTGGTGTGACGCGAAAACATCGCCACTGGGGAGACAAAGGCGGCCAGGCGTGATGTTGGCCACCCACCCCCTCGTGTGCCGTGCCGGTCTTCATAGGTGCTCGCTAACAGCACTTGCCCCAAGTCTGTTATAGGCTATACGGGGGTGTCTTTGTGGTTAGCGCAATGCGCCACGAACCCAGCGACCCGAGTTTAATTCCCCATCACGGCTAACATCGGTGGCGAGTGACATCTGAACCGGTCCTGGGCCTCCCCGTAGTCAACTCAGCCTCAAATGAGTAGCCTGTTGCGGTGTGTAAACAACGCCACTGCCGACATAAAGGCGGCCGGGTGTGGTGCCGACCACACCACCCGCCCTCGTGTGCCGTGCCGGCCTGCATGGGTGCTCGCGAACAGCACTTGCCCCAACAGTGCGTGTGGGCTACACGGAGGATCTCTATCTTCTTTTGTCCATTCATGTGCGTGCGTGCATCTCGACGTGCGCGCGCGTCTGTGTGCGAGTGTATACGTGTGCGTATTTTTATAAAGAGCCGTTATTGTTTGTTTACGGACTCGGTGACCTGCGGCGAGTCATTAACATATGACACAGACAACATTATTTAATTTAAGGTCTCCATCTGTTTCGCGTGCGGAGGCAGATACCAGACAACACCAACACCTTTACTCACACTTCGCCAGTCGGAGTCCACCGAGATCCACCACGTCTCACGGTGGCCGTCCTACATTCTGGCGAGGTGAATGCCCATTGTGGTTCGTTATTTCCCGTGATCGATCCCCCTTTCGTGAGCCACACGGGACGTAAATTAGATTATTTGGCGTTGATAATCAACATCGTTTATTCGACTGGGGGAGATTCGATTCCAGCGGAAAGCTCTTCCACGAGAAGTTAGGGATCTCCGAGTCTGTGGACTTTTTTTTTAAATGCGCCTTCAAACCCATTTACACGTTTCCACTTATTCAATTTTGAGTTAATTTAGTCAATTATTCTTAAATTGTAATCATAGTATTATTTTTATGCTGAGTGTCTGCTGCTGTGGTGTTCTGCACAGCGCTTTGAGATCCTTGATGAAAAGCGTGACATGAATGTAAGAAAGCTGTCTCTGGTGTGGACCAATCAGTTTCCAGGACAAGCATATATTATCAGAGTATGTGTTTTGTTTGCATCCTGACCATAAGTATTGTGGTTAATGCAGACACGATTCCTTGTAAAAGGTTTCAGGTTGGTGTTTAACAACTTAACACAGCTGTTTTGTTGCCAGAAAAAAAAGGGGAAAAACCTATTTTCATAAACTTCGTGATTTGTTTTTATTTTATGTTATTTCTACCTACCCACGTGACTTTACCGAAAGAACCAAAGAGTATGGATTCCTGCAGTAGCGAAAGCTTCAAATGAAGATAAATGGAATTATTATTATTACTCCAGTTTTAATGACCGTGAATAAACATTCACCTGGTTGAAACCTCGTATGGCCGGCCAGGTGAGAACCCGTTGTGATCCACGATCCCTTGCGACTCACCACCTTTATGACTCGAAGCAGGTGAGAATGTGGCCGGAGTGAAGGGCTGTCATGGGAGAGCTCGACGCTCCTCGTGACGCCGCAGCAGAGCGTGTAACAGGAAGAAGACGGAGGCCGTACGGATCTGAGTGAAACGTTCAAGCGCCTCCGCCGGGGCGGCCGGGGTTGGCAGCGCCAGTGGCGACAACCTGCCGTCTCGCAGCACGGAGGGCCTGGGTTTGATTCCCGACTCGGACGCCTTTCGGTTTGGTGTTTGTATGTCCTCGCCCTATCCTGCATAGGTTTTCCTCCAGATTCTCTTTGTATTCTCCCACGCGGAGGAAAAATACATGGGAGCGGCAGCGCACTGCGCGACGAACCCGGCGACCGGAATTCGAATCCGGCTCACAGCCAACAACGGTCTTGATAATTATCTGAACGGGCCCTGGGGCTTCCCTGGGTCGCCTCAGCCTCAAACGAGTACCTGCCGAAGTTTGTAAAAAAAAATCGCCACCGGGGAGAAAAAGGCGGCCGGGTATGGTGCCGGCCATCCACCCCATTGTGTGCCGTGCCGGCCTTGATAGGTGCTACTCGCTAACAGTGCTTGCCCCAACGGTCTGTGAAGGCTACACGGTGGATCTTCATCTTTGTATGCGCGGACGGACGGATATTGAAGCAGAGAACAGACACGTCACATTCTTGCCGACGTACACCGCGTGGCTGAAATCTGACTAACCCGTCCCTTTGACGCAGGGCAACACGGCAGACGAGTCTCGCGTCCAAATCTGCCACATTCGATGAAATACCGGGGGGGGGGGGGGGGGGGTGCTGCTGCGTTGGCTGCCCGTTACAGACGACGGCTTCCTTCAGCGGAGCGAGGGTCGGGCAGCTGAACGGAACGGAGGGATCCGACGGACGTAAACGGTCGGGGGGCTGCGCCGGACGGCGGCGGGCGCCGTAGGAAGGCCGACGGGCACGCGAGGGAGCTTCTGTCAGCAGTAGGCATGGGTGGGGGGGAGAGGTGGCCACCGCTACGAACCAGGCGGGGCACGAAGTTGCGATTCTCCTGCTCACGGCCACCGACACCGGTGACGAACGTCTGCACCGGTCCTGGGCCTCGCCTAGGTGGACGCGGCCTCGAATGAGCACCCGGTGCGGTGCGTAAACATCGCCGCTGGGGATACAAAGGCGGCCGGGCGCGGTGCTGGCCACCCCACGCCTCTCTTGTGCCGTGCCGGCCTTCATAGGCGCTCACGCTCCCAGCACTCGCCCCAAAAGTCTGGTAGGGCTACGCGGTGGATCTTTGTCCTTTTTGTAAGGCCGCGAGAATGGTGGTGGACCGACCGCTGAGCCTTCTTCAGTGTAACCCCCCCTCGCCCCAATAAAATGGAACAACAGCTGAGAGAAAGTGTTCAAGGAAGCACGTTTTTGCCTTACACCGAGAGATAGAGAGAGGGACAGCACGCTCAGAAACAAACAAGTCCAAGAGAGACGTCGCGTCGACGTGGGGGGGGGGGGGTGACAGCCGGTGGTCGAGACTGACGGTGGAGTGGCAGCCCAAGCAGGAATGCGGGGAGACGGATCGCTTTGGGCGCGAGATGCTGAGCTGGTGATCACTATGTAACACGATTTTTGTATCCTGGGTAGTAAGTGTTATTTTCAAATTGCTTATGCCTCAAAAGTATAGAAAATGGCTATCATTCCCCACAAACTTTGCTTTTGTGACCAGGTCTTTATGTGAACGAAAGACACAAATGCACACCACGTTTTCTCATTGAAAATAGGTACATTTCTAAATATCACTGTCCTGGTCACAAAAGCAAAGTTTGTGGGGAATAATAATAGCCATTGTATGTACATTTGAGGCATAAGCAATTATAAAATAACACTTACTACCCAGGATACAATCAATAAATTGTTACACAGTATTTTTGGTTCTTTCGATAAAGTCACGTAGATAGAATTTTTTAAATAAAATTTTAAATAAAGAATAAATTACAATTTAAAAGAAAAGAAAAAAACACGGTGGTTTTTTGCTTTTACTTTTAATGAAATTTTTATTTTCTATCTACGTGACTTTACCGAAAGAACCAAGAATATGAATTCCTGCAGTCACGAAAGTTTTAAGTCAAAATTGTTACACAGTGTTATTTATTAATGGGGTGGATTATTAACTTTGCTTTTGTGTCGTGGTCACAAAAGCAAAGTTTGTTGGGAATAATCATAGCCACCTTCTGTACTGGAGGCATAAACAATACGAAAATAACACTTACGACCCAGGAACTAAAGAAAAAACATTTTGTTACACAGTGTGATGGAGACAGCCTGGGGCAGGAGGTGGGGGGCAGGAGGTGGGGGGCAGGAGGTGGGGGGCAGGAGGGGGGGGGAAGGCTTCATCTCACAGTGGCAGCGACAGTGAATTTCCAACAGGATAGCCACAAAAAGTTGTTCTCAAGTGATCGGACTGCATTAACGCGAAATGAGCGAGCGTGCCGATTGCCAATTTGTCCGCGCAAATTTACGACGACGACGACGACGATGGCGGTCGGGTTGAGTCGACTCCCCGCCCGGGAACTGAACTCGAGCTTTGTGAGGTTGTGAGCAGAGTTTGTTTTGTTTCTCTGAGCAACGGGGCCACCCAGCTGATAGCAGCCAAAGCAGAGGCGCACGGCTTGCACAGCTTGCACGCAGGCACAGGCAGCCGTGGACACCGTGAAAGTGTCGCGTGTTGACGTGGCGAGATGTTAAGTGCCTCGCCAGGTATACAGGTGTTCCATAATGTGGGTTCTTGCGGGTCAGATTGCGTGATATAAATGTGTCGTTAAACCCACCACCACCCGACACGGCGAATTAGTAAGGTTTGTCACGTAAACGGAACATGCCAATTCGTTACTATGACAACACACCTTTATTACGGATTATATTGGTTGCGAAAGCATACATGTTAAACGTACAGGAGATCGTGGGTTCGATCCCGACCCTGACACCTGCTGTGTAATTGGAGTTTTGCGTGTTCTCTCTTCCCGTGGTGGTCGTGCGGATTTGTCTCCGGGTCGTCCGGTTTTTCCCTCCACATTTAGCGTTTAGAGTATTTGGCGGCGACACATTTCCACGTGATAAGCCACTTTGTTCAGCTGTCATTTCTGGTGGCCAGGTCACTTCTGAAAAATAGCTAAACAGCTCAGTGAGCCTCACCTGGTCAAATAAACAAAGTAAATCGTTTCTGTATATTGAACTTCTTTCGCACCGTAACGAGCCACCAGTGCTACATCGGAGGTGTGGTGGGTGGACAACAAACTAAAAAAAGCAGTTCTCGGGAAAGGATTTAGATTTGAAAGAGCGCACCTGAAAGCGCCACGCGATGCGGTGACCGCCTGTGCTCAGGAAGTGAAGTCGGAGCATTTCTCATCGCGCACCCTCACGAGTCCCAGCCCGTCACGAATGTGCACGCTCATCGCACGTCGTTAAGCCCTTCGGAACGACACCCGGTTTTTACTCATCACTTGGCTCGGGCTCCGCCAGCAAGTCGTTCCACAAGCAAGTCGTTCCACGAGCAAGTCGTTCCGCTAGTAACAACTCGTTCCGCTAGTAAGTCGTTCCGCTAGTAACAACTCGTTCTGCTAGTAACAACTCGTTCCGCTAGTAAGTCGTTCCGCTAGTAACAACTCGTTCCGCTAGTAAGACGTTCCGCTAGTAACAACTCGTTCCACTAGTAAGTCGTTCCGCAAGGAACAAATCGTTCTGCCAGTAAGACGTTCTGCCAGTAAGTCGTTCCACGAGCAACTCGTTCCGCTAGTAACAGCTCGTTCCGCTAGTAACAACTCGTTCCGCTAGTAAGTCGTTCCGCTAGTAACAACTCGTTCCGCTAGTAAGTCGTTCCGCTAGTAACAACTCGTTCCGCTAGTAAGTCGTTCCGCTAGTAACAACTCGTTCCGCTAGTAACAACTCGTTCCGCTAGTAACAACTCATTCCGCTAGTAACAACTCGTTCTGCTAGTAAGTCGTTCCGCTAGTAACAACTCATTCCGCTAGTAACAACTCGTTCCGCTAGTAAGTCGTTCCGCTAGTAACAACTCGTTCCGCTAGTAAGACGTTCCGCTAGTAACAACTCGTTCCACTAGTAAGTCGTTCCGCAAGGAACAAATCGTTCTGCCAGTAAGACGTTCCGCCAGTAAGTCGTTCCACGAGCAACTCGTTCCGCTAGTAACAGCTCGTTCCGCTAGTAACAACTCGTTCCGCTAGTAAGTCGTTCCGCTAGTAACAACTCGTTCCGCTAGTAAGTCGTTCCGCTAGTAACAACTCGTTCCGCTAGTAAGTCGTTCCGCTAGTAACAACTCGTTCCGCTAGTAACAACTCGTTCCGCTAGTAACAACTCGTTCTGCTAGTAAGTCGTTCCGCTAGTAACAACTCATTCCGCTAGTAACAACTCGTTCCGCTAGTAAGTCGTTCCGCTAGTAACAACTCGTTCCGCTAGTAAGTCGTTCCGCTAGTAACAACTCGTTCCGCTAGTAAGTCGTTCCGCTAGTAACAACTCGTTCCGCTAGTAACAACTCGTTCCGCTAGTAAGTAGTTCCGCTAGTAACAACTCGTTCCGCTAGTAAGTCGTTCCGCTAGTAACAACTCGTTCTGCCAGTAAGACGTTCCGCCAGCAAGTCGTTCCGCTAATTAAGTTGTTCCGCTAGTAAGTCGTTCCGCTAGTAACAACTCGTTCCGCTAGTAACAACTCGTTCCGCTAGTAACAACTCGTTCCGCTAGTAAGTCGTTCCGCTAGTAACAACTCGTTCCGCTAGTAACAACTCGTTCCGCTAGTAAGTTGTTCCGCTAGTAACAACTCGTTCCGCTAGTAAGTCGTTCCGCTAGTAACAACTCGTTCCGCTAGTAACAACTCGTTCCGCTAGTAAGTCGTTCCGCTAGTAACAACTCGTTCCGCTAGTAAGTCGTTCCGCTAGTAACAACTCGTTCCGCTAGTAAGTTGTTCCGCTAGTAACAACTCGTTCCGCTAGTAAGTTGTTCCTCTAGTAACAACTTGTTCCGCTAGTAAGTTGTTCCACTAGTAACAACTCGTTCCGCTAGTAAGTCGTTCCGCTAGTAACAACTCGTTCTGCCAGTAAGACGTTCCGCCAGCAAGTCGTTCCGCTAATTAAGTTGTTCCGCTAGTAAGTCGTTCCGCTAGTAACAACTCGTTCCGCTAGTAACAACTCGTTCCGCTAGTAACAACTCGTTCCGCTAGTAAGTCGTTCCGCTAGTAACAACTCGTTCCACTAGTAACAACTCGTTCCGCTAGTAACAACTCGTTCTGCTAGTAAGTTGTTCCGCTAGTAACAACTCGTTCCGCTAGTAAGTCGTTCCGCTAGTAACAACTCGTTCCGCTAGTAACAACTGGTTTCCGCTAGTAAGTCGTTCCGCTAGTAACAACTCGTTCCGCTAGTAAGTCGTTCCGCTAGTAACAACTCGTTCCGCTAGTAAGTTGTTCCGCTAGTAACAACTCGTTCCGCTAGTAAGTTGTTCCGCTAGTAACAACTCGTTCCGCTAGTAAGTTGTTCCGCTAGTAACAACTCGTTCTGCTAGTAAGTCGTTCCGCTAGTAACAACTCGTTCCGCTAGTAACAACTCATTCCGCTAGTAAGTCGTTCCGCTAATAACAACTCGTTCCGCTAGTAACAACTCATTCCGCTAGTAAGTCGTTCCGCTAGTAACAACTCGTTCCGCTAGTAAGTTGTTCCGCTAGTAACAACTCGTTCCGCTAGTAAGTCGTTCCGCTAGCAACAACTCGTTCCGCTAGTAACAACTCGTTCCGCTAGTAAGTCGTTCCGCTAGTAACAACTCGTTCCGCTAGTAACAACTCATTCCGCTAGTAAGTTGTTCCGCTAGTAACAACTCGTTCCGCTAGTAACAACTCATTCCGCTAGTAAGTTGTTCCGCTAGTAACAACTCGTTCCGCTAGTAACAACTCATTCCGCTAGTAACAACTCATTCCGCTAGTAACAACTCATTCCGCTAGTAACAACTCATTCCGCTAGTAACAACTCGTTCTGCTAGTAAGTTGTTCCGCTAGCAAGTTGTTCCGCTAGTAACAACTCGTTCCGCTAGTAAGTTGTTCCGCTAGTAACAACTCGTTCCGCTAGTAAGTTGTTCCGCTAATAACAACTCGTTCCGCTAGTAAGTTGTTCCGCTAGTAACAACTCGTTCCGCTAGTAACAACTCATTCCGCTAGTAACAACTCATTCCGCTAGTAACAACTCATTCCGCTAGTAACAACTCGTTCTGCTAGTAAGTTGTTCCGCTAGCAAGTTGTTCCGCTAGTAACAACTCGTTCCGCTAGTAAGTTGTTCCGCTAGTAACAACTCGTTCCGCTAGTAAGTTGTTCCGCTAGTAACAACTCGTTCCGCTAGTAAGTTGTTCCGCTAGTAACAACTCGTTCCGCTAGTAAGTCGTTCCGCTAGTAACAACTCGTTCCGCTAGTAACAACTCGTTCCGCTAGTAACAACTCGTTCCGCTAGTAAGTTGTTCCGCTAGTAAGTTGTTCCGCTAGTAACAACTCGTTCCGCTAGTAAGTTGTTCCGCTAGTAACAACTCGTTCCGCTAGTAACAACTCGTTCTGCTAGTAAGTTGTTCCGCTAGTAACAACTCGTTCCGCTAGTAAGTTGTTCCGCTAGTAACAACTCGTTCCGCTAGTAAGTTGTTCCGCTAGTAACAACTCGTTCCGCTAGTAAGTTGTTCCGCTAGTAACAACTCGTTTCGGCTCTCCAGCCCCGAGACGGCGCTGGCTGCATCGCGCGACGCGGCCCAAGCGCTCCGGTGGATCCCCGGGGAGCTGCAGCGCGTCGCCACCACCACCACCACGCGCTGCAGCCTGCAGCGTTGTCCCAAACTGCCCACACGAGTCGCTGCTGCCGCCCCCCCCCCCCCCCCCATTAACCCGCACCCACGGGGGGAGGGTGGGGGGGGGTCACTCGGCGAGCTTCTCTCCACGGAGCAGTCGCCGCCCGCAGCGCCACGGCCAGGGAGGGAGGGGACGTGGCCCTTGGGGGGGTGTCGTGGGGGTCCGGGCACCCTCACCCCACCCACCCCAGTATTTTGTGGCCAAGAGAGACACCCACAACATGTTGCCTTCGCCCCGGCTACAAACACTCAACACGAGTGGCGGGAAGTTCCACGCTGCCTAGCCCGCGGCACGATCGCCGTCCCGCCACGTGGTACCCGTGTCGTTCTTGCGTGGCGGCTAAATTTAAGCCGATCAGCAGTTTGAATATTTACACCCGGACCAAGTTGACTGCCTCCGCTACGGCCACGTGTGCACGCCAGCTGTTGCTCCCCGCACCTCTCCGATTAGCACGGTTGGCTTACGTGCGGTGAGAAAGAAATTGAACGCGCTCTGCGTGCGTGAGTACGTACGTACGCAAACACGTCCGTCGAGAGATTTCATCCGATGCCGCTCCGCGATTTGAAACGCGTAGCCGAGGGGGACTGTCCTGCGACGCTCCGTTCGCGCGCGAGGCCGCCGCCGAACACCGCTCCGCAGCTTCATCCCCCCGACCGTGGCTCGGCTCGAGATCGCGACGTCCACTTCGCCGACGCAGCGGCAGCGCTCAAGGTGACGTGGTGGGGGCTCATCGCGAGAGGGGGGCTGCCGTCTCCCGCCCAGCGGAGTCCACGGAGCCCACGGCGGACGGCCCCAGAGTAAATGCCTCCGCTCGTGTGACCGTCCACGTCATCGGAGCGTCGTCAACAGGCCGACGCGAACATCTCCCTCGCCAATGGAAGTTTTAAAGGCACGGGCCACAGCAGTGCGACTGCGACGATGCAGACCGCGGGAGGAATAGCAAAGCGACACAGACTCACTCCTGAAGTCCTCCCGTGGTAGCGAGCAGACCTCGACATCGGCATTTAGATACTGAATCACATTGCCATCGTTCGCGAGAAAAATAATCTTCTAACCCCAGAGGTGTGATGATGATGATAATGAGCTGTTCAACTCTTGACCAGGGATTGAACTCGCGACAACCCGACTCCGAGTTTAACTCTGCGACCAGAGACACTGGCCCATTTCTAACAATATCGCAACGGAATGTACTACGCTTGACGCTGGATATAAGCACACCTTATATATGCACAAATAACGAAAACAAAGTAAATATGACCATGTGGCCTTCGAAGGAAATCATTATAATATTGAGCCATGACCAATCGTAGCAGCACACACGCAGAGAGGCCAGAGAGACAGAGCGGAGAATATTTGGGAGACTCATGTTACCATATTATTGTCCACATAAGCACAGTTCTGATTAAGGCAACACATGCTTACAAGACATCGGTAGGGTGAAGGCAAAAGGCCGCTTCTGATACAGGCACATGAGTTCTGATAAAAGCACAGCTGGCCACGTTCCCAAGGGAGTGCGTGCTTCGATCCAGACTCTCATCTACTTGTGTTTTTTCCGTATACGTATGCATAGATGTTGGACTTTTTTCACACCATACGTAGCCAACCGTGCTAATCGGAGGTGCGGGGGAAGGACAACAAACTATGGGTCTCTGTGTGAGTTTATGGGTCTCTGTGTTAGTCTATGGGTCTCTGTGTTAGTCTATGGGTCTCTGTGTGAGTCTATGGGTCTCTGTGAGTCTATGGGTCTCTGTGTGAGTCTATGGGTCTCTGTAAATCTGTGGGTCTCTGTGTAAGTTTATGGGTCTCTGTGAGTCTATGGGTCTCTGTGTTAGTCTATGGGTCTCTGTGTGAGTCTATGGGTCTCTGTGTGAGTCTTTGGGTCTCTGTGTTAGTCTATGGGTCTCTGTGTTAGTCTATGGGTCTCTGTGTGAGTCTATGGGTCTCTGTGTGAGTCTTTGGGTCTCTGTGTTATTCTATGGGTCTCTGTGTTAGTCTATGGGTCTCTGTGTGAGTCTATGGGTCTCTGTGTGAGTCTATCAGTCTCTGTGTGAGTCTATGGGTTTCTGTGTTAGTCTATGGGTCTCTGTATGAGTCTATGTATGTTGAACTTCCTTCGCACCGTACGTAGCCAACCGCGCTCATCGGAGGTACGGGGGGGGGGTGGGGGTACAACAAACTAAACACAAAAAGCGGTTGTAAAGAAATGAGTTTGTCAATCTATAGATGATTTCAAAGTGCAGTGGCTTCGTTATATCAGAAGGAAGAAGCGTTTCAGACGAGCTCAGCGCCTGAAATCCATTTCTTAATAATTATTTTAAAAATGCACGGAAGCAAACTTCCACCACTGTTGTCTATGACCTCAGTGTCAATGTAAACACTCAACTCAAGTGCTTGTTGCGTGCCAGAGGCTCGTGGTGAAAACGGAATGAGAAAAGCGTTAAACCCGGAGCGTCTCCATGCCCCCACGAGCCACGAAAAAGCGGCTGCGACAATAAAGATAAAAAGCGACCGCCCGTTTTAACCCGCGTCAGAGGTGGCCCGGTTGGCGCGTGGGGCGGATCGAACCGTGAGCGCGGCGTAAAAGCATCGCCAATTTCTGTCAATATCACAACGCAAAGTACTACGCTAGACGCTGAATATAAGCACACGTTATACATGCACAGACAACAAAGTACTGAAGGCCGCTTGTGTTGTGGCCGAAACGTCGTGAGAATTTTATTGTATCAATTTATTATTTTGTTCTCATTCTACGTGGTGACTTTACCGAAAGAACCAAAGAAGATGAATCCTTGCAGTCACGAAAGCTTTAAATCGAAACATAGTACGGCGCTAGACGCTGAATATAAGCACACGTTATACATGCACAGACAACAAAGTACTATGCGAGCCTCGGCAGACTGCCACGGGTTCGCGCCGTTCATGAGCATCCGTCGGCCCGGGTCAGTAACCGGGGATGAGACTAGTACCCCATCCAGACCGATGTGCTGCACATGCAATTCCGTTTTTGTTAGAAGGCACCTAATTAATGGTAAAGGCGTTGCGCCGATTGTGTACACACGCTGCAACGGAACGTCCGCTGTTCTCACTGCAGGCAGAGTCAACTGGCGGAAGGCTCCGGGGAATAGTTCACGTATCACTCGCAAGACGGGGATAGTCACACGGGTGGGAATTGAACCCAGGATTAACCATTGAAATGATTCAACTAAACAATTTTTGTTATTGTACCAGGGTAAGGAGGCCCCACTGAGCTACAGAGCTATTTTTTCTAGAAGGAACATGGCCACAATTGATCGTTCAACTAAGTGGCTTGTCATCGTGTGGAAATTTATCGCGACCTAATACTCTAAAACGTGCGATGTCTAAATGTGGAGGGGAAAAACCGGAGGACCGGAGAAAAATCCACGCGACTACGGGAAGAGCCAGAGAGAGAGAGAGAACATGCAGACGCCAAATATACAGCAGCAGCAGGCGTCGGGGTCGGGATCGAATCCACGACCTCCTGCACAGCAGGCGAGGGAGTAAACATCTCCCAGCCACCGCGGCGCCCTGACGCGATCGTAGCGCTGTGCTCGCTGAACGACTGCGCGACCACTCCCGCCCCCTGACACACGCACAGACACTGGCGGAACGACGAATTAAAGTGCCCTCACCATAGTGCGAGGAGAAGGACCAGTATCTCTCCATGGCCGGAGGCTCCCGCGTCGGAAGCTCGCGTGTGGAGCGCGTCGACGAGCTGGGCCGCTCACTCCTCCTCCTCTCCCGGGTGGCGGGGAGTGCTCTCGAGTTGTCCACGGCCGCCGCAGAACGGGACTACGAATTTTAAAATAATCTAATAAAATTATTAATAATCTCGGAAAACGGTCGAGGGCCGTTGCCACCACCACCACCACCGTAGGTCCGGTATCCGGCAGCCAAATTTTTTGTTTTTCACGGAAAGCGGCGTCTCCGACGGCAGCTCGGAACGCGCGACAATCCGGTGTGAGCGGCGGCGGGGGTTCGAGTTGGAGCGGCACGAGAAACGACGGACGACGGGGAGGAGGGGAGCCGCGGTTCAAGACGCGCGAGCGTGCGCTGCGCTCCCCCTGGTCTCGCGGTGCCGACTGTGGCGGCGCTCACTGCCGCGTGCGCGCCGAAGGGTTTAAAGGTCGCGGAACGCTGCGATGCTTAAAAAGTGGAATGCGTCGTGTTTGTGTGTGGGGGGTTTTTTGTGTGAATTCCAAGCGGCCCAACCCCACGCATCTCCGTGCCTCTGTCTCTCTGTGTGTGACTCTCTCTGTGGTTCCGTCTCTCTCTCTCTATGTGTCTGTCTCAGGCTCTCTCTCTCTGTGTCTCTGTCTCAGGCTCTCTCTCTGTGTCTCTCAGTCTCTCTCTCTGTGTCTGTCTCAGGCTCTCTCTGGGTGTCTGTCTCAGGCTCTCTCTCTCTGTGTCTCTGTCTCAGGCTCTCTCTCTGTGTCTCTGTCTCAGGCTCTCTCTGTCTCTCTCTCAGTCTCTCTCTGTGTGTCTGTCTCAGGCTCTCTCTCTGTCTCTCAGTCTCTCTCTGTGTCTGTCTCAGGCTCTCTCTCTCTGTGTCTGTCTCAGGCTCTCTCTGTGTGTGTCTCTGTCTCAGGCTCTCTCTCTGTGTCTCTGTCTCAGGCTCTCTCTGTCTTTCTCTCAGTCTCTTTCTGTGTGCCTGTCTCAGGCTCTCTCTGTGTGTCTCTGTCTCAGGCTCTCTCTGTGTGTCTCTGTCTCAGGCTCTCTCTATGCCTCCTGTGCGTCTCTCTCAGGCTCTCAGTCTCTCTCAGTCTCTCTCTGTGTGTCTCTGTCTCAGGCTCTCTCTGTGTGTCTCTGTCTCAGGCTCTCTGTCTGTCTCTCTCTCAGTCTCTCTCAGGCTCTCTGTCTCTCAGTCTCTCTCTCTCAGTCTCTCTCTCAGTCTCTCTCTCTCCGTGTGTCTCTCTCTCAGTCTCTCTGTGTCTCTGTCTCAGTATCTCTCTGTACCTCCTTCTGTGTCTCTCTCTCAGTCTCTCTCTGTGTCTCTCTCTCAGTCTCTCTCTGTGTGTCTCTGTCTCAGTCTCTCTGTCTCAGGCTCTCTCTGTGTGTCTCTCTCTAAGTCTCTCTCTGTGTGTCTCTGTCTCAGTATCTCTGTGCCTCCTTCGGTGCGTCTCTCTCAGGCTCTCTGTCTGTCTCTCTCTCAGTCTCTCTGTGTGTCTCTCTGTCTGTCTGTCTCTGTGTGTCTCTCTCTCAGGCTCTCTCTGTGTCTCTGTCTCAGTATCTATCTGTGCCTCCTTCTGTGCGTCTCTCTCAGGCTCTCTGTCTCTCTCTCTCTCTCAGTCTCTCTGTCTCTCTCAGGCTCTCTGTCTGTCTCTCTCTCTCAGTCTCTCTGTGTCTCTCTCAAGTCTCTCTGTGTCTCTCTGTCTGTCTCTCTCTCAGTCTTTGTTTCTGTGTCTCTCTCAGGCTCTTTATCTCAGTCCCTCTGTGTGTGTCTGTCTCAGTCTCTCTCTCAGTCTCTCTGTCCCATCTAGATATGTGTGTCTCTCAGCCGCAATGCAACGTGGGTGTCAACTCGTCTGATAACATCTTAGTTTTTCTGTCTCTCTGTCAGACTGTCTCTCAATCTCTCTTTATCCGTCTCTTAATCTGTGTGTGTCTCGTTCTCCACGTATGCGTCTCTCTGCCTCCCTGTTCTGCCACTCTGTCTTCAACTCTCTTTCTCTCTGTTCGTCTATCGATCGCTCTGTGTGTCTCGTATTTACTGTCTGTCTCTGCATCCATTTCTATACAGTATCTGTCTTTATTTGCCTCTGGCTGTCTCTCTGTCTCTCTATCTCTGTTTGTCTGTCAGTCTCTCTCCATGCCTCTGTGCATCTCTCTCACACGCGCAAACACCACGGTGTCTCTCTGTCCCTTTCTCTCTTTGTCTCTCTCTGTCTCTCTCCGTGTCTCTCTCTCCCTGTCCCTCTCTCCACCCCTCACGCACGCACACACCATGGTGTCTCTCTGTCTCTCTACGTGTCCCTCTCTCCCTGTCCCTCTCTCCCTGTCCCTCTCTCCCTGTCCCTCTCTCCCTGTCCCTCTCTCCCTGTCCCTCTCTCCCTGTCCCTCTCTCCGCCCCTGACGCACACACACACCATGGTGTCTCTCTGTCTCTCTCCCTGTCCCTCTCTCCACCCCTCACGCACACACACGCCACGGTGTCTCTCTGTCTCTCTCCCTGTCCCTCTCTCCCTGTCCCTCTCTCAGCCCCTGACGCACGCACACGCTACGGTGTGAGGCAGCCGCGGAGTTGCGTCCGGCGTGCGAAGCAGTGCGCACGCCGGACGATGACAGCTGCACGAATAATTTCCCTCCAGGTTGCGTCGTCGTCGCCGTCACGTGACGGCGATGGAGCCGTCGCAGCGAGGGCTCCATCGCGGTCACGTGACGGCGATGGAGCCGTCGCAGCGAGGGCTCCATCGCGGTCACGTGACGGCGATGGAGCCCTCGCAGCGAGGGCTCCGCGCAGCGTTGCGCAACGCTGCGCGTCCGACGGGGAGCCACGGCCTCGCCCCGCGGAGTTCGTCACCGGCGACGGTCCCGAGCCCCGCAGTCAAGACTCCGCATTCGGACGGCGGGAGCAAGTCCTTCCGTAGGGCAACCACCGTCGACTTTCCGGCAAGGTGGTGCGGCTGAACTCGTGCTCGCCCTGCCAGTGGTGGTGACGATGCCTGGCCGAGTCGACCACCGATCGGCACGTGAACTCTCGGTCCTCGCGATTGTGGGTGAAATGCTCCGACAACAAGCCGATTTCGTTTAGCCAGGGTTCGCACCTCTCATTAGCACACAGCGGGTGCAGCGGTCGCGGATAGGATTAACGCACTGCGCTCATCCTTGGATAGCCATCGAACAAAGACGGTCTCACTGCTATTAGGAAGCCACCGCAGCTATGCACTTTTAAAGCATCTAGATTGAAAACTCATTCCTTTCAAAATGCTTTTTGTGTTTAGTTTCTTGTCCTTTGCCCATACCTCCGTTTAGCACGGTTGGCTATATACGGTGCGGAAGAAGTTCAACCAACCTACGTACATACATGCCACCTGAAGGATTTTTTTTAATAATTTCTCTGAAGACTCTCTTCCAAGACAGCCTTGTGACAAACGGACGAACCGCAGTGGGAGATTTCCGAATGGATTCTCCATCTCAAGAAGCCGCGATAAAAAAATATCATTTGTAAAATAATTAATCGAGAAATATCTCAGCGCTCCGGTTTTTCCTTCCACAATTAGAAACATCCATTGAGATTTTTGTTTGATCATTTTGATGCTATACATTTCCACGTGAAGCTATCATTTGTGGCCAGGTCGCTTCTAAAAAATAAGTCAAGAGCTTGGTGAGCTTCACCTGGTAAGAAAACAAATAATTTAGTTGTATTTGTATATTTTAAAGTAATTTACTTAGTATTCTTGGTTCTTTCGGTAAAGTCACGTAGAAGGGAAACAACCACCATCCATCCCAGAAGAATTCCCTCATCAAGACTCTGCACCATAGAGCCCAATGCATATCCGACCAGGAACACATAGCCAGTGAACTCAGCACGTACACCAAGCTCTTAAGGCTAATGGTTACTCCGACTACACAATCCGCAAAGCTATCACTCAAACCATGAAGAAGGACCCTCTTGAGGAGCCTTTCAAAACCATCACTTTACCCTACATTGCGGAGATCACAAAAAAGATCTCCAAAATCTTGAATAAACACAAGATCCAGGTCCGATTCAACACATTACATAAAATCCGTGATCTGGTTCCGTCTGTAAAAGATGTGATTCCGGACATACAGTACCCAGCGTCTACAAACTAAGTTGCCTCTGTGGTAGTAGTTACATTGGAGAAACCAAACGACATGTCTCGGACGGCATTCGTGAACACAAAGCAGACCTAAAACACGGTAGGACCAACACCTCGGCCGTGGCAGATCACTGTTATAATTCAGTAGGCTCACATGACATAGACTTCTCCAAGACAGAGGTTCTTTGCAAGCCATCTGGCTACCATGAGAGATTCGTTCATGAGGATATCCAAATATACAAACACAGAGACAATTTCAACCGAGAAGATGGATTCTGGCTTAGCAATCATTGGAAGGATTTGATCAACCATTTCGGGTCTTAATTGATTGTTCACGCTTACGGTGGCTTTCAGACCGCATCACATTTTTTCGTCTCGCCCCTCCTCTTTTCCGAACATAAATGGACTCGTCCATCTAAACAAACTGTCAAATCGCTATCCGTGTTGCTAACGTTAAAAAACCGCCACTTTTTTTCAAATTTTCTTGTTGTGGTTTTCACACCTGATGATGATTGCTTGTGTTGCAGTCGAAACGTCGTGAGAATTTTATTGTTTTATATTTTTTTAAATTTTATTGTTTCCCTTCTACGTGACTTTACCGAAAGAACCAAGAATATGAATCCCTGCAATCACGAAAGCTTCAAATCAAAATGTAATTTACTTAGCTTTCCTGGACGTTGCACTCCTATCGTGTTTTTGTTTTCTGTATGCTGTTGTAACGTTCTGACCCGCCCCGACTGGACATCTGTGAAAAAGAGCTTTACAGCTCATCGGATTCCACCAGTATACATTAAATACTCTCCCGATCCCGGATTCACGAAGCCTTAAATATCGAAGTCACTGACGAGCGGGAGACGATCGAAACTTCGTCACAGAATGGGGGGGGGGCGCGGGGGGAGCGCCCCTCCGGCCGTGGGCGAGAGCGGCGGACCGCGTCGACTCGGCGGAGGGGGGGGGCGGAGTCGTTCCGTGGCACTGACGCCGTCCATTGGAGGGGGCCATGGTGCCAGCGATGGTCTCCTGGCTCGACGAGCCAGACGTGGCTATGGCAATCCACTGGAAAGCTAGCATCCAAACGGCGCGCTGCGTTTTTTCGCGAAGCGAAAACAGCAACTTGGCGCTGCGCTCAATAAATGTGTGGTGTAAAACCACGCCTGCATGGAATTGTGGGTGTTTCCCATAATTGTGTGCAGCCTTAATCGTGTTTTGCAGCCATGGAATGTGTTTACATGAAAGGCGTTTAAATTCATTTTTTTTTCTATTTCTTAAGTTCAGTCATTGACGACCGGACTGACTGCACCAACTCCTCGCTGCATTGAGGAACCCCAGAGGGGGGGGGGGGGGGGTTATTAATCAGGGGCGGCTGTAGCCCCGATCCAAACCCAGCAGCACCGGCTGAAGCGGTCATCAACGGCTCTCGTGAGCCACCCAGCCGCTCCTGAAGTTCACGCGCGCGCACGCACACCCGGCGAGATTTCACGGCCTAATTACGCGCCCACTCCCCCCGACCCACGTCACACCGCGGCAACGCCAGGCAGAGCCGGCACCGCGATCCACGCAGCGCCCCGGCTCTCGGGTTCGCCGGTTCAATACCCATCGTCGCGCTCCCGTCAAAATCACGAATCGAATCGGGGGCGGACCAATCGATTGCTTACGAGTCACACGCGCATTACATCGCATGTGTGAATTGGGTTTGCTCTCCAGCACACCGGTGGGCTGACCTAGTAACTAACTGGGCACGTTTTGTTTACGTGACAAACCCTTACTGGATGGCTGTGTCGGGTGCTAGCGGGTTAACAACACATTTATACTTACACGATCTAACCCAAAAAAAAACATTTATTATAAACATGAGTTACGGTATATATATATTTTTTGCCGCTGTGCCAGCAGCATGAGGCATTAGGTGACCACTGCTGCAGGATTCGGTCGTGCAAGGGGTTGTTAGCGCACTGCGTTATGAACCTGGCTGAGCCGAATTTGATGCCCGGCCAAGACAAAGTGGCGGCGAGCACGACACCTGAGCTGTTTCGTGCGCCCCGTCCGCTCCAACAAAAACGCGCTGGCCAACGCGGTGAAGTATGGCCGAGCGACCCACGTGACTGACATGGCGTACGGAGGCCCTCGTGCAGCGGTGGAGTGATACAGGAGCTGGCGGAGGTACACAAGAGCCCACAGCTTCACACCGCTTTTAGATTATATACGTCTGTCCCGACTGCAGATTCTGCACGCACCACCCACAGTGACGGAGAGAGAATCGATGCGCGAGCAGAGCCATGACCCACTGTCCCAGGTCGCTCTTGCAAATGAGACTCCTCCTAGTCTCTGTGAGTTCCTCTCGCCTGGTTAAACAAAAAATACACTTGACCCCCCCGAATCGCGACCCCCTTTCAGCCGATTCGCGGAAGGGGTGAACTTTTAACGGCGCTGATCGCTGCACGGCAGTGGCGGTACCGGCGGCACCGGTGGCATCGAAGACTTGTGTTGTCAAGAGATTCGCAACCCCCCACGGAGAGCGGTATTTTTCGGGGTTCGACCCCTCGCCAAAGTTGATTACCTTCTTGGGCATAACATGGTGGGGGAAGAGACAAACCCCACTGATTGGCTGCGTCGGGTGGTGGCGGGTTTTGACGACACAATAATCTTTACACAGCGATCTAACCCTAATCCTAAAAAACCTTTACAACGGATATCGGTCGCGAAATCCTCCTCCTGCTACGACTGCGGCGCGTCAGAATGGAAAAAGAACTCTCAAAATGATGGGCGGCAGGGCGGTGCGTTCATAAGAAAGCATGGCATCGCAGTGAGGAAGGCCTGGGTTGGTTTCCCGCCCCGGGCACCCTGTTTCTCCGTGGAGTTTCTACGTTTCTCCTGCTGGTTCCGTGAATGGGTTTCTTCCGGGGCTTCCTCCGAGGGATAAAACGAACGAACGAATGAACGCGCAATTGAACCGGCAATGGGCCAAACTTCCCAACGTTAAAAAAATGCCACGAAGGTTCCTCGACTGGTATCACGCATGGCAGCAACAAATTGGCAGGACCCTCCTGCAAAACTGTCTTAAGACTCTGTGATGTTTTCCTAGCTAAACAAGCAGAACAATAATAATGATGGAAAATAAGAATCGGCGTTACCCTTTCTGGCAATAAAGGGGGCGTTAAAGATGTTCAAAACACATGATACCTTTCGTCGCTGTGCTGTTCGCCTTCTGGGCGTTCTCTGGTCTAACACTGGTGCAGGCAAGGCCACAAAGAAGGCTGTGTCTGGTTTCAAAGACAATGCATAGCTTCAATATCAGAGCATGTTTGTTTGCATGTTCACCACAAGTACGTGTTGTTAATGCCGACTTGATTCCTCGCGAGAGAGAGGAATCCATTTGATGTTTGAACATTTTAACACAAATCCTGTTCTTTTACTAGAAAGGGTAAAACCTATTCTTATTTTTCATCATTTTGGATATTTGCAAAAAAAGGTCCCATAGATGATGATCATAATCATTAATGATAATTGACCCGTAAATAAACAAACAGCAAAGGGAGCAAGGTGAGCCCAGATCGATTCGATGCATCCTGTGATGGCCAAATCGGCGGCGGTGGTGGCGTTGGGGCGTGTGGCAGGAGGATTCCGTCAGCTTCACAGCACCAGGCCTCGGGCTTACGATCCGATTCGTAGGCCCAAGACAGGTCGACAAATGAGGCACCAGTCTTAAGAATATTTTTTGTTTTGTTTCAAATGCGGCTTCGGCATTTTTTGTAAGGGCCAGGATCCCCCAATCGCGGCAGCAGCAGCTTCTTTGTGGCCTGAACCAGGCTTGTTCCTGTGGGAGGATGGCTTCAGCGCTGGCGCAAATTCTACCCCAGCATCAGGCGCTCACGGGGTTCACAGGCCGTGCGCCGAGGCGATATCGGCAGACAACTCGTATCCGTCCAGTGCTCGCCGAGCTGCATTGGCTTCCGGTTGCCGAACGAATACATTGCAAGGTCGCACTCGTTACACACGAAGTGCTCGCCACCAATGAACCACGATACCTTGCCGAACCCCGGTCATCCTCGCAGCAGCGGCTTGTGGCTTCACCATCGAACAAAGACGGTCTCGCAGCATCGCGCACTTTCATATGCGCTTCTGCGACCGTATGGAACACTCTTACTTTCGATATTAGGAAGCCACTAGAGCAATGCACTTTTAAATCATCTAGATTCATAAACTTATTTTAAAATGCTTTTTGTACTGAGTTTGCCGTTCTTTCCACGCACCTCCGATTAGTACAGTTGGCTAAGTAAGTTTCGAAATTAAGTTCAACATTTGTACGTACATGCAAATCGCCACAATCGGCCCCGGAGTTTCCTGAGCTTTCAGAAAGTCGATGACCGTGGCCTCACTCCGCACTCGGGGGGGATTTTTCCGGCCCTGAGCAGCAAGTCGGTGAAAGAGGCGGCCAGGTTGTGCAGGAATCCCGAGGTCTCGCTCATCCCTGTGCCGCCCAACGCCGAGTCACTCTATCTAGTTGTCTGGCTTCGAATCACTGGGTAATTTTCCAGTGTTTGCCACGATCTAAGCAGACCGGACGGCGTGGCAGATAAGCGTCGCATTGTTGCAATTCCTGACATCAAAGGGAGAGGCCGCTACCGTTGGCTGCCACGGCCGGCGCCACGCACGCCACGCGCTCGCGGAACCTGGTCCTGACGGGTTTGAACAGTAACCCGAGCGGGCATTGCTCAAAGGGAAGACCCCGAACGATGACGGGATGCCGTCGTATTGCATCACCGAAACGACAATCGGTCTACGGGGCGATGGCTCTGCTGCGACGGTGGAGATCTGCTAGGTGCAAATGAAAGAACGCCCATTCGGCCGCTCGCGTCCTGGACCATGGCCACTAAACCGCGCGCTGCCATCACTGCTTTAAAAGTCGCTGGGCTCCAGAGATTAGCGTGGAGCGGCTCCCAGGATGGTGGGAATTTAGTCTGGTGAATGGAGGTGAAAGGAATTGGGCAAAAGTTGAGTCTCCGTATCGAGGCTGTGGGTCAGTGTTGAGGCTGTGGGTCATTTAATGGGCTGGCTCGGCCATGTTGAGGCCTCATGCGTCGAACAGCTTCATGCAGTGGCCCCGTCATTTCACGGCCACAAATTTTCTCGTTGGGAAGCTGCCACGGCCGTGAAAAAGTGCGACGGTTCACGCGCCGGCCTTGCAATCCAGAGGTGCGCCGGTTTGGTGCCATCTCCCGGCACGGCGGTTAAGATCCACCTGCCCCTTCCACCGCCTCTGTCCACCGCAGTGGTGTAAGTGGGTATTGCCCACTTAGTTGGTCCGCACAATGGGTGTGTCGCGCGCGGTGGGGCAAAGCGTCGGCTATTGCCAACTCTTCCAAGACGCAGTGGCCAGCGTAGAAGAGTAGGGGTCAAAATACCCTCTTCCCAGAGGGGGGGCTCTTCTGACAGCAGTGGAATGAGCGGGCCAATTGCAGGGCTGCCCCTTCACCCGCTATGTCCACAGACCCTGACGAAAGCACAAACCATTCCGCACGTAGCGTTTTACTCCGACGTGCACGCCCGGCCAGGTGGTTCTGTGGATTGACGCACAACCGGCAGGCGAGTACACCAAGTGGGTTGTTGCTGACCCGGTGGGGACAATTGTATCGCGGTCGCCTCAAACGTGTAGGATTTTTTTTTAACCTGCCCCTACTCACGTTCTAACCCGCTTCATCCTGGACATCTGTGAAAAAGAGCTTCATAGCTCATCGGATTCTTCCAGCATCAATACAAAATTCTGATTCTGATTTTCTTCAGGTTCTCCAGTTTTTTTCTTCCGCCAAAAAAAACAGAAACATTTTGGCCAAACAGCCGTAGGCAGGACCCTCCTGAAAAGGAGCCTCGGGGGTCTCCGTGCGACCTTCCTGGGTCAAGTAAAGAATAAAAATCCCAAGTCAAGAGAGACGGCTGTCACCACCCTCCATGGAAGACGCTGGAACCGATATCGCAACGAATCCACGCAGTGGCTCACGGGCGGAGAAGCACACAACACTCACAAGCACATCGCCAAGCCATGCCCCGGTCGGGGGGGGGGGGATAAAATGCCTACCGCCGCTTGTGGGAAGTCACTTTGTGGGAAGCAGTTGTCCCATAGGAGCATAACCAAGTCCTTCCCCAGCACCTCCGATCAGCACGGTTGGCTACGTATAGTGCGAAAGACGTTCAACGTACACACATACATAGCCTCACACAGAGAGCCAGAGACTCACACAGAGAGCCATCGTTTTTTGCCCTTCCTCCACACCTCCGATAAGCACGGTTGACTACGTACGGCACGGAAGAAACTCAACACGCATGCCGGCATAGCCCGTCATATGAACATGGGATGTCCAGCGATGGCTCGTGGGTCGCGCGACAGGACAGAGTGACACGGACACCCCTGCGTGGACCCTCACCGTGGGGAGCAGCGTTCATGAAATGCTGCCCCCAAGTGTTAGAACCAGATGGGGCGGACGCACGCAAGACCACCCCGAGCCTGGTGCTGTTGGGTAATTTCGATTTTTTGGCTGCTATAAATGTCCACGTGATGACAAGCCCCTTCGTTGAGCTATCATTTGTGGCCAGGTGGCTTCTGCAAAAGAAGCGAATGGCTTGGTGGGCTTAACTTGGTAAGATTAAAAAAATAATGTAGGTTTTTTTTTAATGATTTGTTTACCTTTCCTAAACTTTGCACTCCCAGAGGCGTCACGCCGCTTGCTGCCACCCCTCATGGACTTCCGCCCATACGAGACCTACAGAACCCTTCGAAATGTTTTTTGTACTAATGTTACTCGTAAATCCCCTATATCACTGAATGTAATGGCAATAGTAGTGACATAAACAACTAGAACAATTTCAATTATACCTTGAAATTACAATATTCCCTTTAATTACTACGTGATTCTCTAAAAAGTCATTGATATAGGTTCACAAATACTAATTACCACAATATTGTAGCTAGAACACTAGAACATTTGACAAAATCAGCGACTATAAAAACACGACCAGCGACAAAAACAACAGCACCTGCTTGTAGCGCATGCAGACGAAACCACGTGACTCGAAGCGTCACTGCAGTTGGGTAACAATGACGGCTCTGAACGGAGCGCATTAGAAGGTTCAAAAAGTAAATTAGCATAGAGTTTTAGCCTTGTAGGTATATTGATACAGTACATGTAAGCCGGGCTTACGAACAACGTTTTTGTTGTAACTAACTACGGGGATATGTTTATATATAAAAAAAAATACATTTCTGTTGAAACACTGCACAGAAATGGTATCAACAGTCATGTTAATGTCACCCCCTCCGATAGTGTCACCCGGTGCGGTCCGCACACCCCTAGTGACGCCACTGCTTCCTTGTTCTCCCCAGTGCTGATATTTACACGCCACACCAGGTTCTCACTTGAGGCCGAGTATACCTGTGGGGGGGGGGACCCACCACGAATTCAGACATCACTCACCACTGATTTTAGCCGTGGCCAGACATTGACCTCAGGCCCCCGGATTCGTAGCGCAGCACGCAAACCGCTGTTTCCACCGCTCAATTACAACTGCCAGGGTGCATCTCTCCACACTTCGATGCGCACTTTTCTACACACACACGTACATCGTGAACTGTGTCAGGTCAACGTCCCCTACCCGGGCCCTATTCTGCAGCCTCCAGGGCCACTGCTGCCCACGAACGCCCATCAAGGTGAGCTGGGCACACGCAGGAGTGGTGTGGCCTCTGCCTTCGTCTCCCCAGTGCTCATGTTCACTTACAAGCTAGCAGTGGCCCATAAACGGAGCACGCGCCAGACACCACTGACCATGTTGTAGGAGTGGCCAAGAGAAGAAAAATGTTCTCATCACTGGACCAGGCGACTGAATTTTAGGCCGAGCTGACCTCGAGGAGACCCAAGCCGGGTTCAAATACCAAAATTAAAAAAAACTCAACACATTTGTCAACAACATTGCGGCCTTCAAAGTAAAAAAATAAATATAACGAATTACGTTTTGGGAGGCAGTGGCACTTCTTCATAGCAAAACAAACCAAACGGTACATATATATTTCCCTGTCACGGCTCACACGGTGCGATTGAAAAATGTGCCGAGCTGTTGTCTGTGCTTGTGCACCACTCCCAATGCAGCAGCAGCGAACCGTGGGCTCCGACCGTTCCTTTGCGGTAACGAACAAATCAATGAAGCCGTCCGTTCCCAAGGGAGCCGGCGAGCGTCCCGCGGCTCTGCTCAGGGTCCCGAGATGCGGCTGTGCTTGGAACGCCGCGGAACGAATCGACGCGGCAGACGCAGCGCAGCGCAGCGCTCCGAGTTCGTGCTGCCGTACATAGGGGCCCAACGTTTGCTCAAGGAGGCGATGGATGTCACGGCGACACGAGCGAGCGAGCCAACACAACCGCTCCCTCGCACACAGCCACAGCAGCGGCGGCGGCGCTGCGAACATTCCCCCCCGATGCCGAGCGAGGCCGAGACCGCTTACCCGGCGGCACTGCGTTGGCAGCAGCGGTGCTCGGCACAAATAACGACCACGGCGACGACTACTACAGATTCTTCAACGACGCCGAGGCCTTCAAAGGAGAATTATTTAACAAGCGACGTTCCGGCTGTGGAGCGGCAAGCGGGTTTCCACATCGTGTCAAAGGGCCACCACCCCCCCCCCCCTCCCAATATCACGGAATTTACCCTACGGCCCCCTATGCGGCAGCCTCACGATTTACACCGGTGGCTCCCTTGTCATCTGCAATAACAACAACAATAATAACGACAACAACAATTTCAACTTCTTATGCGCTGGGCCACCATCACCCAGCAGCCGCTCGCCCTCGTGGAGGGAGCCAGGGGATGGACACGGCAGGTGCGAGGGGGGACCCGCGGACGAGCGGTGTCGAGCCAGCAATCAAATTCCCTCCCCCCCCGCCAAAGCTCTGCTGTCCTCTGTTTATCATGGTGTTATCGGTCAATACTGGGGGAGAGAGCGAGAGTGTGTGTCGCACCCGATCGAACCACCAAGGTGTAATTACCCCGCCCTTTAAGAAAACACGCGAGTTTGGATTAAGTGAAGAAGAAGAAAAAAAAGTTTAATTTGCGGCGACAGTTTTTGTGGCCGAGACCGTCCACTTCCTTGCCACGCTCTGACCGCTCGGCTTAACGACCCCTTCCCTCAGCCAGTCTGATGGGTCTCTCAGCCCAGTAGGCCGTGACTACACAACAACAACAAACACACCGACGTCCATCATCGTTTAAAGTAAAAAATGCTGTTCAGTCCACGGAAAATCCCGGGAGGGAGACGCAGGAGACACCTTCCCGGTGCGCTCAATTAGGCGGTTTTACACCCAGCGGGCAATCGTCGTCGCGTACCGGCAGACCGATGCCCGGCTTGCAGGCCAGATGCCGAGTCAACTTTGTGCCACACGGGGACAGCTGCCACTGGGGGTGGTGGTGAGGGGGTGGTGGTGGTGGGGGCGGCACATCCCCTGGAGCGCACTCCGAGGCGCCCCTCGGCCATAACAGAAGAGTCAGAGTCGGAACGTCAACTCACACTGGAGGAATCCGACCGGCTATAAAGCACTTTGTTTCACAGATGTCCAGTCGAGGAGGGGCGGCCTCTATCCAGATCGCAACAAACTGCGCACCATTATTATTATTATTCTTGCTGGGATCCCAGATAAATCCCCGTGGCTATTTTCCCTTCATTCAACCGACGTCATAAGGGGGGCGGTAATACAAACGTACGCTCAAAGACACCGCTCAAAGACACCGCTCAAAGACACCGCGCAAAGACACCGCGCAGAGACACCATGCAAAGACACCGCACAGAGACACCGTGCAAAGACACCGCGCAAAGACACCGCTCAAAGACACCGCTCAAAGACACCGTACAAAGACACCGCGCAAAGACACCGCTCAAAGACACCGCACAAAGACACCGCACAGAGACACCGCGCAAAGACACTGCTCAAAGACACCGCACAAAGACACCGCACAAAGACACAGCACAAAGACACCGCACCAACGCACGAGGCCAAGCAACGTTTGCAGAGTGCGTTTGTTTGTTTGTGTTGCACGCGTTGCCAAAGGCACGTGGTGTGTTGGCGCACACTTGGTAACTATTCGGCGTTTTAAATATCTCAACACCCCCTGTTTTAAATCGCCAGAGGAGGGTTAAAGCCCCGCTGAAGATTTCGTCGCGAAGCCGAGCCACGCTTGCGGAGTCTCGGCGAGAGGGGTGGCGCTAGGTTCCAGTGGCCAGGCTTTAAAAACGAGGTCTTCACGCGTGACGATATCCACGTAGAGCCCCTCGCATGTACGCCTGTAAGTACGTTGAACTTCTTTCGCACCGCACTTAGCCAACCATGCTCATCGTCGCATCGCAATTAACTCAGCCTAAGCCAAGCTCCGAAGCTGAGGATGTATGGAGAACCCTGGCAGTGAAGAGCAAACCCTTCGCGTGAGAGAAACGGCCCGCACAAGAGGATGTCACAGAGCTACATCTGAGAGTTCTCCTTCTTCTCCTTCTTCATCTTCAAGGGACCTCTGGAACCACGCACAGCAGAGGGCGGGGTGCTTCCCACTCGCTCTGCGTATGACGCTGACATTCATCGCATGATGGTCAAACCGATATTTTAACTCTCGGATTAGCTCCGAGGGCGAGGCTGAATCGTTTGACCATTGGACGATTATCGGGCAGCAGTGCACTCCGCTGCCTCCTGACACGGCGATCTGACCGCCTGAATGCGGCTTCGTAGTTGTTCCCTCTGCGGCTACCTCAGTCCGTACGACAGAGGAAGAAGAAGAAGGCAGTGCAAGTGATGGTGAGGTTATTTACCCCCCACGCCATCCATGACGTGCTTCACAACGGTGCCCCGAACGTGTAATTCTAAACGTTATACATCGGCTTTTCACGACCAACATCACGGCTCAATTCTCAGTCACAGTTAGTACCGTTTGAGTTGGATCACCGTGTGCGTATACTGCCAGTGTTTAACGATGACCCAACACAGAGGGTGATATTTGTGCGCGCGTGCAACGGGACGCAGAGCACGGGGGGTGAGGGGGGGCGAGGGGGGGCCACGGACGAGCCGTGGCGACGACAGCGTTGCTGTGGAATTGTGTCACAGCAAAGACAAAGATCCCCCATGTAGCCTTCACAGAGTGTTGGAGCAAGAGCTGCGAGCGAGCCCCTATGAAGGCCGGAGCGGCACACGAGTGGAGCGGGGTAGCCAGCGCCGCTCCCCAAGCGGCGATGTTTGCACACCGCAACCGGCTACCCATTTGAGGCCGAGTCGATCTACGGGAGGCGCCCTGGAGCAGTTCAGACAATCGTCACCGGTGTTGGTGGCCGTGAGCGGGAGTCGAACCGGGGTCGCGCCGGGTTCGCGGCGCGCTAGCCGCTGCGCCGGCCGCTCCCCCCCACTTGAGCGAAAGAGCGCCACTGCACACACTCGTCACAACACTTGACGACAACAACACGTCCATTACGGGGGAATGCATTTCGCCCGTCTCCTTCGCCGCGGCATTACCACGACGACCCTCCCGTGTTGTTTTCGCTCTCTCCTCCTGTCGCAGCGGGCAAAGGGGGCCCCACGCGCGTTGGCCGCATAGGGAGCAACGCTCACGACGCTGGAGTTGATCTCACGAGGAACGACTGGCGACTGCCATGGTAATGTGGAATTGACAATTTTCACCACTGGCTCAAATACCTTCAATAAGAACCAGCGGGCTAGCGACCCACCCACCCCACAAGCTCGTGTCGGGGAGAGGCAGAGACACATTTTTAAGTTTACTTCAACCAGCGTGATTTTGGCGTGACAGCCAAAAAACGATATTACGTCCCGCCACCTCCCGATGAGCACGGTTGGCTGCGTACGGTGTGCGAAAGAAGTTCAACGTACGTCTTAATTCTCAGAGCTTGAATTTAAGCGAAGTGAAGGGTGGCATTGAATGTGAGGGGTGTTTCCCTGCAGTCATTTGGTGACCGGGAGCCAACGGCCGACATCTCACTGCGGTTGAGAAGCTGGTTTAATCACGCGCGGCTGGAACCCCGGATGCAAACCCAGGCTTTCACCAGTGCTGGCTCAGCACTCTGAACTCTTAAAGCCACCACCCCTGGTCATCGGCTAAATGTAGTCGTTTTTTTTCTTTTTTTAAAGTGGGCCCGAGGTGCTCATCTATTTACAGCCCTGAGCAAGCGATGGAAATTCCACGTTCCTGCGGTGAGGGGGGGGGGGATTCCATCCCAAACAACAACCACCGGTGTTGACGCGCCGCTAACCGGTACTCGTTTTCTTGACCCCCCCCCACCCCACTACTGGAATGATGAATGGAAAAACCAACGGCCAAGCGAGCGGCAACGCTGAACTTGCCACCTTCCGTTTTCCGGCCGCGCTTTCACCTCTCCGTTTGCTACCGCAACCAGGTGACGAAAAACGACAAATGACGGGAGAGAGAGAGACTTTTCCCCGCCGTTTTTTGCTGTCGTTGCAGCTCGTGAACTTTTCGTAAAAACCCGTCGGCCGTCGTTGGATATCGGGCGGCACGCGCAAGGAGATCGCCGATGTTCCTTCGAGACTCTGAGCCGGCAGGGTGGTGTGGTGGGGCAAAGGACGGCGGTACAACGAGCGGGTCGCTCGTGGTCCGGCGGAGTGATTGGAACTCCAGCTTCCTCCCACACACAAATACAAATACTCGAAGGGGAATTGGTGGACTCATCGGCAGCAGTACTCTCCTGAAAACGAGTCTTGAGACTCGGGGAGTCTGGACACGTAAGTGACTATGAAGTATGAATACTTCGTGGTTAGGTGAGTGGGCAGTTGGTGGGTGAGCGGATCAATGAGTGAATGGGCAGGTGGGTGAGTGAGTTGGTGAGTGGGAGAGTGGGTGAGTGAGTTATTGAGTGGGTGAGTGGGTTGTTCAGTGGGTGAGTGGGTTGTTGAGTGGGTGAGTGGGTTGTTGAGTGGGTGGGTAGTGGGTTGTTCAGTGGGTGAGTGAGTTGTTGAGTGGGTGGGCGAGCGGTTGGCTGGATGGGTGAGTGGGTGGGTGATTAATAACATGAACAAAATATATATACATGTAACTCAAATGCAGCTATCGGTTTTGGCATTGGTATGGCCAGCGTGCAGCTGAGAATCCGGCTCTCAATCGCGGGAAGATACATTCCGGATCCGAAAACAGGATGTCAGCGGAGGGGGAAGAAAAGGCTGTCTCTCTCCGACGTGGCCATCACGATGGGCCCGCTTGGTCGCTGAGAGAGTAAACAACACAGCCCTGTTACTGTCTGCACAGGGCCCCACAGTGAATCACAAATGCTGTGCTTCTGGCTGTATAGTGGGGTGGGAGGGGGGATAGCGTCCACGCCCCCACTCACACGGGTGAGCACCGCCACTAATGTGGGATAATGGAGTCAATTACAGACACTGCTCTTAGGCGGTGGACGGGAAATGTCACCAAACAATCACGGAGCAACGCACGTGCGCACGCGTGCACACGCACGGACAAACGCGTGCACACGCACCGACAAACGCGTGCACACGCACGGACAAACGCGTGCACACGCATAGAAACGCGTGCACACGCATAGAAACACGTGTGTTTACACAAAGACAAATATACCCCATATAGCCTTTAACGGACTGTTGGGGTAAACGCTGTAAGCGAGCAGCGCCTATGGAGGCCGGCACGGGCACACGCGGGGGTGGGTGGCCAACGCCACGCCCGGCCGCCTTTGTCTCCCAAGTGGGGATGTTTACACGCCGTAACCAGGTAATCGTTTGAGGCCGAGTCAACCTAGGGGAGGTCCGGGGACCGGTTCAGATAGTCGTCGTAAGCGGGGAATCGAACTCGGGTCGCCGGGTTTGCGGCGCAGAGCGCCAAAAACTGCACCGCGCACAGACACAGGGCACACCGATACGGCCACGTAATGAACACACGCACGCACAAGGGTGCATGCTGTTTGGGGCACTAAGCCGGGATCAGGCGAGAGATTACGAGAACGCGCGAAGCCGCGCTGGCGATTCGCATTTCATTTCGCTCGTATTTCGCGTTCTTCTTGGTCGCACGGAACGAACGTAGCCCGCAGCTCGCCACTTGTCTTCCACGTAACGGCGTCCGAGCCCCGCTTCGTCATCCCACCGCCGGAAGAGGCGCCCCTCGCCCACCACCGTCGCAAGCAATGGGGGATGCTTGACCGTAAACATCACCACATCGAGCGGTGGAGCCCTAACGAAGGAGGGTGGCGCAAGTCGCACAGGTGACGCCCGTTTCGTGCCCACGGCCTGCCCGTGACACCTGCGCGCGGTGGTCGCTCCGTGCGGCCACCGCACAAGGACTCAAACCTGCTGAGATTCCCAGAGCCTGGCAGGATAGGGCGCGTCACGGATGAAGTGCTCATGGGTGCTGAATCTTCATCTGCACACACAAGTATATATATGCTACAGGCATACCTCTTATAGCGCTGCCTCTTATAACGCCGTTTCGTAACATCGCTCTTATGTCCTGGAGGAAAATTGCTGCCACGGATCAGCCCCCATATATGGAAGAGAGTGGGCATGGCTTTGCCCGTAGGGTCGCGTCTTTGCCCATACGTGGTCTTGTGGGACCCGAATCGAGGCGTCTATTGCATCAATTCCTCCTGGAGCAGCGATTCATCGAGGAGCTGACAAGTCAGACTGTGACAACTACAGAGGAATCTCTCTTCTTGCCACCGCTGGTAAAATGCTGGCAAGAATCCTACTAAAGAGACTTCTACCACTTGCTGAGAGAACTCCTTCCTGAATCACTGAATGGTGTTCCACCCGGCAGGGGAACCTCAGACACGATCTGCTCAGCCCGACAACTCCAAGAAAAGTGCCAGGAGCAGAGACTACCATTGTACATGGCCTTCTTCGATCTGACTAAAGCTTTCGATTCTGTTAATCGTGAAGCACTATGGAGAATCCTTCTAAGATGTGGCTGCCCAACAAAATGTGTTAACGTCCTCCGTCTGTTGCACGACGGCATGAAGGCTGTCAACCCCTCGGGTGGTGAAACCTCAGAGCCAATCGAAGTAAGGGCCCGTGTGAAGCAAGGCTGCGTTATTGCACAAACTCATTTCTCCATCTTCCTGGTGGGAATGCTTCATCTGACAGTGAAACAGACTTCCCAGAGGCATAACTATCACATATAGGACAGACGGGAACATATTCAACATCAACCGTTTCAGAGCCAAGTCGAAAACATCAATCACATCCGTCATTAATTCCAATATGGTGCTGATGCCCAAGTCGGTGCCTGCTCAGAAGTTGACCTGCAGGTCATCGTCAACATATTTACAGATGCTTACAGGAGGCTGGGTATAACACTCAACACCAGCAAAACAAAGATCCTTTTTGAACAAGCTCCTGGAGGACACCTACCACCCCCTACAATCAATAACAACAATGCAATACTCGAAAACGTTTCCAGTTTCCCATACTTAGGCAGCCATCTCTCTAGCAATGTCTTAGTTGATTATGAAATCCAACATTCGGATTGCCCGAGCTAGTGCTGCCTTTGGCAAACTTAAGAACGGGGTCTTCAAAAGACCACGACATTACCACCAAGACCAAAGTGGCTGTATATGCAGTGATCATTCCAACCCTCTTATGTGGTGCAGAAACCTGGACCACCTATCGCAAACACGTAAAATCTCTCTAAATGTTTCATCGACGCTGTCTCAGGAAAATACTAAACATCACCTGGGAAGAAAGACAAACGAATACCGGTGTCCTGGAGCGATCCAACTCATCCAGCATAGAAGCCATCATGATGAAGTACCAACTCAAATGGGCAGGTCACCTTGTGGGGATCAACGACTCGAGACTTACTTAGCAAATCTTCTATTCCCAGCTCAGCGATGGATTACATGCCCCTGGAGGTCGAAGGAAGCGTTTCCGTGACAACCTTTTAATGCACCTCAAGTGAAGCCACACAGATCCAAACAACTGGGAAATCTCTGCTCTTGATAGACCATCATGGAGGGCCAAATTCACAACAATGGAACTCAGCACTTTGATGCCATCCGAAGAGAGTTGATAGCCAGGAAGAGAACACGCCACAAAGCAACATACAGAGACGACCAGGGTGAGCCTCAGGATGGACCATCCCTGCCCCCCACTGTGTCAAGATCTGCAGGTCACGGATTGGCCTACTCAGCCATCTCCAGACCCATGGCCAGCCAGGCCCACCTCACAACACGGACAAGTGACACCTGGAGGGAAATCATTACTCGACTACGAGGGATCCCAGAACAAGTGCACTATGTATGCACCTAATACACGTAATGCACTGTGTGTAACGAGTGTACGGAGTGTACAGAGTGAACGGTGTACACTATGTGCCCACACCAAGAACCCTCTCCCTGCACCACGTTCCGTGACCCTAACGGGAAGTTACTAATCGCTGAGTTGCAAATTGCCGAGATTAAGTCAAATGACCGGTAGGCGGCGGCGGCATGGAAGCAGAATATAAACTATCTGCAGGCCTCATCAGCCACTCAAAGGCGCCACCACTGATCTACGGGAAACGTGAAACCACCCCGTTCTTCATCGCCGCTTACGACTGACCTGCAAAGAGCGAAGAGAGAGAGACAGAGACAAACGTCTCCACCTCGTAGCGAGGGCAGTGAAGCGACCTCGCTACGAGGTGGTGACAAACGTCTCCACCTCATAGCGAGGGCAGTGAAGTGACCTCGGCAAGCGCAAAGACTCGCTAAGCGCGCTGACAGCGAGAGCGATTTCCTTGCTCAAATCGAGCATCGAGGCATCGGTGGAAATTGCACGTTTCTATGGCGGGAGCGAGACTATCCGCAGACAACCGCTGTTGACTTCCCATGTAAAGTGGTACTCGTTTTATCGACACCGTAGAGATGATGGGAAGAGGTAACCCCCTAACCGTCCCTGACGCCTGCTGTGTAGTTGGAGTCTCTCTGTCCCCGTGGTCACATGGATTTTTATCCTGATCCTCCAGTTTTTCCCACCACATTTAGAATTAACATCACACATTTACAGCTATACATTTGCACGTGATGATAAGCCACTTCATTGAGCTATCATTTGTGGCCATGTCGCTTCTGAAAAAAGAGCTACGTAGCTCAGTGGGGGTCTTCCTTAACTGGTAAAGCCCAAACTATGCAAGTATTGAGTGCACCATCCATGTGTAGTGGGTTACTTTAGCGACACACTAGTCGTAGGAGGCAACACACATTTATTCTACACTTTAGACACTTGTTCACACACGGGATAACGACAGCCCACACGCTGCCTGACCCACGACCCCGAAGACGACGACGTTCCATTCCAACCACAGACAGCCCTGATTCAGCCTCGGGACTTCCCTTTTATGCCCCCGGCATGACCTGGCTCCGTCCTCGGCCACGCCCCTTCTGGAACCTACCAGAAGGTTCTGGGCTATACCCCACCTGTCCCCTCGGTCACCTTTGCCCCACATCCCTTACCCCGGCCTATCACGTGCCCTGCTAGCCGGCTGGGCTACTACGTCCTCATATGTCCCTTTCTGTTAGCAACCAGCGCTACGCACCCAAGTGACCCATTCCGTGGCATTGCTCTGCTGGCAGAACGGCATCTACGCCCACAATTCCCCTCTCTGTCAGTAACCAGCGCGACGCGCCGTAGTGACCCATTCTATGCCACTACACATGCACACCCTGGCAGTATCGCTGCAATCTATATAGCATCTACTGCTACCTTGGATTGGTTGAAGGACCTTAACATTCAACTATGATGTCTATGCAAACTGTTGCATACATGCCACATGAAAGAAGAAGAAAACCTGGTAAAATTTAAAATTGTTTGGTAGTTTTAGTTTAGCCGGGCATTTTAACTCGCGACCTTCCGATTGCCGTGATGCTGGGGGGCGCTGGCCAGATTGAGCCCCCTCACGGTTCGAATTCAAGCGGCCGCCCTGATTAATACCACGCTTGTGTAATGAACGCAATGGCAAACACACGCCGTCCGCTTCACTCGCAGTGGAGCGATAAGATGAGCGAGCCCATTGCGTGGTGGCGTCAGGATCAAGAAATCTGCCAAATTCGAAAGTCACACCGCATATTACTCAATTGGGATCATACAAAGGAACGAGCATCGCCACCCTACTGGCAGCAGACTCATGCCCCGAGTCACTCTCGCAATGTGACTCATCCTGGCCTCTTAAGGTCTTAATGAGCATGAACCATCACGCGAACTCCAGTTCATCCTCGCAGCAGCAGCGGTGAACTTTGGCTGACCACTCAACAAAGACGGTCACCGCATCGCGCACTTTCAGATGCGCTTCTGCGGCCATCTGAAATGCTCTTCCTTCCAATATTAGAAAGCCACTGGAGCTATACACTTTACATCTAGAATGAAAACTAATTTATTTAGAACTTTTGTTTATTTGCCTTTTCTCCACACCTCCGATTAGCACAGTTGGCTACTTATGTTGAGAAGCTCAACATACATACATACCTGGTTACACGAAAAAAAATGCGAAAGTTGAACATTTTAGACATATTTCGTCACCGTATTTCATTAGTATCCAATGCATTAAGTAAAGGCAGGGTTATTTGTTTGTGACGTCACCCAGAAGGCTCCGCTTTAATGCCCGGCAAGGTTTTACACGGCCTCGTCTTCGCGCCGACAGTCCAAGAGGTTAAAGGGAACGAACGCGAGCTCACCGGCGACCACGAACGTGAACGTCTCCAGGAACCGACGGCACTAACGAACCCACGAGGACCGGGCCATTTTTTTTTCCCTTCCCTTTCCCTGCGCTTGTGAAATGAACTGTACCATCATCTCAAGTGCCCACGTACACCAACGCCCGTTAGTTTGCCCATTGGATACGAATAAAACGCCCCGTCAATTGGCTGAAAACATCGTAACACGTGGAGTATCGCAGAGCTTGGGCAATTGCTGGTAGCGCCGCTGGTTCACCACCGCCTGGCTGCTGCGGCTGCTGTGTCCCGGCTCGTGTCTGTGGTTTGCTGAGCGATTGTGAGAGATGTAATTTACATGAACGATATATCAATAACGAAACATGATTATCTTCACCAGCGTATTCAATATGATCATTATCATCATCTCTGGGTCTGCCTGGGTTATGCTGTGGCCAGAATGTTCCACTCACAGCGGTTATGCGTGAGTTCAATCCCGGTTTAAGGTATCGACTCCGCATTTCGGGAACATTTTGCACTTTCTCACCGAAGACCATTCTGTGGGACGTTGCCAGTGGCCATCTTATGGATACTGACCTCCATAGGAATGTGGAATTTCCGCCACTGGTACCACGGTGCCGGTCGCCACCGAATGTCGATTGGAGTGAGGAAGATATTTTTTTACACGCGTAAAAGAAACAAATCGCAATGGACCAAATCAAACCATAGGTACAGTGAGGGAAAAAAGTATTTGATCCCCTGCTGATTTTGTACGTTTGTCCACTGACAAAGAAATGATCAGTCTATAATTTCAATGGTAGGTTTATTTGAACAGTGAGAGACAGAATAACAACAAAAAATCCAGAAAAACGCATGTCAAAAAAGTTATAAATTGATTTGCATTTTAATGAGGGAAATAAGTATTTGACCCCTCTGCAAAACATGACTTAGTACTTGGTGACAAAACCCTTGTTGGCAATCACAGAGGTCAGACGTTTATTGTAGTTGGCCACCAGGTTTGCACACATCTCCCTCCACAGATTTTCTATGGGATTAAGGTCTGGAGATTGGCTAGGCCACTCCAGGACCTTAATGTGCATCTTCTTGAGCCACTCCTTTGTTGCCTTGGCCGTGTGTTTTGGGTCATTGTCATGCTGGAATACACATCCACGACCCATTTTCAATGCCCTGGCTGAGGGAAGGAGGTTCTCACCCAAGATTTGACGGTACATGGCCCTGTCCATCGTCCCTTTGATGCGGTGAAGTTGTCCTGTCCCCTTAGCAGAAAAACACCCCCAAAGCATGATGTTTCCACCTCCATGTTTGAAGGTGGGGATGGTGTTTTTGGGGTCATAGGCAGCATTCCTCCTCCTCCAAACACGGCGAGTTGAGTTGATGCCAAAGAGCTCCATTTTGGTCTCATCTGACCACAACACTTTCACCCAGTTGTCCTCTGAATCATTCAGATGTTCATTGGCAAACTTCAGGTGGGCATGTATATGTGCTTTCTTGAGCAGGGGGACCTTGTGGGCGCTGCAGGATTTCAGTCCTTCACGGCGTAGTGTGTTACCAATTGTTTTCTTGGTGACTATGGTCCCAGCTGCCTTGAGATCATTGACAAGATCCTCCCGTGTAGTTCTGGGCTGATTCCTCACCGTTCTCATGATCATTGCAACTCCACGAGGTGAGATCTTGCATGGAGCCCCAGGCCGAGGGAGATTGACAGCTATTTTGTGTTTCTTCCCTTTGCGAATAATCGCACCAACTGTTGTCACCTTCTCACCAAGCTGCTTGGCAATGGTCTTGTAGCCCATTCCAGCCTTGTGTAGGTCTACAATCTTGTCCCTGACATCCTTGGAGAGCTCTTTGGTCTTGGCCATGGTGGAGAGTTTGGAATCTGATTGATTGATTGCTTCTGTGGACAGGTGTCTTTTATACAGGTAAGAAGCTGAGATTAGGAGCACTCCCTTTAAGAGTGTGCTCCTAATCTCAGCTCGTTACCTGTATAAAAGACACCTGGGAGCCAGATATCTTTCTAATTGAGAGGGGGTCAAATACTTATTTCCCTCATTAAAATGCAAATCAATTTATAACTTTTTTGATATGCGTTTTTCTGGATTTTTTGTTGTTATTCTGTCTCTCACTGTTCAAATAAACCTACCATTGAAATTATAGACTGATCATTTCTTTGTCAGTGGACAAATGTACAAAATCAGCAGGGGATCAAACACTTTTTTCCCTCACTGTACATCTGGTATTCGCACAATTCCAATATGGCGAGGCTATTGCAAAGGCGCTATGTTTCACAGACAGGTATAGTCTGCAGTAGTCTCCCAAGAGGTGGAGATATTCCTGTGTGGTTTTATCCAAAGTTGCGAGTTCTAGATTCTCACCCAGATCTGGAAGAACGCTGTTAGCGTCCAGAATGAACGCCTCGCTCAAGATCCAAACATCGCCTCCTCCTCGCCCTCCTCCCCTTCCTTCCCCTCCTCCCCCTCGAAAACACCGATGACCATCAACCACATCAGAGCATCATCAACATGCCGATGTGCACCACATTTCCTTCACGAATGGAAAATTAACAACACGAGCCACAGGAGTGCGCGCCCATGGCCATGCAACCCAAACGAGGAGGAGGAACACCAAAACTGCACGAACGAACTCTCTCTCTCTAGCGAATCCCTCTCGCCATGGCCAGCAGCAGACCTCAACATTGGAATTCAGCACTCAGCTCTACCGCCATGCATGAAAAATGTATTTGCGAACATTTTTTTAAATACTGCATTTGGCAAATGTTGGACTGTGGCACGGGCACGCAATGGCACACCCCGCTTCCCAATAACCTCATGGGGAGCCTTTGATCATATCTGCTGCAGAGCATAGAGAAAGCGCAAAAACTATCAAACGTTCAATCCTCTCCCGTGAGAAAGGCCCAGGGTGGCCGCCGGGCTCGAACCGCCGCGAACCACCGCAGGCAAGCAGCAGAAACTCCGCTGCCACCGTGGCCGCATTTCCGCCATGACCGACGAGGCTCCAACTGCGACGTTTCCATGACGCCCGTGGCCGTCGCAGTCACAGCCAGGAAACCGTCAAGGTGAGCTTCGGCGGTTTCATCGCCACTGCCGTCACCACCACCGCTGCGGACGCCGTTATTTAGTTATTTATCTTGCACGAGCGCGCAATTTTCCTCTGCCGTCGGCGTGTTAACCCCATTTCCTGCCAATCCCCGCCTTGCACAGCCACGTCCTGAATACCTTTTTCTTGCGCCGGTCGATGGGACGCTCGACGATCAACAACGTCTCGTTCCCATTGCAACAGCAACAAAAAACCTTCATAATGTATTTTTTGGGGGTTAGATCGTGTAAATATAAATGTGTCGTTAAACCCGCCACCGCCCGACACAGCCACTTGGTAAGGTTTGTCATGTAAAAAGAACATGCCAATGCATTACTAGTACAGCACACCGGTGTGTTGGAGACAAATCTGGCTGTCACCTGATGAAGGTAGTTGTAATTGCTGGCGAAACTTCGTACTCAGATTGTATATGTTGTGAATTTGCTCTCAAATTTGCAGCAGCCAAAAGCACTCGAGACGCATGTCGTTGCTAAATGTGGGGGGGAAAACCGGAGGGCCCGAAAACAAATTCACGTGACCACGGGGAGAACATGCAATCTCCAAATATACAGGTGTCAGGGTCAGGATCGAACCCATGACCCCTCCTGTACACCAGGCGAGGTAGTTAACATCTCGCCGCCGTGGCACCGCTCACAACAGTATGCAAATAACCATTACAGAAGTGTAATGCACATCAACTTCGAGTCATTGACGGATTCGCTGTGACCACCTGCAGTGTGACCCGGTGGTACTGTGGTCAGAACGCTCGGCTCTCAATCACGTGACCAAGTTCAAATCCTGGTCAGGTATTGAACCGGCCAAATCGATCGTTCTTCTAAGGTCGAGCGAAAAAAGGGGAACAACTTTTTTTTTTAGGAAACAGGCAACACTCGGCATCATACGGACAGTCTCTCCCTGCTGTAGGCATGGCAGAGACACTGACTACGGTACTTTGATTTTGTAAAGAGGGCTTCCGCAGATTTCCAGCGGTGGCACCGACATGAGCCCAAGCAGGTTTTGGAGGCTGCCAGTAATTGATGCGGCAAGGACGCATGTCACGATCTTAGAGTAGTCTGACATTTGACTCGAATCAGTCATCCCTTTCACCCCCCGCTCTCGTCAAATCACAAAGACAGAAGAAGAGCTCCTTTGTCTGAAACACGCACACACAGGAGCAGGGCATTGATCCTGGGGAGTAGGTAACTGCTGTAGCTGTTGTTGCGAATGGCTAAAAGCCTTGAAGAGTCTCAACGTCTCCCCCCTCTCCATGCTCAAAAAACGAGCGTGGCGATGGGGAGCTCACCTCCATGATCACCGATGATGAAGAATTCCATGGGAGAGGTCACTCTTCCCATAAGAAAACCACCAAGGGGTGCTGAAGTCGATGGGCCGAGGCGACCCACAACCCCCGGTTTGAATTCTCAACCTTGGCGGTCAAGCACTCTGCCCAGAGCCACCATGGCTGGACACGAAACCGGTCACTCGGGGGACTAGATGTCACAAAGCGCACAATGATTCTACACTGCCTCGGTGGATTGTGGGTAAAACGTAAACAACACAACGTACAGCCGGTTCACCGCTTTTACGACACAATGCGTAGCTGGAAAGCCCGTCGTTAATCGGACCATCGAAAATCCAACCCTATGTTCCCATAAGCCGGCGTTCTTCATTGCAAGGCCCCGCGGGCCACTGGCGGCCCCGGGTGGCCTTTCGTGCGGCCCCTGACGTGTGGCCCCCGACAATACACAACACGTGAAGACACCCCCACCCATCATCATCATCTTCGTCGTCATCGGGCTGCTGTCAAACCCCAACAATTCGTTTCAAATGTGTAGCGGCCCTCACACTGATGATCGCCGAGTCTGGACATTTTTTAAATGTGCCTTAAAACCTATTTATATACGTCTCCGCTTCTTAAACTTTTAGTTCGTTTGGTAAATGATTCTTAAAATGTACAGGGTGCTTCAAAAAGATGGACCCGATTTGAAATTGCTATATCTCTGCAACCACGAACCGCCCATGAATGAACCTCTTACCACGTGAAAGGGCGGGGCATAGAGAAAGCGGGGCATAGAGAGGGCGGGGCATAGAGAGGGCGAGGCATAGAGTTTCAAATGATTACCGCGAGATGCCTCTCCCGGCGCACAAACAGCCCCTAGCCTCAGTCATTCACAAGACGCACTGCCTGAACGTTGGATAGGTCGCACGGGACCCCAAGACTTGTCGCTACACTGTTGGCCCTCAAGATCACCAGACATCACCACACCCTGCGACTTTTTCCTGTGGGGATGCGTCAAAGACCGTGGTGTCTTTGTGCCACCATTAGCGACTAATCTAGATGACCTCAAAAACAGAATCAGTGGAAGAAGACACTTTGAGAGGTGTTTGGGACGAATTCAACTAGCGTCTCGGTGTTGTCCGTACAGCAGGTGGAAGGCACGTAGAGCATTTATAAAATGGTTAGTAAAACGTGATAACTCATTAAACCATACATTTTTTTCGGAAACCAGACCGACTCTGTTCAAATGCGGAAGACGCGTCGGAAATCAAGTTTCTGCATCGCAATCAATCCGTGGTGGTGTTGCATAAACGTCGTGAGCGTGGACCATCGTAAAACGGAGACCATCTGTATTTGTTTTTGGTCTTCGAGCCATCTGCCTCACAGTGGCTGTTAGGGATCCCGCGACGTTCATTCGAAGAGGGCAGGCCATCGTGTGCCAGCATCACGGCCCAAATTTTTGGCCAAAATTATAAAAGGCCAAATTGGGATCACGCGCAGAAACATCACCCCGATCGCGGAGCCACTGCAGGCCGCGTCTGCGAAACGCAGCGCCTTCCGTCGCGACGGCCTCGCACGATAAGAATGGCGTGAAGTCCCAAATGGGCTCCCGAGTTGATCTGACGGCTCTATGCCGGCGGAGCGCAGGTTACCGAGACAGCCTGGGCACGGCTGAGTGCGGCGGGGGGGGTGGGGGGTCCCCGCTGACCCGGGTCACACTAAGCGTGCGAAGTCCGTGGTTACATTCCTATGGCCCCTGCCATAGGAATGTACAATTTCCGCTACCCGCCCCACCTCCACAGGAGTGGGTGGCATTCCCCAGGGATGCATTCCCTCTCCCACGGCCGGTCACGCTGCAACAAAGTCTCGTTCTTCGGCCGCCATCCTCCCACCTGGCGACGCGTCCCTGCCAGGACCAACCGACTTTCATTAAACGCTCGATGAGGCGTCTCCGATTTGCATTCGTCCCTTCCTCGCCCCGGTGAACGCGCGCAAACGTTGAGACCAACGTCGGCGTGCGGGTTGGAACCGTAGGACCAACGTTGGGCCCCCCCCCCCGCCCCCCACCGTGGTACCAACGCTTTCCGCGTTGACTCGACAGCACCCCTTCTGCGCGCACTCGTTGCACCGTTCTCGGTCAGTTTTCCAAGTTTTGCCGAACCGCACCCCCACGGCTCGAAAGAAGCGCTCGGAAAAAAGGGGCTGGCATACGTCGCCGTCGTCACGGTCGCTGCCGCCGCCACCATCACCGTCGTCGTTGCCGTCGGCTTGATTCGTCATGGTCGCTGCCGTCTTGGTCGCCACCATTCCTGACGTCATCATCGTCGTCGTCGTCATCGTCGTCATCGGTCTGTCGCGCAGAAGGATTCGTTTTGTCCATCCATTGCACACTCAGTCGCAATACTCGAAATGCAAATGAGGCTCTGTATGCTAAGTACCTTCTTATGAAGGGACTGTGTGTTGTTGTTGTCTCGGTTGTGGTCTCGGACCGTTGTTGTCTTGCCCAAGCTTGCATTTAGTGTTGAAAATTCGGCAGGAATGTATGCACTTTTGTCATTTGTATTCATCGATTTTTTTATTCACTTAATATTAGCGACCCACTTATCTTCTCTCCACTTTGCACCCCGATTGTTTTTCTGTCGCATTGTTTATTGTTGTAACTCGCATCCGGCAGTGGAGCGCCGTGGATCTTTGAAACGATTCTGGATTCTGACTGCGACCGGCATTTTAGCGTATCTCACCACGCCGACAGATGACCAATCGCCGCGACTTGAAAATGCCGCATTGCTGCCGCGTGGCATTGGCTCCCTCTCGTAGCGAGAAATAGAGAGGTGACGACTCAGAGGGGCGAGGAGAGAAGTCACAGACGAGGAGCGGGGATGGCAGTGGCCACGCGATGAGCCGGCGCGCCAACAATTGCCCAAGCTCTGCGCTCCTCTACGCATGTTCAAAGTGTTGCCGGCTAATTAAAGAGTGTGGGACACGACCGGGGCACCTGGCAGAAAAAAAAAACCCACGCGTGCGAGGAGGAAACATTTTTTGCCGCACCGCTTTCTCATGGCAAGCCAGGGTACCGGCACCTCCTGGAATGCCCACGGGCAAGGGAGTGTCACGAGATTTGTGTGCGGTGATCCACAAACCCTCGCTGCTGCTAATGCCGCTGCCACCTCTACCGTGCCGTATTACAGGCAGCCATGTGCAGCAGCAGCAACGGCGTAGCGACCGACGCCCGGCTAACCACGGGACGTGCTTTGACAAAATTCCACCCGAGGAAATCGCCGCACGGGGGACACTGAACCTTCGACCCCAACCCCCCACCATGCAAAGTGAGCACCCGCGGTCTCAGCTCCATGCGTTCTGCCGTGCGCCGTTTGAAGCTGCGACCGACGCGAAGACCTCCCTTTCGCAGAAAGCTTGACCGGCTGCCCACCGTAAATCTGTAAACTATAAACCATGTCTCTTTTTCTCAGAAGCGATCTGGCTGTCAAAAATGATAGCTCAACCAAAGTGGCTTACCATCATGTGGAAATTTATAGCAGCCACATACTCTAAACGTATGGAAAAACCGGAGGACCCGGAGAAAAATCCACACGACCGCAGGGAGAACATGCAAACTCCAAATATATAGACGTCAGGGATCGAACCCACCACCTCCTACATACCAGGCGAGGTAGTCAACATCTTGCCACCATGGCAAATCTACAGTGAGGGAGAAAAGTATTTGATCCCCTGCTGATTTTGTACGTTTGCCCACTGACAAAGAAATGATCAGTCTATAATTTTAATGATAGGTTTGTTTGAACAGTGAGAGACAGAATAACAACAAAAAGTCAGAAAAATGCATGTCAAAAATGTTATAAATTGATTTGCATTTTAATGAGGGAAATAAGTATTTGACCCCCTCTCAATCAGAAAGATTTCTGGCTCCCAGGTGTCTTTTATACAGGTAACGAGCTGAGATTAGGAGCACACTCTTAAAGGGAGTGCTCCTAATCTCAGCTTGTTACCTGTATAAAAGACACCTGTCCACAGAAGCAATCAATCAATCAGATTCCAAACTTTCCACCATGGCCAAGTCCAAAGAGCTCTCCCAGGATGTCAGGGACAAGATTGTACACCTACACAAGGCTGGAATGGGCTACAAGACCATTGCCAAGCAGCTTGGTGAGAAGGTGACAACAGTTGGTGCGATTATTCGCAAATGGAAGAAACACAAAAGAACTGTCAATCTCCCTCGGCCTGGGGCTCCATGCAAGATCTCACCTCGTGGAGTTGCAATGATCACGAGAATGGTGAGGAATCAGCCCAGAACTACACGGGAGGATCTTGTCAATGATCTCAAGGCAGCTGGGACCATAGTCACCAAGAAAACAATTCGTAACACACTACGCCGTGAAGGACTGAAAACCTGCAGCGCCCGCAAGGTCCCCCTGCTTAAGAAAGCACATATACATGCCCGTCTGATGTTTGCCAATGAACATCTGAATGATTCAGAGGACAACTGGGTGAAAGTGTTGTGGTCAGATGAGACCAAAAAGGAGCTCTTTGGCATCAACTCAATTCGCCGTGTTTGGAGGAGGAGGAGGAATGCTGCCAATGACCCCAAGAACACCATCCCCACCATCAAACATGGAGGTGGATGCTTTGGAGGTGTTTTTCTGCTAAGGGGACAGGACAACTTCACCGCATCAAAGGGACGATGGACGGGGCCATGTACCGTCAAATCTTGGGTGAGAACCTCCTTCCCTCAGCCAGGGCATTGAAAATGGGTCGTGGATGGGCATTCCAGCATGACAATGACCCAAAACACACGGCCAAGGCAACAAAGGAGTGGCTCAAGAAGAAGCACATTAAGGTCCTGGAGTGGCCTAGCCAACCTCCAGACCTTAATCCCATAGAAAATCTGTGGAGGGAGCTGAAGGTTCGAGTTGCCAAACGTCAGCCTTGAAACCTTAATGACTTGGAGAAGATCTGCAAAGAGGAGTGGGACAAAATCCCTCCTGAGATGTGTGCAAACCTGGTGGCCAACTACAAGCAACGTCTGACCTCTGTGATTGCCAACAAGGGTTTTGCCACCAAGTACTAAATCATGTTTTGCAGAGGGGTCAAATACTTATTTCCCTCATTAAAATGCAAATCAATTCATAACATTTTTGACATGCGTTTTTCTGGATTTTGTTGTTGTTATTCTGTCTCTCACAGTTAAAATAAACCTACCATTAAAATTATAGACTGATCATTTCTTTGTCAGTGGGCAAACGTACAAAATCAGCAGGGGATCAAATACTTGTTTCCCTTACTGTAAGTGGCTGCACCCTAAACGGCACTAATTACATTAGTGTCGTTTGAGGTGCAGACTCCCCAAGAGGCTTATGCTTTATAAAACGGCTTTAGACGTAACGGTGAGCAGGTGCCAGGACAGGTGGGCGAAGCCTATGAGCGGCAGACCCGGCCGTACGTTTTTTTGTCAGAGGAGGCTTAGGGCCGCCCGATGGGATTTGCCGCGGAAGTGGCGACGTTGACGTGCCTCGGACAACAGCTTGAGTTGTCAAATGCAATTGAATGAGGGGCTTGGCAACATCGTGGGGCCCAGGCAGAAACGAAACCCCGCCGAGTCTCTTAAGAAAGGTCCTGCATGGGAGATTGGCCGAATGCTCCGCGCCGAGGGGGCCCGGCTGCGTCAAGCGTCACCCCCGCGGCTCGACCAAACGTGGTGACAAGCGCTTGCCTCAACACGCGGCCACTTAGCCAGTGGCGGAAGAAAGTCCACATATCTACGGCGCGGGGGGGGGGGGGGGAGTCAGCCTCTCCCTAAGACGAACACCACTGACGTCAATTAAACGTGGAACTCGTGTTACTGCCCCGGAAAGAACGACGACGATAATCATGACGACGACTACGAGGGTGAGGATGAGTCGACCAGCGACCGGTATTTCAACTCCCGAGCATCTTACTGAGTGGCCTGACGACCCGAGAGTCTCCTGTTACCTAGCGCCGTTGCTCGACGCCGTCCCTCGGCACCGCAGCCTGGGAGTGCCGCACTGAGCCCATCCAGGAGCAGCAGCGGGGTTCAGGCCGAGCGCCGCCGCCATGCGCGTGCTGGCGATGCCACGCCGTTTGTCCCCCTCCGCTCGCGGCAGACGTTCGGCCACCCTGGCCAATGCTGCCGCAGGCGTAGTAACCACAGCTACGCCGTCGCCACGCGGGCGAGCGTGGGGCCTGCGCCGTGTCCGCTGGGAGGGCCCCGTGTGCCGCCGCTCCGACGATCCCTTGGCTCTGGACTTGCAGGGATCCCGTTACCGGCTGGGACCGTGCAGAGGCGCCCATCAGCTGTTGTGTGCGTGGAGAAATCGCGTTCCTGCGGGGGAGGGGAGCGTAGCGGAGCACGCTCGGGCCCCCTCTTCCACCTCGGCGTGTGGCTAGCTGGCGGCCAGTCGGGCCTTCGTGAAAATCGCCTTCCGCCGGAGCTCGTCGCTTGGCCCAGGCATGCACGGAATGCCACTGCGATGAGTCGCTGGGGGTCCCCCCAGTGCTTGTGCCCGAGTCAGCCCGTTGGCGTCCATACAATCCCTTAAGAAATCCTTCTGAATTTGAGAGGCTCATAAAGGCACACAGTGGCACCTTTAAAATCCTTCAGATCAACCGCTAACCTTGGCATCTCCCGAGAGATGATTCAGGCATGTTTGTACTTCCTACGGGTTGTGTGCTGACATTAAAGGCTTCATAGAGCCAGGCTGAGGCCCTTCAGGCGCTCTCGGAGGTTTCCGCCATGACACCCAGGCTTCGTAGGGCCACACTAACGGTCCTTCAAAAATGTCTTGGAGAGAAGTATTAATGCCCGTTTCACAGCTGGCAGAGTTGTGGGTCAGCATCCACTGCGTGTGTCTGGACACGACATTGGCGGTGGCGGTTACGGCGCTGGTGGTGGCGGAACCCCACCTCGTTAATTCTCCATACACATTGTATAAACCCCAATAAAACCCCGAGGATCCCAAAGAGACCGCACCCCGAATTTACTCTCTGAGCCTAATTTCTGATCACAACTGACCCCTCAATCCCCCTTGACAGCGCTAATGCAATTAGGAAGGGAGGCAGATCTGAGCCTCCACACACAGCAGGCCTGGCCGAATACGTCCTCCTGCTAAACGCCGCTCGGCTCTTTCAGGGGACGAGCGGGGGTAGCATCCACTGCACAAACCACGGCAGCAGCAGATGCGGTGACGCTGCACAAATGGAGAATGTTTAATTCTCCAGTGGTGGTGCGACTGTAGCCGTCCAGAACAGACCATAGTACAACACAACGACGCGATGCCCCGATCCACAAATACGAAGGAGACATCACAGCGATGCACTACTCCGCTACGCCTGACGCGGTTATCTGGCTTGACCACCTGCATATGAAATTGTAATTGTTGCTCTGCGTCTACGTCAGCCATACGAAAGGAGGGGGTAGAGCGACGATCGTGGCCGACGCCGTAAATGGCACCGCGTATCGCCGTTGCTCGCTTCCTTCCTTCTGCCGGATCCCGCGACTGTTGCCCGTTCTGCACCACGACCTCCGAGTGCCTCCTCCGGAGGTCGCAACGCCGGCACCACTCAGATCCTCGGTTCCAATCCAGGTTTCCATTTGTTTTACTATTATTTCCATACAGTAGAACCCCTTTTAGAGAACACCCTTGTTAACGACTAATCACTCAACGACAGAGTCTCGATAGAGCCCACTGTGTAGTGTATAGTGTAGTGTAAAGTAGTGTAGTATATAGTAGTATAGTGTATACTAGTGCAGTATACAGTATAGTGTATAATAGTGTAGTGTATAGTAGTGTAATGTGTAGCGTAGAACCCCTGTTAACGACGAATCACTCAACGACTAATCACTCAACGACGGAGTCTCGATAGAGCCCAGTGTAGTGTACAGTGTAGTGTGAAGTAGTGTAGCATATAGTAGTGTAGTGTATAGTAGTGTAGTATACAGTATAGTGTATAATAGTGTAGTGTATAGTAGTGTAATGTGTAGATTAGAACCCCTGTTAACGACTAATCACTCAACGATGGAGTCTCGATAGAGCCCACTCTGTAGTGTATAGTGTAGTGTAAAGTAGTGTAGTATATAGTAGTGTAGTGTATAGTAGTGTAGTATACAGTATAATGTATAATAGTGCAGTGTATAGTAGTGTAATGTGTAGAGCAGAACCCCTGTTAACGACTAATCACGCAACGATGGAGTCTCGATGAGCCCACTCTGCAGTGTATAGTGTAGTGTGGGAGCGGTAGCGTAACGGTTAGCGTGCTGCGCTACAAATCCGGCGATCCGAGTTCGATTCCCGCTCACGCAAACACCGGTGACGATCATCTGAACCGGTCCTGGGCCTCTCCTAGGTCGACTCAGCCTCAAAATAGTACCTAGTGCAGTGTGTAAACATCGCTACGGGACAGACAAAGGCGGCCGGGCGTGGTGCTGGCCACCCACAGCACTTGCCCCAACAGTCTGTTAAAGTATTCTTTGGGTCTTTCGGTAAAGTCACGTAGATGACTTCAAAGAAAATAACAAAAAATAACAAAAAACTATGATGTTAAGGCTATATAGGGGATCTTTGTCTTGTATAGTGTAGTGTAAAGTAGTGTAGTATATAGTAGTGTAGTGTATAGTAGTGTAGTATACAGTATAGTGTACAATAGTGTAGTGTATAGTAGTGTAATGTGTAGAGTAGAACCCCTGTTAACGACTAATCACTCAACGATGGAGTCTCGATAGAGCCCACTGTGTAGTGTACAGTGTAGTGTAAAGAAGTGTAGTGTATAGTAGTGTAGTATACAGTATAGTGTATAATAGTGTAGTGTATAGTAGTGTAATGTGTAGAGTAGAACCCCTGTTAACGACTAATCACTTAACGACGGCCTCCAAAGAGATCAAAGTGTACACTTACCGACCATGCCCCTGTTAACGCTGGGCTGTTGTAGGTACAGTAAATATTAATCAATGCATTGACTAACCATGTTTCTTTTAATGTTATGTGTTTATAATGTTGTTCTTATCTTTATGTATAAATATCGTAAAATACGTTTCTTAGGTGAAAAAGGATAACTTCGGATGCTATTGGAACGAATTAAGCCTTCAACATGTATTTCCTACACTCGCTTAATGACCAAATCACTTAACGACCGATTTCGTGGAACCAATTACCGTGGTTTTTTTTACCAGGTAAGGCCCACAAAGCGATGTCACTCTTTTTCAGAAGCGACCTGGCCATCACAAATGATAGCTCAATAAGTGGCTTGTCATCATGTGGAAATTCATAGCAGCCAAAATACTCGAAACACGTGACATTGATTCTTAATGTGGAGGGTAAAACCGGAGGACCCAGAGACAAATCCACGCGACCACAGGGGAGAGAGAGAGACATGCAAACTGTAACTATACAGGCGTTAGGGTCGGGATCGAACTCATGACCTCCTGTACACTAGGCGAGGGAGTTAACATCTCGCCACCATCACGTGCCCTACAGGGTTCTCAAGAGACGGTGGCGAGTCGAAGGTTTCACCGATGACTACACGAAAAGAAAAATGGCCACTTCACGTTTGGTTCGGGACGAAATCTGTGCGAATTCAAACGGAGAGGATTAAAACATCGGTTCGAGCGTCATGTGACGAACGCCACTCTCTGTTTGACAGGGCGGGCGCGAGAGCCAGAGGTCCAGAGGTCACTCACGGAGTTCTAAGGGGTAGCTCTGCGATATCCGCTTCCGTAGGCCGTCGTCTTGACGCCCAGCGTCGCGCTGCCAACGCGAGCGGTTCTGCTCTGCGCGGCACCGATGGCGGGTTCGGAACAAATGCGGGGCAGCGGTGGGGGGCAGGGGTGGGGAGTAACGATGATAAAATCTAACAACGGTCGACACGTCCTTCACCGGCGCCTCTGCCAAATCATCACCGCCCTCCCATATCCGTGCATCCTCCAGATGCGCGGATCGAATGTCCTTCAAGGAGCGCTCTCTCACAGTCTCGCCGCCACAGTGCCCCGTCCCTGTAAGCCGCCCTCCTCCACCCCGCACACGCGTCTCACCCATCGCGAACTCCTCATGCCCTTCCTCTTCGCATCAACAATGCTTCCCTGCCGCCTTCTATTCTGAAACGTCCAAGTCACTGACCCTACCCCGGCATTAAAATGGCTCGCGTCCTCACCATCCTCCCATATTCAAAGGCCACAAGATTCTCGCGAGGAGGTTGCTTCGGTAAAGTTCAGCCCTCTAACCCGGGTAACATAAACTCACGCACAATGCTTGTGGCTCAACCGCTCGTTCCTTGGTTTACGTGGTGCGGGGTAGCGGTAGTAGCTGGCGGTGACGCCTGTATGCAAGCCGCTAGTTTGTTGTCCTTCCCTCCGCACCTCTGATTAGCACGGTTGGCTACTTAGGGTGCAAAAGAAGTTCAGCACACTCAGCGGGCACCGCGGAGATCCTGGGTTAGATCCTGGGTTTCAGCCGTCTGCGGTGAGACCCGGTTCGTCAAGTGGCTCTCATTCCCCCGCCGGCAATGACCTCACAAAATAAAACGTCGTTTTGGTTTGTCAATGAACTCGGCCGAACCCAGCTCTCGCGACCAACATTTTTTTACAAATGATTGGCACACGCTTGACCAGCCTCTGTCGTCACCGCAGAGAGAGGTTCCATGTAGGCGACCCAGAGGTGGAGTACCACCTCGACACGCACAAAGTGGACACGTTCCTGGAGCTCCGTTCGTCCATTGAAGTTTCCATATGTTGAATAACGTAGAGCGTTAGTACCGTGAGGATGCGCTCCCATCCTTGGTAACTCACCGCTTTGTACTATAAACCCCACATAACTTACCATACATACTGTAAACAAAGACATTTTGCATTAAAAGTAATATTATATTTTATACTGTACAGTATTAACATTTTAAACTGACATTAATTAAACGTAGTGGAGAAAAAATATTTTATTCTTATTTACAAAGTACCGCACATTGAAGCATATCTCATTTATTTATTACTTTCTGTGCATTTATTGGTAATTTTTCTCGTTCATTTTTATTTTTCTCTGTACAAAGTAACGGGATACAAAAAAATAAATCCTAAAGCAGCGTGTCAAAAAAAACAAAACCTGAAGCCTCGTTCAGCCGAACGGAGGGTAACATCGCGGTCTCCACTAAAGCTGCGAGGCATCGTCTCCATAGCACGTTGCCGTGACGCGGAGCAAGACCCTGCTGGCCGGAGGGGGAGCAGGGTGAACGAGGGGGGCGGGGGGGGGGCAGGGGGAGGACGATGTTTCCCCTCCCCTCCCAGGGCGACGAGGCTCCCTCCCGAGACGGCGGAGCGACTCCTCTATCAGAACGAAGTCTCTCTGACCTCGAGAGGTCAGAAGGGAAGCACGACTCCGGCGATCCGTCGTGGTGGTTACGGGCAGACCAGATGCACGAGGCACCCTCCGATCGCGAGGCGGTGGAGCAACTCCTCTCTCTGTGCACACCGCAGCCTCGCTCCGCGCCTCGGCGTTTACGCGCGTCAAAGGCGCCGCGACGTTCTGCGTCGGTCCTTCGAAGCAAATTTCCCGCTCAAATCAAAACGGTGGGGGGGGGGGGGCCCTGGGTCAGAGCCCAGAAGAAAAAAAATTCGCATCTCCCCCTTTTCGTCAGTTTAGGCGTGGGACTGACGCTCACCTCCACGGGAAACACCCTCCAGCCAGACCGTGGAAATTCTACATTCCCGTGACGTGAAACGGGATGAAACCACAGCAGCACAGCCTCCGCTGGCTTTACGACGGGGATGTAGTGCGTACTCGTAAAAGCAGGGTTTTTGAACCGTCCAAACGTGAGCTGAGCGCTCTGAACACGGGCACGGTTAACCCGGCATGCGGCTTTGTAAAGACGCCACGCATTGGAGCTGAATCGTACGATTTGTCTAACTGCCCCGAGGCTCGGTTTGTTCCCAATTCCAGGCTTCAAAAGGCCCTGGCAAACGATATTAGCATCACAATCAAATTGCCCGCACAGAGTAAACAGAACACGCACACACAACAAGGACAAAGATCATCCCATGTAGCCTGATCAGACTGTAAGGGGCAAGTGCTGTTCGCGAGTAGCACCTATGAAGGCCCACGCTGTGGCAGCACCGATCGCCATTGTCTCCCCAGTGGCAATGTTTGCACATGGCACAAGGTACAAATTTTATGTCTGAGTCGACCTAGGGGTGGCTCAAGACAGGTTCAGGTAATCGTCACTGATGTTGTTGGCCGTGAGCGCGAATCGAACTCAGGTTGGCAGGTTCGTAGCGCAGCGCGCAAACCGCTACAGCACTCCCACAGCACACGCACATACACGCACACACGCACATACACGCACCCACGCACACACGCACATACACGCACCCACGCACACACGTGTACGTGCATGCGCTCGCGTTGCCTGTAAGGGCTCAGACTGTGCACACAGCCACACGCATACACAAAAACAAAGATCCCCTGTATAGCCTGCAACGCATTGTAGGGGCAAGGGCTCTTAGCGTGCGCTCGTGAGGGCCAACACGCCTGGCCACCTTTGTCTCCCCCAGTGCATCGGGTTATCTGGGCTTGACCTCCTTGAATGTGGAGTCATACTCGTCGCCGTGACATCTACATCAGCGGCCGTACGACAAGAAGAAGAAGACGAGGAAGCACCAATCACGAAGAACTTGCTGGACTGCCATCTCCTGGCCATACCACGGCACCGCCGATCAGGCGTCTCGCACGCGGGGACTTCGCGCGTGCGATCCGCCAACCCCGCTGCGTGGTCCCCACGGTGCGGGATCTCCACTCCTTGTGGTCACACCCCCCTCCAAGCCCCCACCTCACACGAACCCCCCGCCCCCCCACAATCCACGGTTGCTCATACCGAGCCGCACTCCACCTGACCTCGTGAACCCGCCCAGGGGTGGCGGTGGTGATGGTGACGGTGGTGTTGGTGGTGATGGTGGCGGTGGTGGCGGCGGTGGTGTTGGTAGTGGCGGTGGTGTTGGTGGTGATGGTGGTGGCGGTGGTGGTGGTGTTGGTAGTGGCGGTGGTGGTGGCAGCAGTGAGCTCGGCCTCCTCTACTGGAATGCCAATAAGCCTGCACGCCGTATATGACTCGAACGGCCCACAACAACAAAAATAAATCAACAACGGCCGCTCTTTGCCGGATGCGGCAAAGGCGAAACGCGTTGGGGCCGCGTTTCTCCAGCGATGGGCTTGTGAAGGCCGCCGGTGTCACACAGCTGCCGTGAGCTTTTTTTCTTCCAACATTGGAATCGCTCCGTCCTGTCAGTCACCCGCACGCGACAACGCGGGTTTTCACGTGAACGAGGCGCAAAGGTCGGCGAGGGGGTTTGGGGGCCCGGCACGTTACGACGGGCCAGCGCCGTTGAGAGCCCGAGGTTTGGATCCAGGTTTCTGCCGCCCGTGATCGAAACCGCTTGCCGAGTGCCGACGGTTTCAGCCCGGTGAACAAATTACCGCTGCGGCTCATTCGCCGGAAAGCCGGCGGAGGGGGGGCCGTGAAAACGCACCGCGGCAGACGCAGACACTCCCATCGCTCGCACTGTGCAGCAGTGCAGCAGTGGAGCTGTGCACAGACACCCACAGCGCTCAACCACCAGGGTCTCAAACCCCAAGCGCAACGCAGACATGGACGGAGACGCGGAAACAGGCATCCATGCGTCTGCAGATTAACGTGACGGCACGGAGAGAGACACGGGGCAAAACAGACACAGAGAGAGACAAAGACACGCAGAGAGACTGAAAGAGACTGAGAAATGTAAAGAGTGACAGTGAGAGAGAGACAGAAGACACACACAGACAGATACAAAGTCAGACATATTTAGAGAGCTAGACAAAGATCCGCCATAAAGCCTTTATCAGACTGTTGGGGCAAGTGCTGTCAGCGAGCACCTATGAAGGCTGGCACAGCGCACGAGTAGGTGGGTGGCAAGCACCAAGCCCGGCCACCTTCGTGTCCTCAGTGGTGATGTTTACACACCACACCAGGAACTCATTTGAGGCTGAGTTCACCTCGGTGAGTTCACCTCGGTGAGGACACTGGTACAGATCATCGTCACTGGTGTTGGCCGCGAACGGAAATCAAATTCAGCTTGCCTTGACTGCTGCACAAACAGACACGAGGAGAGGCAGACGCAGACAATGGGAGAGACAAACACGGGGAGAGGCAAACACAGACACACGCAGCGAGGATTCTGGGAGTCCCTAGAGAGTGAGTGAGCGAGCACTCGAACACCGCTGCTCCTCGTCGCCATCGCCCCACTTAGACGCGCGGTCTTCTTCCACGGCGCCCAGCAGATCCCTCCCCCCCCACAGCCGAAGCTGCACCCGCATTGTTCTCAAAGTCACAGCCAATCAATCACAAAATCCATCACTATATTAAACCAACAATTAGCCTAACGGCCATCGAGAGGACATTTCACGATGAAATGCGGTTCAAGAGTGACGTCCCCCCCCTTCAACGTCACTGTATATGTGAAACACACCGCTTAATTAAATTGTGCACGTGTGTGCGTGCACGTGTGCATACGAGGTGAAGGGCGCTGCTGGGCAGTTGGAGGCGGTCGCCCTCCGACAGCGGCGAGGAGCGACGCTCACAACAACCAGCGGAGCGCCGGGCGGATAAAACGCAGCGAGCTGGCGGAATGGGGAGCACAGCTGGTGCGTCTGCCATCCAACGCATGGCCACTTGGGTCTGTCCCGTGACCTCGTGCCAGCGAGCCTTTCACACTCTACGTGGACTCAAGGTGCACCTAGCGTGGCACGAGTACTGTGGTAATGTCGTTTGCTGCTGCGAGTGAGGAGTGTGATGTACGCGTGGCCCTGCGGTAGAGCGAGCGTGGGGTTGACTCGCTCCATCAACCCTCGTTGTCCTATGGATCGACTCGGCCCCAGCAAAGCATGGTGGATATGCCACCGCTGGCTCAGGGCTGTAAACGGGAGATGAGAACCAATGCCTCGATGCTCTGTTGAGCAGCAGGACATTACTTTGAGCTGTTTGAGATGGGTGTCTGGTGTGTGTACGTGGGGAGCGGTGGTGCAGCGGTCAGCGCACTGCACTACCAACCCGTCAACCCAAGTTCGATTCCCGCTCACGGCCACCACCAGTGACGATTATCTGAATCGGTCCTGGGCCTCCCCTACGTTGACTCGGCCTCAAATGAGTACCCGGTGCAGTGTGTAAAAACATCACCACTGGGGAGAGAAAGGCGGCCGGGCGTGGTGCTGGCCACCCACCCCCTCGCGTGCCGTGCCGGCCTTCATAGGTGCTCGCTAACAGCACTTGCCCCAACACTCTGGGTTAGGCTATACGGGGGATCTTTGTCTTTATTGTGCAAGGTATTCAGGTATGCATGTACATGTAATGTTTCGTGTGTATGTAAACAATGTGTGAGCTTTTTACGCGTGTACGGTTGGCTACGTATGGTGCGGAAGAAGTTCCACACACACGCAAACACGTCATCATTATCACTATTGCGCTGTATTTAACTAGCAAAACCTTAATGGGTCCCACGATTTATTTTTACGCGCATCTTGCATCGAGGACGTTTGGCCGAGGTCCTCTGAGCATGGGACGGCGGTGGGCGCCTCTCCTCTGCTTCGACAGGGCAACTCGTCAAGGAGAGCGGAGAAAATCCGCCGCACGCGATGGCCCAACCCAGGAGGGTCCTCATGGATGGGTTTTGTGAGACCTGCTGTGCTGTGCACGGGCGGCGTGGGTGAGAGGGGGCTTGGAGTCTCTTATGAGTGCAATTTTACCGAGTGATAGGTCACAATGATAATAGTTTAAATGTATATATACTCAAACAGAGACCCATAGTTGGTTGTCCTTCCCCAGCATTAGCATGTACAGTGCGAAAGAACAAATACATAAATCACATTTTTACTTATTTCTTTTTGTTTTGTTGTTGAAACTTTCTGACCCCGTGCATGTTACTGTGGGGAAAAAGAGCTTCATAGTTAATCGGATTTCTCCAGGCTGCACGAAGATTCTGATTGGGTCTCGCAGCACGTTACGATCTCCGCGTGATCCACCAACCCCCCCCCCCACCCACCCCCGTGTGTGCTCAAAGTGGCCCCGGCCAGCCAGCCAGCCAACCGCAGCGGCGGCCAGGCCACGGGCTCTTGATAAAGCAATCGAGGGTCAAGTGTCAAAGTTTAACCGGGTTCACACGTTGTCAAAGTCTCATTGTAATGATTAACAACAGCGCGGCACGAGCATTGAACGGCGGTGAGCCTTTGTGTGGGGTGGTGGTGGGGTGGTGGGGGGGTGGTGGGGTGGTGGTGGGGTGGTGGTGGGGTGGTGGTGGTGGGGTGGTGGTGGGGGTGGTGGCGGTTTTTTAAACGAAAAATGTTTTTTGTGCAAATGTTTGATGTGTACGGCGGCTGCTACGAGGGGGAAACTTTTGATTAAAGTGATCTCTCTCTCCGATTACACTATGTAACACATTTTTTGTTCCTGGGTAGTAAGTGTTATTTCCTAATTGCTTATGCCTAAAAAGTATAGAAAATAGCCATTATTCACCACAAACTTTGCTTTTGTGACCAGGACAATGATATTTTCAAATTTACCTATTTTTTATGAGAAAATGGGCGAATTTGTCTTTTCGTTTACATAAAGTCAGAAAACAACGACATATGAATAAAAATTAACATGTATTTATACTAAAATAATACATAAATGACTACAAAAGATTTAGAAGTGAGTAGTTTTTAGAGATTTACGATTATACTATAAATCACTTTCACGAATCAGCCCCCAAATGTAGTCATCATGTTCTCGTTACGCTGTCCTTGGTAGCGGCGTTCAAAGTCCAGTATATCCTGGTGGAAGCACTCGCTTTGCTTCTCCTAGTACGCTCCCATGTACTCCTTGCATTTATCAAGATGAGCATCAAGAATATGGACTTTGAGAGACATCCTGCAGCCCATTGTGCCGTAGTTCTTCATCTCAACCAGCTCCACATAGTTTTCAAACTTGTGATTGCCCAGGAAGCCCCGAACTACTGCAACAAAGCTGTCCCAAGCCGCTTTCTCCTTACTAGTGAGCTTTTTGGGGAATTCATTGCACTCCAGGATCTTCTTTATCTGTGGTCCGACAAAGACACCGGCTTTGACCTTTGTCTCAGATAGCTTCGGGAAGAAGTCTTGAAGGTACTTAAAGGCTGCTGACTCTTTATCTACAGCTCTGACAAGTTGTTTCATAAGGCCCAATTTGATGTGCAGTGGTGGCATCAGCACCTTCTGGGGGCCACTAGTGGATCCCACTTGACATTGTTCCTCCCCACAGAGAACTCGGTCCGCTGTGGCCAGTCCCGCCTGTGGTAGTGCGCCTTGGTGTCCCTGCTGTCCCAAAGGCAAAGATAGCAGGGAAACTTGGTAAAACCGCCTTGGAGACCCATCAAGAATGTGCCACCATTTTGAAGTCTCCGATGACTTCCCAGCCATACTCATCATACTTCAAGGCATCCAGCAAAGTCTTGATGCTGTTGTAATCCTCTTTGAGGTGCACCGAGTGAGCCAGGGGAAGAGACGGGTGCTTGTTACCATGATGGAGCAGCACGGCTTTGAGGCTCCTGGATGAGCTGTCAATGGTTACAGGCAATTCCGATTGCCTCGAACAGACTGGTCACATTGTGGCAGAAGCAGAGCCCATCTTGACGGGTGACGAAGCTGCAAAAGGTTGGTGACGCTACCTCTGATCTGCGACTAGCACACTTTCATCCAACAAGTTCCACTGCTTGAGCCTAGACGTCAAAAGCTCGGCATTGGACTTGGTGAGACCAAGATCTCTGATCAAGACGTTGAGGTCTTTTTGGTTGGGGTGGTATAGATTTCTCTCCTCAGCTCCACCTCTGAAGTTGTCATCTGGATCTACAACTTCTTCCTCGATCTCTGCTCTCTTCTAAAGACGGCTGCTGTCTATCCGGAGGAGTGGGTACGGTGACCTCATGGCAGTGTGGCACCGGGGCGATGGATGAAGGAAGGTCCAGATACGTGATAGCAGGTCCATTCTTGCCAGTCCGACGTTGTGGGTTCCCGTCAAATTCTTGGGATAGCGAACTTCATGGCTCTCTTTTCCCCTGTACTATCCTACAAAAATACATTTATTTCACCCATGACTAATGTGTAAGAGATTCTCGCAACATGTTTCATATATGATAGATTTTTTTCAATAACATTGAAAATGGTAAAAATTAAAAACTTTTACAATTAAAAAAATGTTAACAAATTTTATAACATAAAATTCCGAGCAACAATTGTCCATCTTACCTTCTAGAGTTTTCTTTGCATTGCTCGCAGGTGAAATGAGGTGCCCAGAGTTTGTCTTGATCCCCGACAGGCATGCCGAAATATGCCTTGTAGGCCTCGCACATCTTAGCAGATGCTTCTACAGAGTACTTTTTCGCTCCTGTCTTGATGAATTGGCCGCAGATATCGCAAAATGCGTCTGCCGGATGCTTGCAGCTTCTTGATGCCATCTCAGAAAAATGTAGATATGTATCCACTTGGGCAGCTGAAACTAAACTGAACTGGTGGGCTCAACGCCCCTTTACTTATACTACTATTTATATTACTGGAAAGTTCTAGAATATTCTAGAAGTTACTCCAAGTTTACTCAGCACTGAATCTATCTGAAATGTTCTGGAAAATAGGTACATTTCAAAATATAACTGTCCTGGTCGCATAAGCAAAGTTTGTGGAGAATAACAGCCATTTTCTGTCCTTTTGAGGCATAAGCAATTAGGAAATAACACTACCCAGGAAAAATTTTTTAAAAAATGTGTTGCACAGTGTTGCCGATTACCATGCGCCCCTCCCCCCCCCCGAGATTTCACAGGTAACCTGGGTGAAGTGAAGTTACCCTGGGGCCCACGGGATAGCGCGAGCGTCATTTTGGGTGATTCCCCCAGATTTTCTATATATTTTTTGTACGTGAAATATGAATAAATAACAGTTCCTTATTTTATCCATTAAAAGCCACGCTCCCTCCAGGGGACTATGTTTTTTTCAGAAAAGGGGCGTGCTTGGAGGGAACCGGAGCGCCCAGAGAGAAATCCACACGCGCGTGAGATGAAGCAACACTCGATGCCTAAACAAGATGGAAACATGAGTGCACACTTTGGTGCACCGCCTTCTCCTGGCGAGCCAGGGCACGGCACCTCCTCGACGCTCGCGGCAAAGGGAGTCTCGCGGCAGTTGTCAAGAACCACCGACCCTCGCTGCTGCCACTGCCGGACACGGCGCCGGATCCCAGGCAGCCACGTGCGGCAGCGGAGCCACCGCTGTGCCGACACCAAAGCTCAAAACCCGATCAGCGGAGAGATGCACGCCACATCCCCCGCGCAGTCGCACCTCACTGCTGCGTCCTCCGGGAACTGCCGTCAAAAGTGTATTATTCGTCACGCCAAGCGAGAGATTGAGAGACCAGGGCTGAGTCTCGTTCGCGAGGGTCACCTGGGTCACCAAAATCACCAACCAAAGACACCCCCCCCCCCCCCCCGGGGGCTCCTACGGCGCAGTCGCACTGCCTGCGCGCTCGACAGCGGCGTGATCTGCGGAGCCGGAACGTGGCGACGATCGCCGCCCTGTCGCCGTGTGCGTGCAACCCCCAATTGAGTGACCCGTGGCGTTCGATCACGCCAAAACGCGTCGGGTCGCGTTTCTCCAGAGGCGGGCTTGCGATGCTGCCGCTGTTGCCTTTTCCCACCGTTGAATCGCCCCGTTCCGTCACCTGCACGCGACTACGCGAGAACCACAACATTGCTCCCAGGCACAACGACATCGTTTGAAAACGGAAGAAAAACAGTCCACAGCCAGCGGTAATCAGGGAACGCGCTGGCCCAACGTTTGCCCAACGTCGGGTGCGTTTACCGGGGGCCACTCCCCCTGAACGAGTCTGGCATTTCGAGGACACGCTCACCCCAAGGTACACCACAGGTCACAGTGCAAAACCTTCAGCTCACGTTTTCCAGTCCGACAAAACCGTGGCAACGAGCCCCCCCGTGCTAGCCCCCCTGTACTAGGTCCCCCCGTACTAGCCCCCCCGTACTAGCCCCCCCCGTACTAGCCCCCCCGTACTAGCCCCCCCCCCCGTACTAGCCCCCCCCGTACTAGCCCCACCCCCCCGTGTGTCACAACACCAGCCGTGTGTTACAATACCAGCCGTGTGTTACAATACCAGCCATGTGTTACAATACCAGCCGTGTGTTACAACACCAGCCGTGTGTTACAACACCAGCCGTGTGTTACAATACCAGCCGTGTGTTACAATACCAGAGATGTGTTACAATACAAGCCGTGTGTTACAATACCAGAGGTGTGTTGCAACACCAGCCATGTGTTACAATACCAGGCGTGTGTTACAACACCAGCCGTGTGTTACAATACCAGCCGTGTGTTACAATACCAGCCGTGTGTTACAATACCAGCCGTGTGTTACAACACCAGCCGTGTGTTACAATACCAGCCGTGTGTTACAATACCAGCCTTGTGTTACAACACCAGCCGTGTGTTACAATACCAGCCGTGTGTTACAACACCAGCCGTGTGTTACAATACCAGCCGTGTGTTACAACACCAGCCGTGTGTTACAATACCAGCCGTGTGTTACAACACCAGCCGTGTGTTACAATACCAGCCGTGTGTTACAATACCAGCCGTGTGTTACAATACCAGCCGTGTGTTACAACACCAGCCGTGTGTTACAATACCAGCCGTGTGTTACAACACCAGCCGTGTGTTACAATACCAGCCGTGTGTTACAACACCAGCCATGTGTTACAATACAAGCCGTGTGTTACAATACCAGCCGTGTGTTACAACACCAGCCGTGTGTTACAATACCAGCCGTGTGTTACAATACCAGAGATGTGTTACAATACAAGCCGTGTGTTACAATACCAGCCGTGTGTTACAATACCAGCCGTGTGTTACAATACCAGCCGTGTGTTACAATACCAGCCATGTGTTACAATACCAGAGATGTGTTACAATACAAGCCGTGTGTTACAATACCAGCCGTGTGTTACAATACCAGCCGTGTGTTACAACACCAGCCGTGTGTTACAATACCAGCTGTGTGTTACAATACCAGCCGTGTGTTACAATACCAGGCGTGTGTTACAATACCAGCCGTGTGTTACAATACCAGCCATGTGTTACAATACCAGAGATGTGTTACAATACCAGCCGTGTGTTACAATACCAGAGGTGTGTTACAACACCAGCCGTGTGTTACAATACCAGCCATGTGTTACAATACCAGCCGTGTGTTACAATACCAGCCGTGTGTTACAATACCAGCCGTGTGTTACAATACCAGCCGTGTGTTACAATACCAGCCGTGTGTTACAATACCAGCCGTGTGTTACAACACCAGCCGTGTGTTACAATACCAGCCGTGTGTTACAACACCAGCCGTGTGTTACAATACCAGCCGTGTGTTACAACACCAGCCGTGTGTTACAACACCAGCCGTGTGTTACAATACCAGCCGTGTGTTACAATACCAGCCGTGTGTTACAATACCAGCCGTGTGTTACAATACCAGCCATGTGTTACAATACCAGAGATGTGTTACAATACAAGCCGTGTGTTACAATACCAGCCGTGTGTTACAACACCAGCCGTGTGTTACAATACCAGCCGTGTGTTACAACACCAGCCGTGTGTTACAATACCAGCCGTGTGTTACAATACCAGCCGTGTGTTACAATACCAGCCATGTGTTACAACACCAGCCGTGTGTTACAACACCAGCCATGTGTTACAATACCAGCCATGTGTTACAATACCAGGCGTGTGTTACAATACCAGGCGTGTGTTACAATACCAGCTGTGTGTTACAATACCAGCCGTGTGTTACAATACCAGGCGTGTGTTACAATACCAGCCGTGTGTTACAATACCAGCCATGTGTTACAATACCAGAGATGTGTTACAATACCAGCCGTGTGTTACAATACCAGAGGTGTGTTACAATACCAGCCGTGTGTTACAATACCAGCCGTGTGTTACAATACCAGCCGTGTGTTACAATACCAGCCGTGTGTTACAATACCAGCCGTGTGTTACAATACCAGCCTTGTGTGTTACAACACCAGCGGTGTGTTACAATACCAGCCGTGTGTTACAATACCAGCCGTGTGTTACAATACCAGCCGTGTGTTACAATACCAGCCGTGTGTTACAATACCAGAGATGTGTTACAATACAAGCCGTGTGTTACAATACCAGCCGTGTGTTACAATACCAGCCGTGTGTTACAATACCAGGCGTGTGTTACAATACCAGCCGTGTGTTACAATACCAGCCATGTGTTACAATACCAGAGATGTGTTACAATACCAGCCGTGTGTTACAATACCAGCCATGTGTTACAATACAAGCCGTGTGTTACAATACCAGAGGTGTGTTACAATACCAGCCGTGTGTTACAATACCAGCCGTGTGTTACAATACCAGCCGTGTGTTACAATACCAGCCGTGTGTTACAATACCAGCCGTGTGTTACAATACCAGCCTTGTGTGTTACAACACCAGCGGTGTGTTACAATACCAGCCGTGTGTTACAATACCAGCCGTGTGTTACAATACCAGCCGTGTGTTACAACACCAGCCGTGTGTTACAATACCAGCCGTGTGTTACAACACCAGCCGTGTGTTACAATACCAGCCGTGTGTTACAACACCAGCCGTGTGTTACAACACCAGCCGTGTGTTACAACACCAGCCGTGTGTTACAATACCAGCCGTGTGTTACAATACCAGCCGTGTGTTACAATACCAGCCATGTGTTACAATACCAGGCGTGTGTTACAACACCAGCCGTGTGTTACAACACCAGCCGTGTGTTACAACACCAGCCGTGTGTTACAATACCAGCCGTGTGTTACAATACCAGCCGTGTGTTACAATACCAGCCATGTGTTACAATACCAGGCGTGTGTTACAACACCAGCCGTGTGTTACAATACCAGCCGTGTGTTACAACACCAGCCGTGTGTTACAATACCAGCCGTGTGTTACAATACCAGCCGTGTGTTACAATACCAGCCGTGTGTTACAATACCAGCCATGTGTTACAATACCAGAGATGTGTTACAATACAAGCCGTGTGTTACAATACCAGCCGTGTGTTACAACACCAGCCGTGTGTTACAATACCAGCCGTGTGTTACAACACCAGCCGTGTGTTACAATACCAGCCGTGTGTTACAATACCAGCCGTGTGTTACAATACCAGCCATGTGTTACAACACCAGCCGTGTGTTACAACACCAGCCATGTGTTACAATACCAGCCATGTGTTACAATACCAGGCGTGTGTTACAATACCAGGCGTGTGTTACAATACCAGGCGAGTGTTACAATACCAGCCGTGTGTTACAACACCAGCCGTGTGTTACAATACCAGCCGTGTGTTACAATACCAGGCGTGTGTTACAATACCAGCCGTGTGTTACAACACCAGCCGTGTGTTACAATACCAGCCGTGTGTTACAATACCAGAGATGTGTTACAATACCAGCCGTGTGTTACAATACCAGCCGTGTGTTACAATACCAGGCGTGTGTTACAATACCAGCCGTGTGTTACAACACCAGCCGTGTGTTACAATACCAGCCGTGTGTTACAATACCAGAGATGTGTTACAATACCAGCCTTGTGTGTTACAATACCAGCCGTGTGTTACAATACCAGCCGTGTGTTACAATACCAGCCGTGTGTTACAATACCAGCCGTGTGTTACAACACCAGCCGTGTGTTACAATACCAGCCGTGTGTTACAATACCAGCCGTGTGTTACAACACCAGCCGTGTGTTACAATACCAGCCGTGTGTTACAATACCAGCCGTGTGTTACAATACCAGCCGTGTGTTACAATACCAGCCGTGTGTTACAATACCAGGCGTGTGTTACAACACCAGCCGTGTGTTACAATACCAGCGGTGTGTTACAACACCAGCCGTGTGTTACAATACCAGGCGCGTGTTACAACACCAGCCGTGTGTTACAATACCAGCCGTGTGTTACAATACCAGGCGCGTGTTACAATACCAGCCGTGTGTTACAATACCAGCCGTGTGTTACAATACCAGCCGTGTGTTACAATACCAGCCGTGTGTTACAATACCAGCCGTGTGTTACAATACCAGCCGTGTGTTACAATACCAGCCGTGTGTTACAATACCAGCCGTGTGTTACAATACCAGGCGTGTGTTACAACACCAGCCGTGTGTTACAATACCAGCGGTGTGTTACAACACCAGCCGTGTGTTACAATACCAGGCGCGTGTTACAACACCAGCCGTGTGTTACAATACCAGCCGTGTGTTACAATACCAGGCGCGTGTTACAATACCAGCCGTGTGTTACAATACCAGCCGTGTGTTACAATACCAGCCGTGTGTTACAATACCAGCCGTGTGTTACAATACCAGCCGTGTGTTACAATACCAGGCGTGTGTTACAATACCAGCCGTGTGTTACAATACCAGCCGTGTGTTACAATACCAGCCGTGTGTTACAATACCAGCCGTGTGTTACAATACCAGCCGTGTGTTACAATACCAGAGGTGTGTTACAATACCAGCCGTGTGTTACAATACCAGCCGTGTGTTACAATACCAGAGATGTGTTACAATACCAGGCGTGTGTTACAATACCAGCCGTGTGTTACAATACCAGGCGTGTGTTACAATACCAGCGGTGTGTTACAATACCAGGCGTGTGTTACAACACCAGCCGTGTGTTACAACACCAGCCGTGTGTTACAACACCAGCCGTGTGTTACAACACCAGCCGTGTGTTACAACACCAGCCGTGTGTTACAACACCAGCCGTGTGTTACAATACCAGCCGTGTGTTACAATACCAGGCGAGTAATTCACCAGCGGCCTTCTCATTTCCAACGATGCCAGCGGATGTTGATCGTCTGCTGTGCGGCACGTGGCGCCTGGTAACGTCACGGGTAACGTGCCGCACGTGGTAACGTCACGGGTAACGTCACGGGTAACGTCACGGGTAACGTGCCGCACGTGGTAACGTCACGGGTAACGTCACGGGTAACGCGCCCCGCGTGGTAACGTCACGTGGTAACGTCACATGTAACGCGCCCCACGTGGTAACGTCTCGACGACGGCGAGGTGAGCTACCAGCGAGTAGCTCGAGGAGCGAGAGATTTTTTTCCAGGCGCGGATTAAAGTTTGAAGACATCGACGGTGTTGACGGAGTTGACGACGTTGACGATGTTGATGTTGACGACGTTGACGATGATGACAATGTTGACGGTGTTGACGATGTTGATGTTGACAATGATGATGGTTGTTGACGATGATGACAATGATGACGATGTTAACGGTGTTCATTTGATGATGATGACAGTTGTTGATGATGTTGACGATGATGACGGAGTTGACGATGATGACGATGATGACGGTTGTTGATGATGTTGACGATGATGAAGATGATGACAGTGATGACGATGATGACAGTTGTTGACGATGTTGACGATGATGACAGAGTTGACGATGATGATGATGGTTGTTGATGTAGACGATGATGATGATGACGGTTGTTGATGTAGACGATGATGATGATGACGGTTGTTGATGATGTTGATGATGATGACAGAGTTGGCGATGAGACCCAAAGACTCACATAGAGACCCATAGACTCACACAGAGACCCATAGACTCACACAGAGACCTATAGACTCACACAGAGCCCCATAGACTCACAATGAGACCCATAGACTCAAACAGAGACCCATAGACTCACACAGAGACCCAGACTTACACAGAGACCCATAGACCCACACAGAGACCCATAGACTCACACAGAGACCCATAGACTCACACAGAGACCCATAGACTCACAGAGACCCATAGACTCACACATAGACCCATAGACTCACACAGAGACCCATAGACTCACACAGAGACCCATAGACTTACACAGAGACCCATAGACTCACACAGAGACCCATAGACTCACACAGAGACCCATAGACTCACACAGAGACCCATAGACTCACACAGAGACCCATAGACTCACACAGAGACCCATAGACTCACACAGAGACCTATAGACTCACACATATATATAGACTCACACAGAGCCCATAGACTCACATAGAGACCCATAGACTCACACAGAGACCCATAGACTTACACAGAGACCTATAGACCCAAACAGAGACCCTATGGACTCACACAGAGCCCCATAGACTCACACAGAGACCCATAGACTCACACAGGGACCTATAGACTCACACAAAGACCCATAGACTCACACAGAGACCCATAGACTCACATAGAGACCCATAGACTCACACAGAGACCCATAGACTCACACAGAGACCTATAGACTCACACAGAGCCCCATAGACTCACAATGAGACCCATAGACTCACACAGAGACCCATAGACTCACACAGAGACCCATAGACTTACACAGAGACCCAGACCCACACAGAGACCCATAGACTCACACAGAGACCCATAGACTCACAGAGACCCATAGACTCACACATAGACCTATAGACTCACACAGAGACCCATAGACTCACACAGAGACCCATAGACTCACACAGAGACCCATAGACTCACACAGAGACCCATAGACTCACACAGAGACCCATAGACTCACACAGAGACCCATAGACTCACACAGAGACCCATAGACTCACACAGAGACCCATAAACTCACACAGAGACCCATAGACTCACAGAGACCCATAGACTCACACAGAGACCCATAGACTCACACAAAGATCTATGACTCACACAGAGACCCATAGACTCACACAGAGACCCATAGACTCACACAGAGACCCATAGACTCACACAGAACCCATAGACTCACACAGAGACCCATAGACTCACAGAGACCCATAGACTCACACATAGACCCATAGACTCACACAGAGACCCATAGACTCAGACAGAGACCCATAGACTCACACAAAGACCCATAGACTCACACAGAGACCCATAGACTCACAGAGAGACGCATAGACTCACACAGAGACCCATAGACTCACAGTTTGGTGTCCTTCCCCCGCACCTTCGATTAGCACAGTTGGCTACGTACGGTGCGAAAGAAGTTCAAAGTACATGCTGACATGCGTACAATAACACCGCGTGGTATTCTTTGAAAAATAGAAATGTATAAAATCGGCGACGTTTTTGGCAATAGGCCCCATAATTCATAGCACGCACGCACAGAGAGAGAGGCCAGAGAGATGGGAGCGGATGCCGAAGAGTCGGCAACCGCGCTTTACACCGCGGGGCCCGGAGTTTGGCTCGGCGTGCCCTCGCCCGAGTGCAAAGCCGAGCCCATGGGGTTCAATGGCACGACAGCACCGAGCAGCGGCAACGCGGCTATCTGCGGTGATGCGAGGGGGACCGGACCGCGGACATCTGCGGCGCTCCACCGTCATGAGATGTCCGTCACCGCTGTCGGCCGGCCAACGGGAATCGAACTCGGGCGACGGGGTTCGAAGCGCACGCACGCACGCACACACACAAAAAACAAAGATCCCCCGTGTAGCCTTAACAGACTGTGCCGGCACGGCACACGAGGGGGTGGACGGTCAGCACCACGCCCGACCGCCTTTGTCTCCCCAGTGGCGATGCTTACCCACCGCACCAGGTTCTCATTTGAGGCCGAGTCGACCTAGGTGAGGCCCAAGACCGATTCAGATAATCGTCAGCGGTGTTGGCCGTGAGCGGGAATCGAACTCGGGTCACCGGGTTCGTAGCGCTACGCCGCCACTCCCCGCGGACACACGCACGCACGGAGAGTTAAACTCCTCCGACATGACTTGGAGTAAGAGCTGGTGACGATCCGGCGAGTTCGCCAAGTGTAAATTCCAAGCGTCGTGAACACGCTTTTGGGGTTGGCCACGAAACGAATGGCGCGACCACCACCAACCCGGCAAGTCAAAGAGTGGCACGCGTTTGAAAGCGTGCACAATTTTTTATGATCGTCATTTTAAAAAGTAGCTGTACTACCCGGCTTCGCCCGGGACTTGGATTCACCACGGCCGGCCGACTTTGTCTCCCCAGTGGCCATGTTCACACACCACACCAGTTACTCGTTTGAGGCTGAGTCGACCTAGGGGAGGCCCAGGACCGGCTCAAATAATCGTCACCGGCGGTGGCCGTGAGCGGGAATCCAACTCGGGTCGCCGGGTTCGTAGCGCAGCGTGCTAACCACTACGCTACCGCTCCCCCCCCACACACGCGCGTGCGTCCATAGGTACACATACACGCGCTTGCTGCAGACACACAACTTTCAGGGTGCGTACGGCAGTAAACAACTGAAATAATAAAGCAATGCTGCGTGAAGAACGCCTTAGACCTGCAGCACATTTGTATTTCGCTTTACCCGCGACCAGCAGGCACACTCCGTTACGCTTCCGCACACGGGTCACATGACAGATGTGACGTCACAGCTCACTTGCTGTGCAACATATATACATTATTGCGCCTCCCCGCCCCTAAAATATACAAAAGTCTATTTTTATAATGTTTGCATGGTGTACAGTCTGGAAAGGAACCCACATGGCAAATTTCAAGTTTGTTGCATGCCGGGAAGCACGCTAAACATTTTGAACAGACACACATATTCACAAATTTCCCTTTTATATATATTGTTTCGGGGCCCAACCGATGACGAACATTCCTCGCACCCACAAGAAGCAGCTAAGGATGTAATTGCCACGTCGGGCCGTCTGGACTGCACCTGAGACAATTCAGAAGTGAAAACGAGTCGGGGCGAGTGAAGATCCAACACTCGCCGACACACTCCAGTTGCTCGCTCGCCCGTCAGTCACCTCTCCTTACCCGCGGCTCCTCCAACCGCTGCTAATTTCTGTGGTGACTATTGTCGGGAACTCACTCATTTGCATGGTCCCGGCCATAATGAGAACTCATTCTAGGAGACGATTTCGTCTCATCTGTGTGTTGTTCAACCACCACACACACTGCAGATCACAACGACTCACCCACTCACCTACCTTCCCACTCACCCACCCAGCCACCTACCTACTCACCCACCTACTCACCCACCCACCCACTCACCCACTCACCCACCCACTCACCCACTCACCTACCTTCCCACTCACCCACCCAGCCACCCGCCTACTCACCCACCCACCCACTCACTCACTCACCCACCCACTCACCCACTCACTCACTCACCCACCCCTCACTCACCCTCCCACACACCCACCCACACACCCACTCACTCACCTACCCTCTCACTCACCCACTCACTCACCCACCCACCCACCCGCTCACCCACCCACTCACTCACCTACCCTCTCACTCACCCACTCACTCACCCACCCACCCACCCGCTCACCCACCCACTCAACCACCCACTCGGCTGCTAACCCACCCACTCACCCCCCACACTGCAGGTCAAAACCCTTCTATTTGTGCTTCTTCCCTCGCATAACCTTGACAGACTGTTGGGTCAAGTGCTGTTAGCGAGCACCTATGAAGGCCGGCACGGCACACGAGGGCGTGGTGGCCAGCACCACGCCCGACCGCCTTTGTCTCCCCCGTGGCGATGTTTACACACCGCACCAGGTACTTGTCTGAGCCCGAGTCGACCTAGGGGAGGCCCAGAACCGGTTCAGATAATCGTCACCGGTGTTGGCCGTGAGCGGGAATCGAACTCTGGTGGCCGGATTCGTAGCACTGCAGCGCGCTAACCGCTACACCACCGCTCCCCACACATAAAGGCACGTACAGTATCACTCACGCGCGATAGTACACTGTTTGTGTGAGAAGCCAGCCGTGGCGAGAACGAGCAGCCTGGGCCAGATGGCAAATGACATAATCCCTGAGCTTTTGCTAAAACGGTGAGCAACAACCTTGTGGGATATTTGAGGCGGCCGGGCAGTGGGGGAAGGTGGGGGCGACGGTGGGCCATAATGGCCGCGTCAGAATCTCTTAAGTCGGCACCACAGAAATCTCGGGAAGATTTCTGGGGTTTTTTTGGTGCATTCTTTGCTGACCGGGCGGAGAGACTTGCGAAGAAGGCAGCCGAATCGCCATGGTGGCGGGATGTTTACTACCTCGCCAGGCATGCAGGAGGTCGTGGCGCCTGCTGTATATGTGGAGTTTGCGTGTCTCTCTCTCTCTCCCCGTGGTCGCGTGGATTTTTCGGCGGGGTTCTCCGGTTTTTCCCTTCCACATTCAGATCAACGTCACGCGTCGAAAGCATTCGGCCGCTGCCTTCAATTTCCACACGATGATGATACGCCACTTTCTTTGAGCTGTAATTTGTGATAGCCAGGTCGCTTCTAACTTGGTTCAAAATAAATTAAATCGTCGATTGAATCAGGGGCGGCTGCAACCCGGATTCCAACCCAGGGAGTTCAGCGGTGCCACAGCTTTGGTGCTCTGACCTCCGAACTACCCAGCCACCTCGAATGCTCATTCCTGACGATAATGAGTGAGCAGACCCCCCCCCCCCCCCCGCCGAAATCTCAAATCTCAACTCCAGCCTCTTCCGACTCTGACTCGGTCGTCCTCCTGCGTCGTGAACGCCGGCCGAGGGAGCGGGGGGGGTTGCGAGCCCACGTCGTTGCAGCGAGACTCCTCTCACCCTTGACGATGCGCGGGGCCCACTCATGAGGCAGACCGTCCTGTCCGTGAAAGCGACTCCCGCTAGCCGCCGCACGGCCGGCCGCCCTGCGGACAGAGAGACGAACGTGCGGTGCCGCCACGGCTGCGCCGCTCCAACGCCTGTCCGAAGGTGCGGACAACAACAGGGCAAAGAGAAAAAACTCCATCGATGGATCGCGACGCGTCCAGACACCTCGGTGTGTGACGGGGCGTGGGTGGCGGTGACGCGGCGGTCACCGCACCGCGCCACCAACCCCACCGCCAGAGTTCAGATCCCGGCGAAGGCCACCGCTGGGGAACATCTGAATCGGTGCCGGGCCTCCCCTGAATCGACTCGGCCTCAAATGAGCGGCGAGCGGCGTCCATGCCAGTCACGTGGGCTTCTCCTTCGCCCACCCACGCACGTGGTCAGGTACGGTCAAACGATCGCCATGGCCCGAAACGGCGTGGAGAGGCCTTCGTCCAGCAGTGGAGAGACAGAGAGCTGTAAGCGACCGTTACAATCTCAAGGGCATGCTCGACCAGAGCATCTGAGCGGCGTTTGTTTAACGCTGAACGTCGCTCCTTTCGGAATGTGGCCCAAAATGTCTCGGGCGAAGGCTGGTCCCTGCCACGGGAATGTGGAATTTCCATCGCTGTGTCACGACCGCTAACGGTGATGAGCAAAAGCTCACAAGTGCGCACACACACACACGCTTCCATACACGCACACGCGTACACACGCACATGCACACACAGGCACGCAAGCACAAAGACAAAGCTCCCCCTATAGCTGTGCAAACAGTCGGAGCAAGTGCTGCGAGTGAGAACCGATGAAGAGTGGAATGGCGCGCGAGGGGGTGATGTGACACCGCGTCCAGCTGCCGCTGTCTCCCCAGTGCTGACATTTGCATTAAGGCACCAGGTACTCATTTAAGGCTGAGTCGACCTAGGGAAGGACCAGGGCCCGTTATGATATCCAATGATGTAAGCCATTGCCAGGAATCAAACTGTGGTCGATCGTGATTTGTAGCGACGTACACACACACACACATGTACACACACACACACGTACACACACACACGTACACACACACAGACGTACACACACACACACACACGTACACACACACACGTACACACACACACGTATACACACACACGCACACACACGCACACACACGCACACACAAAGATAAAGATCCCCCATATAGCCTTACAGACTGTAGGGGCAAGTGCTGTTAGCGAGCACCTATGAAGGCTGGAACGGTACACGAGGGGGTGGGTGGCCAGCACCACGCCCGACCGCCTTTGTCTCCCTAGTGGCAATGTTTACACACCGCACCAGGTACTCATTTGAGGCTGATCCGACCTAGGGGAGGCCCGGGATCGGTTCAGATAATCGTCACTGGTGTTGGCCGTGAGCGGGAATCGAACCCGAGTCGCCAGGTTCGTAGCGCAGCGCGCTAACCGCTACACCACCGCTCCCCCTACACACACACACATACACACACACATACACACACATACACGTACATACACAGCAAGCAGCAAGCGGGGTTTAACCCTTTCCTTGGCCCATCTGGTACTAATTTTGGCCACATTTTTCATGCATTCAATTGACACTAAGTAAGATCCGGTTAACAAAAAAACCCCTTCACCGACCAAAAAAACCGTACAATGATTTCCTACACATCGAGGAAACCGCGCTGCACGGGGGATACTTGCAAGCTTTTTCTCTCCCCCCAAGTACAGTACTGGAAGAATTTTCAGTTATAAATCAGCACACGCATACACACACACACGCATACACACAGGCACACACACACACACACGCATACACATACACACAGGCATACACACACAGGCACACACACTGGCACACACACGCACATCCGCACGCACACGTACACACATACATACACGCATGCAAACGCATACACACACGCACACACGCGTACACGCATGCACACACACGTACACACACGCACGCACACACGCGTACACACACATACGGCGATCAAAACGGTGCTCAAAACAAACACGGTTCGGTACGCGACTTCAGGGGTGGCCCGAAGCGAGTTGTGTAAATTCCACATTCCCATGGACAAAAACGACCGACCGCCACACGAAGCGCTGTCCGTTTCATCAGTGACGAGCCGATTAAAACCCCGAGCGGGAGTTGAACCCGGATATCCCACGAGTGGAGTTGAACCCGGGTATCCCACAAGTGGAGTTGAACCCGGGTATCCCACAAGTGGAGTTGAACCCGGGTATCCCACCAGTGGAGTTGAACCCGGGTATCCCACGAGTGGAGTTGAACCCGGGTATCCCACAAGCGGAGTTGAACCCGGGTATCCCACCAGTGGAGTTGAACCCGGGTATCCCACCAGTGGAGTTCAACCCGGGTATCCCACAAGTGGAGTTCAACCCGGGTATCCCACCAGTGGAGTTCAACCCGGGTATCCCACAAGTGGAGTTGAACCCGGGTATCCCACAAGTGAAGTTGAACCCGGGTGTCCCACCAGTGGAGTTGAACCCGGGTATCCCACCAGTGGAGTTGAACCCGGGTATCCCACCAGTGGAGTTGAACCCGGGTATCCCACCAGTGGAGTTGAACCCGGGTATCCCACAAGTGGAGTTGAACCCGGGTATCCCACAAGTGAAGTTGAACCCGGGTATCCCACAAGTGAAGTTGAACCCGGGTATCCCACAAGTGGAGTGTTCTGGCCACGAAAAAACACTCATCACGGCGCCATCGGTCACGCGGAGAGAGAAGTGCGTGGGGAGATCGCTTCTCCTAATTAGACGAGCGCCGCTCCAATACAGCGAAGGTGTGGGTGTAAGGTGTGTGTGGGTGTGTGTGTGTGTAGGTGAGTGTGTGTGTGGGTGTAGGTGGGTATGTGGGTGTGTGTGGGTGGGTGTGTGTGACGACTCAGCCTCAAATGAGTACTTGGTGCGATGTGTAAACATTGCCACTAGGGAGACAAAGGCGGTCGGGCGTGGTGCTGGCCACCCACCCCCTCGTGTAGCGTTCCGGCCTTCATAGGTGCTCGCTAACAGCACTTTCCCCTACAGTCTGTTAAGGCTATATGGGGGATCTTTGTCTTTTGTCTTTGTTTCTGTCTGGCAAAACAACCCCTTACCTCCTCGTGGTGTCGGACGGGCAACTGTGTCGTGGACAGTGCTGTGGGGGGAGGGCCAATTCCGATTGACCCCTCCTCTCATGGTGTCTGTGACCACCACAGGGGCTAAACGGGGGCTCTGGACGGGTGCGAGGGGCTGGTAACCCCTCCACTTTCAACATTTTTACCACGAATACAAAATTTAACTAATAAGCTTGTGCCGGAGGCCCCGGGGGGACAGGCGTCTATGACGTCTCCTGGCCAAACCCCAATTGGCGAAGCCAGGAGATTGAATCTCTACCCTCGGGGCTCCTCCAGAAACAACGAAAAGCCACTTCGTGTGGCCACGTGGAATGTTCGAACGCTCACTGCGGAGGAGAGGCTGCCACTCCTCTGTCGGGAGCTGGACCGGTACCGCCTGGATCTCTGTGGCATTCAGGAGGTCCGGTGGACCAGTTCTGGCTCCTGCCACCATGAGGGGTGGACAGTTCTCTACTCGGGGCAGCAGACTGACAAACAACAGGGTGTGGCTCTTCTTTTGAACAAAAGAATGAAGGGGGCGTGGGAGCGTGGCGGTGTGGTGTGGGAAGCTGTAAGCCCCAGGCTACTTTGGGCTCGCCTTTCCATCAACCGGAGGCGAAGAGTGGTGGTCGTGGTTACTTATGCCCCCACCGAAGACGAACATCCGTGGAGGGATGCAGGCAAAGCCGATGAGTCAGATGCCTTCTATGACCTCCTGTCACAGGTGATGGCTAAAGTGGCCCCTCGGGATAGAGTCATCTTGTTAGGTGACTTCAATGCACGAGTTGGTCATGATGCTGGCACCTGGTCTGGAGTGATTGGAGGGCATGAGCCAGATCAGCTCAATAACAACGGTAGGAGGTTGCTAGATTTTTGTGCAACCCATGGGCTTGTAATTACTAACACGCTGTTCCGGCATCGGCGCATCCACACAACATCATGGATGCATGCCGGGTCCAAGCAAGAACATCTGCTGGACTACATAGTGACGGACCGGCGGATGCAAGCCCATGTCCTTGACACCAGGACCTACCGTAGAGCTGATCTGCCCTCTGACCATCGACTTGTCATCTGTAAGATGCGCCTGCTATTCTTCCACTCCGGTGGTGGGTGTACACCCAGGACCCCATTCAAACCTTAAGTGGCCTGGTCTCAGTTATCTGATGAAAGTTGCAAGCGAGAATTTCATCATTGCTTGCAGCTGGGGTTGGCATCGTCCCCCACTCCTCCTGATGTTGAGGGTAAATTGGTGAGGTTTAGGACTGTGACTCATGCAGCTGCAATGGCTGCTTTGGGTACGTGGTCCAGACCTCCCCAGAGACCCTGGCTGACAGAGGAGGTGTTCAGGATAGTTGAGAAAAAGCGACAGACCCACTGTCATCACCTACAGAATCCCACGTCAGAGAATGAGGCTTACCGCAGCCTTCGCTCGGAGGATCGGAGAGCCGTGGGGCGCTGCAAGGATGGGTGGTGGTCGCGGGTTGCGCAGGAGATGGAGTCTGCCTCAGTGGCCCGTGATCACAAATCTCTATTCTACTCCATCAAAAAAGTAACCTGCAGCGCAACACCTATTACTATTATTAGGGGAAAAAACGGTGATCCAATCTCCGACCCCCAGGAACAGGTTTGCAGATTTGCTCAGCATTTCTGTGATGTCCTGGGGGAGGGGAAATCCCTCAGCCAGGAAAACATCGTGGCACAAAGTGGGGATGACCCTGCTGAGGCTGCGGTGCCTCAAATATTGGAGGAAGTCACCCCCTGTGAGTGGCTGGCTTAGGTGCCATCTGTTGAGGAAGTACTGAAGGCGATCTGGAGTCTGAAACCACGGAAAGGCACCGGGAGGAGATGATCTCCCAAGCGAAATGCTGAGGGAGGGTGGCGTTTGTGCACAGACTGCCCTATATGACATCATAACAACAGTCTGGTCCACTGGACGGGTTCAGTGATGTCCTGGTGATCCCCCTCTTTAAGAAGGGGGACCGCTCAGACTGTAACAACTACAGGGGCATCTCACTCCTCAGTGTGCCGGGAAAGGTCCTGGCAAGGATTATTCAACATCACCTTGCCAGGCACGCTGATGAGAGGCTTGCGGAGCCCCAATGCGGTTTTAGGAAAGGGCGGTCCTGCACAGATGCCATATTTTCTGTCCGTCTGCTACAGCAGAGGTGTAGGGAATTCCAGCAAGACCTACATCTCTGCTTTATTGACCTGGTTAAGGCCTATGATACCATCAGTAGGCCTGGGCTCTGGGTTGTTCTTCGTGCTTTTGGAGTCTCTGACCCTCTGCTCACGATCATTAAGGACCTTCATGATGGTGAGCAGGTGTGACAGGGATGTCCTCTGGCTCCCACATTATTTAACATGTATTTTGACCACGTAGTTCGTGAAGCCTTCAATAGCTGTACCGGGGGAATCTCCATTTGGTACAGATATAATGGGAGGCTGATCGATGCCCGGGTGCGGTCAAGGGATGGCTTATGACCGGCTCCAGTTTAACAGCAGAGGTCTCACTCCGAATCAGTCGAGCGGCAATATCTTTTCATCGGTTGCGTAATGCTGTGTGAAAGCTACCTGGTCTGTCGCTCCGCACTAAGCTTCAGGTCTTCTCGGCGACGGTCATTCCCTCCCTTCTCTACGCTTGCGAAACGTGGACCCCCCTAATGGAACATCTTCGCCGGTTAGAAACATTTAGGCTAGCCTGCCTACGATCCATCCTGGGTTTAACCAGGTTGGATTGTGTGAGGAGCTCACAAATCCTTGAAAGATCTGGGCAAGGTTCCCTCGGTGAGCTCCTCCGGCAGGCAAGGCTGCGTTGGCTGGGTCATGTAGCCCGCATGCCCAGCCACCGCATGCCGAAACAGCTTTTGTTCGGCCGGATCGAGGGGGCTAAACGGGCGCGGCACGGGCTAGAGAAGTGATGGAGTGATGTGGTACAGGAGGATGTGGAGCTGAGTGGACTTGCCAATGACTGGTACCAGCGGTGTCAAGATCGGCCTCTGTGGAGGAGGCTCATGAAAGACGCTACTGGGCAGTTGGAGGCAGTCGCCCTCCAACAACAACGGAGGGCGGAGGAGTGACGCTCACAACAATGAGCGGAGTGCCGGGTGGCTAAAGCACAGCAGGTTGGCACAGTAGTGGGCACAGGTGGTGCATCAGCCAATCATCTCAGTCAGTCGACCCGTGGCACCTGGGTCTGCCCCGTGACCTCCTGCCAGCGGGCTTTCGACACTCCACGTGGCCTCAAGGTGCACATGGCCTGGCACAAGCGTCGTGGTGACGTCACCGCCACTTAGTGGCGAATGGCAGTTGTTGTTGTGTGGGTGTGTGTATGTGTGTGTGCGATTAGCCAAGTGGTCGGAACACCCAGAATCATCACCACCTCGCCACCACCACCTCCAAATCACCACCACCTCCTCCACAACCACTACCTTCATATCACCACCACCACTTCTACCACCTACAAATCACCACTAACACCAAAAACAAAGATCCACCGTGTAGCCTTAACAAGACTGTAGGGGCAAGTGCTGTTAGCGAGCACCTATGAAGGCCGGCACAGCACACGAGGGGTGGGTGGGAAGCACCACGCCCGGCCACCTTTGTCTCCCCAGTGGCGATGTTTACACACTGCACCAGGTACTCATTTGAGGCTGAGTCGACCTAGGGGAAGCCCAGGACAGGTTCAGATAATCGTCACTGGTGTTGGCCGCAAGCGGAACTCGAACTCAGGTCGCCAGGTTCGTAGCGCAGCGCCACAACCGCTACACTGCCCCTCCCCACTAACAACACCACCATGGCCACCACTTCCACCACTACTACCACCTTGTCTACCACCACCATCACCACACCACTTCCACCACTACCACCACGTTCTCTACCACCACCATCACCACACCACTTCCACCACTACCACCACCTTCTCTACCACCACCATCACCACACCACTTCCACCACTACCACCACCTTCTCTACCACCACCATCACCACACTACTTCCACCACTACCACCACCTTCTCTACCACCACCATCACCACACCACTTCCACCACTACCACCACCTTGTCTACCACCACCATCACCACACCACTTCCAGCACCACATGATTCACAATATCAACCATCACCGCCACCACCATCATCACCACATCCACCACCTCCACTTTGCTCGCCAATAGTGGCGTCACATGCTATCGGGTGACGGAGCTTTTGTTAGCATGTACACACGTAAATATTTAACAGTGTTCATTATAAACATATGACAATATCACATTATAAATCCAAAACTCAACCCGAATGTGTGCGCATGCATACGTGTGTCGGCAGTGGCAGTGATGGTGCAGTGGTTTATGTGCTCTACTCCCGGCTACCTGAGTTTATTCTCATTCATGGACAAAAATAATTGTGCAGGAGCATCTGAACCAGTCCTGGACTTCCACGAGGCAGCGCCAAGGTGGCGAGATGTTAACTACCTCGCCTGGTGTACAGGAGGTCGTGGGTTCGAGCCTGACATTGGTGAGATGTTAACTACCTCGCCTGGTGTACAGGAGGTCGTGGGTTTGATCCTGACAATGGTGAGATGTTAACTACCTCGCCTGGTGTACAGGACGTCGTGGGTTCGATCCTGACAATGGTGAGATGTTAACTACCTCGCCTGGTGTACAGGGGGTCGTGGGTTCGATCTCGACCCTATATTTGGAGTTTGCGTGTCTCTCTCTCCCCGTGGCGGCGTGGATTTCCTGCTGGCCCTCTGGGTTTTCCCCTCCACGTTTAGTAACACCAGCTGGTTCGGTGCGTAAAAAATCAGCACTGGGGAGACAAAGGCAACGAACCGGCCGTGTCCGAGGCCACACCAAACCCTTGTCGTGTGCGGTGAATTAATAGGACCTCGCAAACGAGCCATACATCCCCTGTGGTCTGTCAGGCCGCGTGTGGACGCCGCCGACGTTCGCACAGGCCTCACACGGCGCCGTGATCTCTGCATACCCGGATTCGGCTCCTGACCGTCAAGGATAAAATTATAGAAATGAGCACCTCAAAGCTGCGTGCGCCGCCTCTACGGCAGCACCTCCGATGAGCGGAGTGTGGCTACGTACGGTGCAAAAGAAGTTCAACAAACCTACATTCGTCCATCATGTGACATTGACACCGGGTCACTCCGGAAAATGAGAATACTCTTGTCTTTCGAATTACCACATGGGTGCCACGGTGGCGAGATGTTAACTACCTCGCCTGGTGTACAGGAGGTCGTGGGTTCGATCCTGACAATGGTGAGATGTTAACTACCTCGTCTGGTGTACAGGAGATCGTCGGTTCGATCCAGAGCCGGATGCCTGTATATTTGGGAGTTTGCATGATCTCCCAGTGGTTGCGTGGATTTGTATCACCAGGGATTGGGATCTGCAGCATCCCAAACACTGCCTGGGGTTATTTACAAAAATAAAAACTCAAGATGCTAAAGTTAGATGACCCTAAACCGTTTAGGTTGCTATGGCCTTGTGCAACAATCCGTTTAGGTTTTTTTTTTGTCACAACTCGAGTGAGCTTTGTCAAATCGTCCGCGGGCGAACCGCACTGCGGAGGAGATCGGAGGGCCAATGACAAGCGCGCGCATCAACGCGAACGAGATCGGACAGGGACAATCTACCGGCTATCTAAAATTTAAAACTAAACTATTTTTATTTTATCAGGTAGGGCCAACTGAGCTATACCGTAGCTCTCTCAGAAGTGGCCTGGCGATCACAAACGATAGCTCCACGAAGTGTCTCGCCATCGTGTGGACAATTACAGCGGCCATACACTCTCAACGCGTGACGTTCATTCGCAGTGCCGAGAGAGAAACTGGAGAAGCCCGGAGAAAAAATCCACGCGACCACGGGGAGAGAGAGACATGGAAACTCCAAATATACAGCAGGCTTCAGGATGTGGATCGAATCTACGACCTCCTGTATACCAAGCGAGGTAGTTAGCATCTCGTGCCTGACCAAGTACAGTAACACCGCGAAATACAAAGCAGATGCATTCCTGGACCTTTGTTCATATATCGCATAACGTATACGCTTGGTACTATGCGGAGGATGTGTTCCCAGCCTTCGCAACTTTACCATTTGACACGAGAAACACTTCACAGATTACCATTTATACTGTAAAGGCAAAGACAATTTATATTGAAAATAAGGATATATTTTATACTGTAAAGTATTAAAATAAAAACACTGGCATGTCTTCTTATTTATATAGCGCTGTAGATCGATAAATGTACTTTTGATTAATTTCAGTCTATTTATTTACTATTTGACTTTCTTTTAAGATTTCTGCGCAAAATGACGGTGATAAATCCCAAGCACGTTATACCGAAACTTCGTTTAGTGAATTCCCACGGATGTCGAGGTACTGACCGCCCTTCCTGTGTTGGGCCGCATCCCCAGCGGAGCACAGGGAGTGATGCTCACGAGCACCAGCGATGCGCCACGGTGGCTAGGAGATGTTAACTCCCTCGCCGGGTATGCAGGAGGTCGTGGGTTCGATCCCGACCCTGACGCCCGATTTTGCGTGTCTCTCTCCCCGTGGTCGCGTGGATTTTTCTCCGGGTCCTCTGTTTTTGTTCCCCTGCACATTTAGAATCAACATCGCGCGTTTGGAGTATTTGCCTGCTATAAATTCCCGCGTGATGACGAGCCACTTCGTTGCGCTATCATCCGTGATAGCCAGGTCGCTTCTGAAAAACAGCTATGCAGCTCAGTTGGGGCCTTAGCTAGTAAAATAAATAGCAGTTTAGTTTATATTTTAGTGTTCAAGTTAAACAATTGTGGGGTTCCGGGTTCGGTTCCACATCACTGGCAACACAGACGGGTTGGGGGTGGGCTGAGGGCAGCAGCGGTGGCGGGCGGCTCGCTCGGGCGAGAGGCAGGAGGGATGTGCAATTCGGAGCGATCGACAGATCCCGAGGAGGTGAGATCGACCCCGCCGCACACCAAGAGGGGTCCTCCAAGGGCAGCCTTGCCGCACAGAGACATCGACCCTTGATGAAACGGATGACCAAGAGGGGGGTTGTTGTTCCCAGCGCCGCCGCTTCTTCTTCTTCTTGCCGCACGGCTGCCGACGTCCATTGCGGTGCAACGACGGCAGCGTCACGTGCAGCTGGGACAAGCCAACGGCGTCAGGAGCAGTGGCGGAGTGCATCGCCGTGATGCCTCGCCTTCGCATCCGTGGAGCGGGACGTTGCGTCGTTATACGTCGCACGGTCTCCGTTCTGCGTGGCCGCAGTCGCACGCTACTACGGGAGAGTTTTTTTTTATTTTCCACTTGTGCATCATGAGCGTCGGCCTTACGGACCGTGCAGTAAAACCACTGCAGTGTGCGCTCCTTCAAAAGGAGGAGGAGGAAGAGCCAAACGATGCAAACTCTCTCCCACTCCCTCCTGAAGCCCTCTCGTCGTGACCAGCAGCGCACCTCGAAATTCAGAATCGGAGAATGTTCATTCATCCTGGAGGTAATCCCATGAGCTGCGAAGTTCTTGTTCACAGATGTGTCCAGTAAAGCGGCAGCTCAGAAAGTTAAAACAATAAAGAGTACACGCAAAAATGATAGGAGGTGCAAAGTACACGGTAAGTAAATCACAAAACAAATTGATAATGTATATAAGTTCCAATTGCATAAGTACACCAATTCTCAGGCTTGGCCGAGGAAAGAAAAAATCAGAGCAAGGAGAGTTCCACACCGCTGGCATTCAGCTCCTGAATATATTGCTGCTGCTGCTGCTGCTATCATCATCATACACAATGATAGAACAGAACCGTTGAATTCCCGTGAAATAAACCTGCTGTATAAACTTTGGGGAGATGACGATGACGACGATGACGACGATGACGATGATGACGACGACGACGGGCCGACATGACCCACAAGCGATATTGAACTCGCCGCTCGCGACGACGCCGGGCAGGCGGCTAACGACTTGACGTTTTATTTTTTACGGAAGGTCAAAGAGCAGCGGGGCCCATCCACGCCGCCACTCCCCGGAGCCGTCGGCAACGTTGCAACAACAAAATAAAAACGAGCCGCGTCGTTGCGGGCCTTGAATGTGTTGCCGGAGTCCTGCGGGATTAAACGGGCGAGGAACTCGACCGGCCCGACACCCGCGCCGCTGCCGCCGCCTGGCGTGTCGCTCGCCCTCGAAGACAGCGGACGACTCAAGAGGCGCGGGAAGGAAGGAAGAGGAACCGCAGACGAGGAGGAGCAGGAAGGCGGTGGCAAGAAGCCACGCGGTGGGTGTGGAGCCGGCCCAAGCTCTGTGGTCCCCGATACACGAGGGGCGTTTTCAGCCGATTAACGCGGAGCTTGCATGTGGGAGGAAACGGGAACACCGGGGGAGGATTCCCTACATTTGATTTTAAACGGGGCTTTTTTTTATTTAAATATAAATACATAAACAATAGCTCCTTTTTTATCCAGGAAAGCCAAACTGACTCCAGGGACTCTCTGTCAGAAGGGTCATGGGAGGAAACCGGAGTGCCCGGAGCAAAAATATAACTCACGCGTGCGAGGGGGCAACGCTCTATCCCACACAGACGGAACGCGTGAGGATCCACATTTTGCCGTGCCGCCGTCTCCTGCCAAGGCAGGGCACATGGCGCCCTCCTTGATGTGCACGGGAAAGGAGTTTCACACACATTTGTTATGGGGTTGAGTAAACCTCACCGCCTCCACAGCGCCGGATTACAGGCCACGTGCAAAGCCACCACCACCTCGGAACACATCTGAGACCTTGCGTTCAACTAAAGATAGCAGGAGCATTATGTGTACGGTCCGATTGACAGCGTGGAAGATTAGCGACACGAGCTGATTAATCGACTAAACATTTTATTGGACGACTTTTTTGATGACTCGATGTCCTATTTACTATCATCGTGATCGCACTTGCTTACCCTTTAAAAATCGTGGGCACCTCCACATTGCGCCTCGCTCCCCGAAGGAGGGAAACCCCCTGCGAGCCACTCCCAGCGTGGGGCGATGATCCCAGTGACGTCACCAAAGGCCCGCCCATCACTTCCTGTCCAGTGGCACACGTGGCCATAGAGGAGCCACTTCACAATAACAACAACAACAACCCTTTGCCTCATCATCGCACAGGTGTTTTTTAAAATAAAAGAAAATAAATCAAAGTGACTCTCTTCCCTCAAATCGATTCGGTAGGTACTCATTTCCTATTGTGGGGGGAGGGGGGGGGAAAGAACAAAAACTCCCCATTCCTATGCCGGGGCCCAGTCTTGCCGTCCTCTCAACAAGGGGGAATGAAGGCTGCGTTCGTGCGAGCGACTCCAACCCCCCCACCCACCACAAGCGTCGTGAGGGTAACCAACCGGCACTGTGGCCGCGAGATATGAACCTCCTCGCCTGGTATACAGGAGGTCGCGAGTTCGATCCCAACACGCACTTCACAGTCCGTTTGGCTGCTCGAAATGTCCACACGGTGACAATCCACTTCGTTGAGCTACCACGATGTGGCTAGGTGGCAACTAAAGAAAGAGCGATGCAGCTCAGTGGGCCTTACCTGGCAAGACAAAAATAAAGAGTTCAGCTTAGTTTAAAATAGAACAGGGACAACCTCGTGCCTCGCCGGATTAGCCCGGCGAGAATTGAAAGCGGCGTTGCAGCGAGGGAGCTGCGAGGCGTTGCCCCGCCGCCGGCACCGCCGAGGCCACCATCGTAACTTTGTGCTCTCTCTAGAGGCGGTCTAACTTGATCACCTGCGATCAATCGGCGAGGCGAAGGGGTTTTTGTTGTTGTTATTGTTACCTTCGGCCAAGCATCCCCGCGGTGTTACGCATGGCTCGCGGTCGGCGATTCAATTGAGTCGTGGGGGGGGGGAAGGCCGAACGTGGCTAAAGTCACTCAAGTAAGCGGCGTGACGGACACGTACGGTTTCTTACGTGCACCGACACGCAGAATGTCCGGAGATTTCACGCTTTTAAGTCCCCAGAAAGGGCTACATTTTGCCCAGGACTTTGTCGGAAGGTTAGTATTTTATTTCAGAAAATTTTACTTTACCCAGCTCTCCGCTCAGATAAACAGAGGGACTGTGACAGAGTGTCTGGGAGAAATGTCTAAAACACTCCATGATTTAAAAAGGTAAATATAGTCAAGGGTTTCTTTTGCTTTACCGAAGTCAAAGGTCACCGCGTAGTGTTGTGCTTAGGCTCATGCAACCCCTAATAAAGTCATTAACTTGAACATATTTCTGTCTTCATGTATGCATGCAAATAACCATATAATGCAGCATCTCTCTTAACATATCCCCCAAAATACCACAAACTTTCTCCCGGAAACGCAGCTCGCAACGCGTTGCGCAATGTTTACACCCTGACAGATCGTTTATCAGAGCTTAATTTTCATTTCGATCAAAGCGTAAACAAGCGAATGACTGCGGTGTTTACGGGAGAATATCCGCTACCCGAGCCCACACGGGCTGCGTCCACCGCATGCCCTTGCACAAAGACGGTCTCACCGCATCGCGTGGCGCTTTCAGATGCGCTTCTGCGGCCGTCTGGAACGCTCTTCCTTTCGATATTAGAAAGCTACCAGAGCTCTGCACTTTTAAATCATTTAGATTAAAAACTCATTTCTTTACAGCTGCCGTTCGTGTTTAGTTTGTTGTCCTTCCCCCGCACCTCCGATTAGCACGGTTGGCTACGTACGGTGCGAAAAAAGTTCACCGTACGTACGTACAGCCAGGGCTCCATTCCTCACGCTGCTGGACTGGCTGGGAGGAGGGAATATCAGCGTAAGGCATACAGGGAATGCCCATATCCATAATTTCCCTATGTGATTGTACGTTGTCTTATTTCGCCCTACAATCCAATAACTCCACAATTACCGCAGCATCATGAGGTGACATGGATGTGGCGGTGTGTCAACGATGGTCACCGGTACAGCGTTCCGGAACGTTCAGGATGATATCAAACCATGAACACGTGCCGCACCACTCATCCTCTACCATCAACACGTGCCGCACCACTCACTCTCTACCATGAACACGTGCCGCACCACTCACCCTCTACCATCAACACGTGCCACACCACTCACTCTCTACCATGAACACGTGCCGCACCACTCACCCTCTACCATCAACACGTGCCGCACCACTCACTCTCTACCATGAACACGTGCCGCACCACTCACCCTCTACCATCAACACGTGCCACACCACTCATCCTCTACCATCAACACGTGCCACACCACTCACCCTCTACTATCAACACGTGCCGCACCACTCACCCTCTACCATCAACACGTGCCGCACCACTCACCCTCTACCATCAACACGTGCCGCACCACTCACCCTCTACCATCAACACGTGCCGCACCACTCACTCTCTACCATGAACACGTGCCGCACCACTCACCTTCTACCATTAACACGTGCCGCACCACTCACCCTCTACCATGAACACGTGCCGCACCACTCACCCTCTACCATGAACACGTGCCGCACCACTCACCCTCTACCATGAACACGTGCCGCACCACTCACCCTCTACCATGAACACGTGCCGCACCACTCACCCTCTACCATGAACACGTGCCACACCACTCACCCTCTACCATGAACACGTGCCGCACCACTCACCCTCTACCATCAACACGTGTCGCACCACTCACTCTCTACCATGAACACGTGCCGCACCACTCACCCTCTACCATGAACACGTGCCGCACCACTCATCCTCTACCATCAACACGTGCCACACCACTCACCCTCTACCATCAACACGTGCCGCACCACTCACCCTCTACCATGAACACGTGCCGCACCACTCACCCTGTACCATGAACACGTGCCACACCACTCACCCTCTACCATCAACACGTGCCGCACCACTCACTCTCTACCATGAACACGTGCCGCGCCACTCACCCTCTACCATCAACACGTGCCGCACCACTCACCCTCTACCATCAACACGTGCCGCACCACTCACACTCTACCATCAACACGTGCCGCACCACTCACTCTCTACCATGAACACGTGCCGCACCACTCACCCTCTACCATGAACACGTGCCGCACCACTCACCCTCTACCATCAACACGTGCCGCACCACTCACCCTCTACCATCAACACGTGCCGCACCACTCACCCTCTACCATGAACACGTGCCGCACCACTCACCCTCTACCATGAACACGTGCCGCACCACTCACCCCCTACCATGAACACGTGCCGCACCACTCACCCTCTACCATGAACACGTGCCGCACCACTCACCCTCTACCATCAACACGTGCCGCACCACTCACCCTCTACCATGAACACGTGCCGCACCACTCACCCTCTACCATGAACACGTGCCGCACCGCACCCCTACCATGAACACGTGCCGCACCACTCACCCTCTACCATGAACACGTGCCGCACCACTCACCCTCTACCATTAACACGTGCCAGACCACTCATCCTCTACCATGAACACGTCCACACCACTCATTCTGTACCATGAACACGTGCCACACCACTCATCCTCTACCATTAACACGTGCCGCACCACTCACCCTCTACCATCAACACGTGCCACACGACTCATCCTCTACCATGAACACGTGCGGCACCACTCTGCCATGAACACGTGCCGCACCACTCACCCTCTACCATCAACACGTGCCGCATCACTCACCCTCTACCATGAACACGTGCCACACCACTCACCCTCTACCATCAACACGTGCCGCCCACTCAGCCTCTACCATTAACACGTGCCACACCACTCACCCTCTACCATTAACACGTGCCGCACCACTCATCCTCTACCATCAACACGTGCCACACCACTCATCCTCTACCATGAACACGTGCCGCACCACTCCTCTACCATTAACACGTGCCGCACCACTCACCCTCTACGATGAACACGTGCCGCACCACTCAGCCTCTACCATCAACACGTGCCGCACCACTCACTCTCTACCATGAACACGTGCCACACCACTCACCCTCTACCATCAACACGCGCCACATCACTCAGCCTCTACCATGAACACGTGCCGCACCACTCCTCTACCATGAACACGTGCCGCACCACTCCTCTACCATGAACACGTGCCGCACCACTCACCCTCTACCATGAACACGTGCCGCACCACTCACCCTCTACGATGAACACGTGCCGCACCACTCACCCTCTACCATGAACACGTGCCACAGCACTCACCCTCTACCATTAACACGTGCTGCACCACTCACCCTCTACGATGAACAAGTGCCACACCACTCACCCTCTACCATCAACACGTGCCGCACCACTCACCCTCTACCATGAACACGTGCCGCACCACTCAGCCCCTACCATCAACACGTGCCACACCACTCACTCTCTACCATCAACACGTACCGCACCACTCAGCCTCTACCATAAACACGTGCCGCACCACTCAGCCCCTACCATCAACACGTGCCGCACCACTCACCCTCTACCATCGAAACGTGCCACACCACTCAGCCTCTACCATTAACACGTGCCACACCACTCACCCTCTACCATCAACACGTGCCGCACCACTCAGCCTCTACCATCAACACGTGCCGCACCACTCAGCCTCTACCCCGGTGGTTCTCAAACTATTTTGGCTCGCGGACCACTCAGCCGATGAAATCTCTACCGTGGACCACCCAGCCCCCAACCCCTGATGACAAAACGCATTCACTTACCTCTCTAGATAGCAGTCATACAAAATGATTGATATTACGGAACATTTTTTTTTAAGCAGAAGATGAGGTTGTGTTATTTTTAAGGGGTGGCATTAGATCTTAGGGTAAGGGTAGTTCAATCAGGGTAGTTTACCTAACTTAATGTCCGAAACAAAAGGTAGAATAAACGTCGTCATTACTGTCCGGATCAAGCTGCGTTTGCATCACAGCCATCACAGACCACCTGGAGGACCGTCCCAGACCACCTGGAAGACCGTCCCAGACCACCTAGAGGACCGTCACAGACCACCTGGAGGACCGTCCCAGACCACCTGGAGGAGCATCCCAGACCACCTGGAGGACCGTCCCAGACCACCTGGAGGACCGTCACAGGCCACCTGGAGGACCGTCACAGACCACCTGCAGGACCGTCCCAGACCACCTGCAGGACCGTCCCAGACCACCTGGAGGACCGTCCCAGTCCACCTGCAGGACCATCCCAGACCACCTGGAGGACCGTCCCAGTCCACCTGGAGGACCATCCCAGACCACCTGGAAGACCGTCCCAGACCACCTGGAGGACCGTCACAGACCACCTGGAGGACCGTCCCAGACCAACTGGAGGAACGTCCCAGACCACCTGGAGGACCGTCCCAGACCACCTGGAGGACCGTCACAGGCCACCTGGAGGACCGTCACAGACCACCTGCAGGACCGTCCCAGACCACCTGCAGGACCGTCCCAGACCACCTGGAGAACCGTCACAGACCACCTGCAGGACCGTCCCAGACCACCTGCAGGACCATCCCAGACCACCTGGAGGACCGTCCCAGTCCACCTGGAGGACCATCCCAGACCACCTGGAGGACCGTCCCAGTCCACCTGGAGGACCATCATAGACCACCTGGAGGACCGTCACAGACCACCTGGAGGACCGTCCCAGACCACCTGGAAGACCGTCACGGACCGCCGGTGGAACCGGGGGACCACACTCTGAGAATCGCTGCTCTGCAGAGAATGACTAAACTGGGACTCTACTGTACATGCCAATCATCGCCCTCTACTGACACACTAACGCCCCACGCCACGCGAGCAACTTCCATTTTTCTCACCTCATTAAACACAATAAGCACACACTACAGTCTCCCAATAATGTCAATCTTTCAACGCCTTACCCTATATATGACTCGCGTTAATGTTGATTAATCAGCAATACAAATCTCGACTTAAAGCTTTGGTGACTGCAGGAATTCATATCGAAGTTTTCTGCAAAAATAACAGAAAACTACGATGTTTCGATTGCAACGCAAGCGGTTGTAGATCGAAGCGTCGTAGTTTTCTGTTATTTTTTTTATTTTCGTTGAACCTATCTAAGTGACTTTACCGAAAGACCCAAGAATAACAATACAAATATTTAATATTTCACCAAAACAGCATTGAATTTGCTCGAATTAACGATTTAACTTTTTTTTTATTCTTTGGGTCTTTCGGTAAAGTCAAATGATAGTTCAATGAAGTTGGCTCATCACGTAGAAATGTATAGCAGCCAAATACTCTCAAACCCGTGATGTTGATTCTACGTGTGCAGGGAAAAACTGGAGGACCCGGACAAAAATCCACGCGACCAAGGGGAGAGAAACGCAAACTCCAAATATACAGCAGCAGGCGACAGGGCCGGGCTCGAACCCACGACCTCCTGCATACCCGGCGAGGTAGCTAACATCTCGCCAACCGAATGCAACAAGAAGTCCTCAACTCTTAATCGGCCGGCGACCAAACCGCCGGGGCATTCTGGACAAACGTTGAATTCCGGTGGCGACGATTTGGCGAAACTTCTCGACACCCCCCCCTCCCACACCCCTTTTCAAATACCGGGCCGGGATCCCGTCGTGCCAGCGTGCACCCCTCAGGAACCCGCGCCGCCCACTCCTGGCCACGCAATCAAGCGTGGCAACAGACTGCCGCAGCATCGAGATCACGGCCCCCCCGCCCCGACCCCGGGTCCTCGACTCGAGTCCTCGCGGAGAGACGTTGCCGTGCTCGGGCTCCGTAGCCGGGGGCGCGTTACGGCAAGGAGGAGCAACCGGGCACCCGTGGCGCTGACGGTATACGTACGATCTATACGATATACGTACAACCTATACGTACGTGTGTACGTACGAGAGATACGTACGATCTATAGGACATTTTACGTCGGTACTACAGCAACAACAATAACAACAACAAAAAGGGTGACGGGAAATTTCGCTTTTCCCCCCCGACTCCTTCCGAGTTGAGAGTTCGGAATGGCTTCGTCGAAACATTAAAAATTATCCGGGTAACAAATGATCCGTAGCTTGGGTACGGATCAACGTGTCTACATTTGAGGATGAGGTTAGAGACTAATGAGCGGTGTGTGATGAAACCTAAGAGGGTTCAGGATACTCGTGCAAAGCCGTTTTGTTCAGCGCTGTAGTTTACAAAGTCAGTGACCTTGTCCATACGATGATGATGATGGGCTGATACCGGCTCACACTGTAATATAAGCCATGGCCACGCAGACCTTTTGCAACGGGGGCCAGAGTCACTCACGTGCCCGGAGCCACAGGTCACAGTCACATAACCTGTGGCACACGCTTTATTTATAACGTGCGTGTATTAATAGCAACCCAGATTGCTGGTGAGATGAAAGACACAGCGGACGAGAGAGAGAGAGAGAGATACGGTCATGGCGATATGGGAGAAGGCAGATTGCAGATGAGAGATGTGGTGAGATGAGAGATGTAAGAGACGGAGATGCAGTAACAGAAGATGGCGGGATATGGTGACTACCTGTGTAGATTATTTTCAGGCGAGATGGAAGAGATGTTGAGAGCGGTGCCATCAGATGCTGCTGGAGATGTACCCAGATGGGACAGAAGTGATAGGAGATTATTTATATTACAGGAGAGATTCAAGAATAAGGAATAGGAGGAAAATAGATTCATTCGGGTTTAGTTGGACAGGAGATAGGTGTGCAGCATTCATAGGAGTAGGAGGGAGGAAAGACGCGTCCGGGAGAGATGCATGGATGCGTGGTGAACATCTTTCCCACCGTACGTAGCCAGCCGTGCTAATCGCAGGCGTTGGGGTACATAGAAGAGGCGAAAGATAAAGAGACGCATTCTGATAGAATGGAGAGGTGTGGGTCGGAGAGAGATGTGCTTGAGTATGGAGGACAGACAAGACCGCTCTACAAGCCACACATTGGCATGAGGTTGGGGTGGGGTCACCCAGTTCCACCTCGCTGCGGTAAAGTCAGAGTGAGGCAGAAGCCGGGGCCATTGATGAACCAGCACTCACTGAATCACTTCCACAGTCACTCGCTCATCGCCGGTCAGTTGCCTCCCTATCGCTCTTCTATCGCTACTACTACCACCACCGCGATGACTGTTACCGTGAACTTCAACCGTGGATTCCTCCACCCGCGTTGAGAGCTTGGTCAACCAGACACTGACCGTGTCGTCTCATCCACACGGTGTTCAACCACCACCAACACACTGCATGTCACAACAACTCACCCATTCACTCACCACACTGCGGGTCCCAACGAGCTCACTCCATCACCCATTCACCACACTGCAGCTCACCTCCAGCCTCGCTCAATGCAAGACACGATCGACCTACTCATCTATTTGTGCAAGACTCCGACATCGCCGCCCGCTGCCGCTCACTTGACACCGCGTGCATTTGCGCTCGGCACCCGGCAATAAGAGCGGCGGGCGTGCCGACGAGGAGGCGAGGATCGACAGGAGGAGAGGCGCGGGGTGCGTCCACCAGGCACAAGGACGAGCCTCGCACTGCGCCCCAACGCCCCTTCTGTCAAGAGGGGGGGCGGCGTCCGCGTTGGGACGTCTGGACAACCGCGGGGGACGAGTGTCGTCGGCTTGAGCGGGCGGCGGACACACTGGGGGTCGGGGGTCGCGGAGAAAGTCGACCGTGCGCGCGAGGAGGTGACCCGCGGCTGCGGCCATCTCCTGGGCAGCAGACCCATGCAGCAGGCAGGCACTGGTGGGCACCCATCCACGGGGCCAGCCAGGCTCGACGCAGCTTAGCTTCCGGGGTACGAGGAGGGAGAGACGCATTTAGGGCGATCCGCCGCTTGGACCGGCGTGAAAGATCAGTGCAGTGCTCGTCAATAGCAGCCCCCCAACCCTCCATCGTTACCGTCCAGGCCCACCACACTCCCTGCGTGTCGCGGCACCGCAGGGGCCACTGCATTGCTGAGCAACGGCGTGAATGCAGAAGCCAGGAAAGGGGGCATTTATGAACGTTCCAGTGACACTCCGCCAATGGCGGTACAAGAACAAAGATAAAGATCCCTCGTGTAGCCTGTAACGGACTGTTGGGACAAGTGCTGTTAGCGAGCACCTATGAAGGCCGGTACGGCACACGAGGGAGTGGGTGGCCAACACCACGCCCGACCGCCTTTGTCTCCCCAGTGGCGATGTTAACTACACACCGTACCAGGTACTCATTTGAGGCTGAGTCGACTAAGGGAGGCCCAGGACCGGTTGAGATAACCGTCACTGTTGTTGACCGTGAGCGGGAATCGAACCCGGGTCACCAGGTTTGACACGCAGCGCGCTAACCGCCGCACTACCACTCCCCATACGCACACACACATAGTGCCAAACAAGTTGTGTAGGTTGTGTAGATGGTTTAACGTTTGGACATTCTGTGAAACTCAACACACTCGTCAATTCTATTCCATTCCCTCCGCATGGCAATAACATCCAGGAGCCAGATGATAAATGTCAAGGTCCTGGCAGCCACGAGGAGAGGGCTTCAGGAGAGAAGATTTCGCGCAGTTTTGCCATTCCTCCTCCCATGCTCAGAGGAGCGGAGATTACGGCGGATTACTTCTTGATCCCACAGCTGTCAACCCAGACGGTTTACCCCGTAGTCTTGTGCAGGGAAACTGAGCTTTCAGGTCCATACGGCGTACAGCCGTTTCAACACAGGATTTGTAGGATGAACGTTGAGATTCATAAGGGAACGGGGTGACCAATAAGTTCTGAATTGTCCTGTAATAAGGTAGGGCACTGATAAGGGGTTTACAGGTATATAGTAATTTAGTGTATAGTGTAGTGTATAGGACGAACGTTGAGATTCATAAGGGCACGGGGTGACCAATAAGTTCTGAATTGGTCTGTAATAAGGTAGGGCACTGATAAGGTGTTCACAGGTAAATAGTAATTTAGTGTATAGTGTAGTGTATAGGATGAACGCTGAGATTCATACGGGCACGGGGTGACCCCAATAAGTTCTGAATTGGTCTGTAATAAGGTAGGGCACTGATAAGGGGTTTACAGGTATACAGTGATACAAGTATTTGATCCCCTGCTGATTTTGTACGTTTGCCCACTGACAAAGAAATGATCAGTCTATAATATTAATGGTAGGTTTATTTGAACAGTGAGAGACAGAATAACAACAAAACAATCCAGAAAAAAGGCATGTCAAATATGTTATAAATTGATTTGCATTTTAATGAGGGAAATAAGAATTTGACCCCCTCTCAATCAGAAAGATTTTTGGCTCCCAGGTGTCTTTTATACAGGTAACGAGCTGAGATTAGGAGCATACCTTTAAAGGGAGTGCTCCTAATCTCAGCTTGTTACCTGTATAAAAGGCACCTGTCCACAGAAGCAATAAATCAATCAGATTCCAAACTCTCCACCATGGCCAAGACCAAAAAGCTCTCCAAGGATGTCAGGGACAATATTGTAGACCTACACAAGGCTGGAATGGGCTACAAGACCATTGCCAAGCAGCTTGGTGAGAAGGTGACAACAGTTGGTGCGATTTTTCGCAAATGGAAGAAACACAAAAGAACTGTCAATCTCCCTCGGCCTGGGGCTCCATGCAAGATCTCACCTCGTGGAGTTGCAATGATCATGAGAACGGTGAGGAATCAGCCCAGAACTACACGGGAGGATCTTGTCAATGATCTCAAGGCAGCTGGGACCATAGTCACCAAAAAAACAATTGGTAACACACTACGCCGTGAAGGACTGAAATCCTGCAGCGCCCGCAAGGTCCCTCTGCTCAAGAAAGCAGATATACATGCCCGTCTGAAGTTTGCCAATGAACATCTGAATGATTCAGAAGACAACTGGGTGAAAGTGTTGTGGTCAGATGAGACCAGAATAGAGCTCTTTGGCATCAACTCAACTCGCCGTGTTTGGAGGAGGAGGAATGCTGCCTATGACCCCAAGAACACCATCCCCACCGTCAAACATGGAGGTGGAAACATTATGCTTTGGGGGTGTTTTTGTGCTAAGGGGACAGGACAACTTCACCGCATCAAAGGGACGTTGGACGGGGCCATGTACCGTCAAATTTTGGGTAAGAACCTCCTTCCCTCAGCCAGGGCATTGAAAATGGGTGGCGGATGGGTATTCCAGCATGACAATGACCCAAAACACACGGCCAAGGCAACAAAGGAGTGGCTCAACAAGAAGCACATTAAGGTCCTGGAGTGGCCTAGCCAGTCTCCAGACCTTAATCCCATAGAAAATCTGTGGAGGTAGCTGAAGGTTCGAGTTGCCAAACGTCAGCCTCGAAACCTTAATGACTTGGAGAAGATCTGCAAAGAGGAGTGGGACAAAATCCCTCCTGAGATGTGTGCAAACCTGGTGGCCAACTACAAGAAACGTCTGACCTCTGTGATTGCCAACAAGGGTTTTGCCACCAAGTACTAAGTCATGTTTTGCAGAGGAGTCAAATACTCATTTCCCTCGTTAAAATGCAAATCAATTTATAACATTTTTGACATGCATTTTTCTGGATTGTTCTGTTGTTATTCTCTCTCTCACTGTTCAAATAAACCTACCATTAAAATTATAGACTGATCCCTTCTTTGTCAGTGGGCAAACGTACAAAATCAGCAGGGGATCAAATACTTTTTTCCCTCACTGTATAGTAGTTTAGTGTATAGTGTAGTGTATAGAATAAACGTTGAGATTCATAAGGACACGGGGTGACCAATAAGTTCTGAATTGGCCTGTAATAAGGTAGGGCACTGATAAGGGGTTTACAGGTATATAGTAATTTAGTGTAAAGTGTAGTGTATAGGATGAACGTTGAGATTCATAAGGGCACGGGGTGACCAATAAGTTCTGAATTGTCCTGTAATAAGGTAGGGCACTGATAAGGGGTTTACAGGTATATAGTAATTTAGTGTATAGTGTAGTGTATAGGACTAACGTTGAGATTCATAAGGGCACGGGGTGACCAATAAGTTCTGAATTGTCCTGTAATAAGGTAGGGCACTGATAAGGGCTTTACAGGTGTGTGTGGTCCATTCGTTTGGGTCGCATGGCCACAATCACTGCTGTGGTTTGTCTTTAATGTATCTCGATAAGTCTCTATGTATCTCTACGTATGTTTATGTATATCTATGTGTGTCTATGTGTCACTGTGGGTCTCCATATATCCCTATGAGCCTCTATGTATCTCTCCGAGTCTCTATGGGTCTCGATGTATCTCTCTGAGTCTCTATGGGTCTCGATGTATCTCTCTGAGTCTCTATGGGTCTCGATGTATCTCTCTGAGTCTCTATGGGTCTCGATGTATCTCTCTGAGTCTCTATGGGTCTCGATGTATCTCTCTGAGTCTCGATGTATCTCTCTGAGTCTCTATGGGTCTCGATGTATCTCTCTGAGTCTCTATGGGTCTCGATGTATCTCTCCGAGTCTCTATGGGTTTCGATGTATCTCTGTGAGTCTCTATGGGTCTCGATGTATCTCTCTGAGTCTCTATGGGTCTCGATGTATCTCTCTGAGTCTCTATGGGTCTCGATGTATCTCTCTGAGTTTCTATGGGTCTCGATGTATCTCTCCGAGTCTCTATGGGTCTCGATGTATCTCTCTGAGTCTCTATGGGTCTCGATGTATCTCTCTGAGTCTCTATGGGTCTCGATGTATCTCTCTGAGTCTCTATGGGTCTCGATGTATCTCTCTGAGTCTCTATGGGTCTCGATGTATCTCTCTGAGTCTCTATGGGTCTCGATGTATCTCTCTGAGTCTCTATGGGTCTCGATGTATCTCTCTGAGTCTCTATGGGTCTCGATGTATCTCTCTGAGTCTCTATGTGTCTCGATGTATCTCTCTGAGTCTCTATGGGTCTCGATGTATCTCTCTGAGTCTCTATGGGTCTCGATGTATCTCTCTGAGTCTCTATGGGTCTCGATGTATCTCTCTGAGTCTCTATGGGTCTCGATGTATCTCTCTGAGTCTCTATGGGTCTCGATGTATCTCTCTGAGTCTCTATGGGTCTCGATGTATCTCTCTGAGTCTCTATGGGTCTCGATGTATCTCTCTGAGTCTCTATGGGTCTCGATGTATCTCTCTGAGTCTCTATGGGTCTCGATGTATCTCTCTGAGTCTCTATGGGTCTCGATGTATCTCTCTGAGTCTCTATGGGTCTCGATGTATCTCTCTGAGTCTCTATGGGTCTCGATGTGTCTCTCTGAGTCTCTATGGGTCTCGATGTGTCTCTCTGAGTCTCTATGGGTCTCGATGTATCTCTCTAAGTCTCTATGGGTCTCGATGTATCTCTCTGAGTCTCTATGGGTCTCGATGTGTCTCTCTGAGTCTCTGTGGGTCTCGATGCATCTCTCTGAGTCTCTATGGGTCTCGATGTATCTCTCTGAGTCTCTGTGGGTCTCGATGTGTCTCTCTGAGTCTCTGTGGGTCTCGATGTATCTCTCTGAGTCTCTATGGGTCTCGATGTATCTCTCCGAGTCTCTATGGGTCTCGATGTATCTCTCTGAGTCTCTATGGGTCTCGATGTATCTCTCTGAGTCGCTATGGGTCTCGATGTATCTCTGTGAGTCTCTATGGGTCTCAATGTATCTCTCCGAGTCTCTATGGGTCTCGATGTATCTCTGTGAGTCTCTATGGGTCTCGATGTATCTCTCCGAGTCTCTATGGGTCTCAATGTATCTCTCTGAGTCTCTATGGGTCTCGATGTATCTCTCCGAGTCTCTATGGGTCTCAATGTATCTCTCTGAGTCTCTATGGGTCTCGATGTATCTCTCTAAGTCTCTATGGGTCTCGATGTATCTCTCTGAGTCTCTATGGGTCTCGATGTATCTCTCTGAGTCTCTATGGGTCTCGATGTATCTCTCCGAGTCTCTATGGGTCTCGATGTATCTCTCTGAGTCTCTATGGGTTTACTATATGGGCCGGAGTTTGGGTTGCAAGGCCACAATCACTCTGCTGTAGCTCGTCTTTAATTTATCAAAAACACTGCAGCTTCAAACATAATAAGGGCAGTATATAATGAGAGACATCGCGGAGAGACATCACGGACAGACATCACGGAGAGACATCACGGAGAGACGAGGCGGAGAGACGAAGCGGAGAGACATCACGGAGAGACATCACGGAGAGACAACACGGAGAGACATCACGGAGAGACATCACGGAGAGACATCACGGAGAGACATCACGGAGAGACGAGGCGGAGAGACGAAGCGGAGAGACATCACGGAGAGACATCACGGAGAGACATCACGGAGAGACAACACGGAGAGACATCACGGAGAGACATCACGGAGAGACATCACGGAGACACAAAGCGGAGACACAAAGCGGAGAGACATCACGGAGAGACATCACGGAGAGACATCACGGAGAGACATCACAGAGAGACATCACAGAGAGACATCACAGACAGACATCACAGAGAGACAAAGCGGAGAGACAAAGCGGAGAGACAAAGCGGAGAGACATCACAGAGAGACATCACAGAGAGACAAAGCGGAGAGACGAAGCTGCGTCACTTGACATCACGGTGATCCTGGGCGGCCCTGGCTAACGCGGTGTTCCATCTCACGGCATCGTCCCGGTGAGATGTCTCTCAGCTACCTGATCATTAAAACCACATATTGTGTACACGTGCAGAGTAAACACACACACACACATCAACAACACACACACCGCATACACACAACACACCACGCACATTCCTTCTGTTTCTACACCGACAACACACAAATGCACATCATCAACAAACATAAAAATGTACATCAACAACAAACATGAACACGTGCACACATGAACAGCAAAAGAGCAAGGTCCCCCGTATAGCCTTGAGCAGACTGCTGGGGCAAGTGCTGTTTGTGAGCCCCTTATGAAGGGTCCAACACGGCACGCGCGGGTGGGTGGCCGGCAACCACGCGCGCCCGGCCGCCTTTGTCTCCCCAGTTGCTGGTGTTTCCACGCCGCGCACCGAGTCCTCGTTTAAGGCTGAGCCGACCTAGGCGAGGCCAGTTTCTAGACACCCGACCACCGCGAGTGGCAAATCGCGAACTCGGGTTCGCCGGGTTCACATCGCGGTGCGCTAACCACTGCACCACCGCTCCCCACACGAAACCTACAGACAAAAACAAACACCCACAAAGATCCCCCGTGTAGCCTTAACAGACTGTAGGGGCAAGTGCTGTTAGCGAGCACCTATGAAGGCCGGCACGGCACACGAGAGGGTGGGTGGCCAGCACCACGCCCGGCTGCCTTCATCTACAAAGACACACGGACACACAGAGACACACGGACACACAGAGACACACGGACACACAGAGACACACGGACACACAGAGACACACAGGGACACACGGACACACAGAGACACACGGAGACACACGGACACACAGATCTACACACAGATCTACACAGAGACACAGAGACACACAGAGACACAGAGACACACAGAGACACACAGGGACACACAGAGACACACAGATCTACACAGAGACACAGATCTACACAGAGACACACAGAGACACAGATCTACACAGAGACACACAGAGACACAGATCTACAGAGCCGCCGTCTCACCGAAGTGGAAGAAGTTCTTTCCCTCCATGTCGCTTCCTCCTCCTCCTCCTGCCTCGCGTCCTGCCGGGCGGTGAGCACACGTTGTGTGTCTGTGTGTGTGTCTGTGTGTGTGTGTGTCTGTGTGTGTGTCTGTGTGTGTCTGTGTGTGTGTCTGTGTGTCTGTGTGTGTGTTTGTGTGTCTGTGAGCAGCGCTACAACACACGTTTTGTGTGTATCGGTGCAGCGAGAGAACACACACGTGTGTGTGTGTCTGTGTGTGTGTCTGTGTGTCTCTGCGTGTGTGTGGGGGTGTGTCTCTGCGTGTGTGTGGGGGTGTGTCTCTGCGTGTGTGTCTCTGTGTCTCTGCGTGTGTCTCTGTGTGTGTGTCTGTGTGTCTCTGTGTGTGTGTCTGTGTGTCTCTGTGTGTGTGTCTGTGTGTCTCTGCGTGTGTGTGGGGGTGTGTCTCTGTGTGTGTGTCTGTGTGTCTGTGTGTGTGTCTGTGTGTCTCTGCGTGTGTGGGGGTGTGTCTCTGCGTGTGTGTCTCTGCGTGTGTGTCTCTGTGTCTCTGCGTGTGTCTCTGTGTGTGTGTCTGTGTGTCTCTGTGTGTGTGTCTGTGTGTCTCTGCGTGTGTGTGGGGGGGGGGGGTGTCTCTGTGTGTGTGTCTCTGTGTCTCTGTGTGTGTCTGTGTGTCTCTGTGTGTGTGTCTGTGTGTCTCTGCGTGTGTGTGGGCGTGTGTCTCTGCGTGTGTGTCTCTGTGTCTCTGCGTGTGTCTCTGTGTGTGTGTCTGTGTGTCTCTGCGTGTTTGTGGGGGTGTGTCTCTGTGTGTGTGTCTCTGTGTCTCTGTGTGTGTCTGTGTGTCTCTGTGTGTGTGTCTGTGTGTCTCTGCGTGTGTGTGGGCGTGTGTCTCTGCGTGTGTGTCTCTGTGTCTCTGCGTGTGTCTCTGTGTGTGTGTCTGTGTGTCTCTGCGTGTTTGTGGGGGTGTGTCTCTGTGTGTGTGTCTCTGTGTCTCTGTGTGTGTCTGTGTGTCTCTGTGTGTGTGTCTGTGTGTCTCTGCGTGTGTGTGTCTGTGTCTCTGCGTGTGTGTCTGTGTGTCTCTGTGTGTGTGTCTGTGTGTCTCTGCGTGTGTGTCTGTGTCTCTGCGTGTCTGTCTGTGTGTCTCTGCGTGTGTCTCTGTGTGTGTCTCTGTGTGTGTCTGTGTGTCTCTGCGCGTGTGTGTGTCTGTGTCTCTGCGTGTCTGTCTGTGTGTCTCTGCGTGTGTCTCCGTGTGTCTGTGTGTGTCTGTACGTGTGTGTCTGTCTCTGTGTGGCTCTGCGTGTATCTGTGTGTGTGTGTCTCTGCGTGTGTCTCTGTGTGTGTCTGTGTGTCTCTGCGCGTGTGTGTGTCTGTGTCTCTGCGTGTCTGTCTGTGTGTCTCTGCGTGTGTGTCTCCGTGTGTCTGTGTGTCTCTGCGTGTGTGTCTCCGTGTGTCTGTGTGTGTCTGTACGTGTGTGTCTGTCTCTGTGTGGCTCTGCGTGTGTCTGTGTGTGTGTGTCTGTGTGTGTGTGTCTGCGTGTGTGTGTCTGCGTGTGTCTCCGTGTGTGTCTCCGTGTGTGTCTGTACGTGTGTGTCTGTCTCTGTGTGGCTCTGCGTGTGTCTCTGCGTGTGTCTGTGTCTCTGTATGTCTGCGTGTGTCTCTGCGTGTGTCTGTGTGTCCCTGTGTGTGTGTCTCTGCGTGTGTGTCTCTCTATGCACCTATCCTTCTATATGTCCAAGCAATTGTCTGTATATATGAAGCTGTGTGTATCTCTGGGTATGGGACCTCTAATTGTGTATGTGTGTATCCCTTTGTACGTATCTGTGTGTATCGCTGTGTATGCATCTGTGTGCATCTCTATGTGTGTGTGTATCTCTGTTTCTCTATGTATCTGTGAGTTTATGTATCTGTGTGTTTGTATCTCTGTGTGTATCCGCCTGTCTATCTCTGTGTGTATCTATGTCTATGTACCTGTCGGCCTTCATAGGTGCTCGCTAACAGCAATTACCCCAACAGTCTGTTAAGGCTATAGGGGCTCTTTGTCTTTGTGTTTGTATGTGTCTCTGTGTGTAACTGTGTGTCTCCGTGTGTGTCTGTGTGTCTCTCTATGTCTGTGTGTCTCTCTATGTCTCTGTGTGTGTCGCTCTCTGTCTGTCTCTGTGTGTATCTGTGTCTGTATCTGTGTGTATCTCTGTGTGTCTGTGTTTATTCTGTGTCTGTGTCTCTCTCGGTGTGTTTATTCTGTGTCTGTGTGTGTCTCTGTGTGTCTCTGTCTTTGTCTCTGTGTGGCTGTGTGTGTCTCTCTGTGTCTCTGTGTTTATTCTGTGTATCTCTGTGTGTTTATTCTGTGTCTGTGTCTCTCTCGCTGTGTTTATTCTGTGTCTGTGTGTGTCTCTCTGTGTCTCTCTCTGTGTTTATTCTGTGTCTGTGTGTCTCTCTGTGTCTGTATGTGTCTCGGTGTGTCTGTCTGTCTCTTTCTGTGTGTTTATTCTGTGTCTGTGTGTGTCTCTCTGTGTCTCGGTGTGTCTGTGTGTGTCTCTCTGTGTCTCGGTGTGTCTGTGTGTGTCCCTGTCTGTCTCTGTGTGTGTCTGTGGTGTGTGTGTCTGTGGTATGTGTCTCTGTGTGTGTGTCTCTCTCTGTGTGTCTCGGTGTGTCTGTCTCTCTGTGTGTCTCGGTGTGTCTGTCTCTCTGTGTCTCTCTCTGTGTGTCTCTGTCTCCCTGTGTGTGTATCTCTGTGTGTGTCTGTGTGTCTCTGTGTGTCTCTCTCTTTGTGTCTCTGTCTCTCTGTCTCTGTCTCTCTGTGTGTCTCTGTCTCTCTGTGTGTCTCTGTCTCTCTGTGTGTCCCTCTCTGTGTCTCTGTCTCTCTCTGTGTCTCTGTCTCTCTGTGTCTCTGTCTCTCTCTGTGTGTCTCTGTCTGTGTGTATCTCTGTGTGTGTGTCTCTGTGTGTGTCTCTGTGTGTGTGTCTCTGTCTGTGTGTCTCTCTGTGTGTGTATCTGTGTGTGTGTATCTCTGTGTCTGTGTACCGAGTGTCTCGCTCCGTCTCTCCTTTAAATTCCTTCCACTGCTGGGCTGGAGGCTGGTCACGTGACGCGCTGTTGGGTGTCCCCGCCGCCTGTGTTGGGGGTGGGGGGTGCCGCTTGTGTTGGTGGGGGGGTGGGGGGGGACTCGCGACGGACGACAGCGGCGCAAGTGACGCCGGCCGAGGGCAAATCGCAGCCAAACTCCAAAGTCGCTTCGCCCCGCTGCCAGCGGGCAATTGCGAGCGGCGTTCGTTGTAAACGCTGTGGCCAATAAAAGGAAATCGGGGCGACGTTTCGGGCGATGGCCCCCTCCTTCATAGCGCACACATTCTCAGTTGGCCAATGATTGGAGGCGCCACGTTCACATGGCGGGGTAAAGTATTTCCAGACCAACAAAAAACACGCTTTTGGGGACTTCGTCTGCTGGATGAGGGCCTCCCCACGCCATCGCGATCACGAACAGCCCAGCAATGCGAGTGGATGGGCTGATTCCATCGCTCCGTCTCTCTGGTGGGCGTCTCTCGGCCACGTTACAACGTTAGGCGTCCACAGCACAGCATTGCGCCCAATGCCATGTACTGTGGTGGTGGTTGTGGTGGTGGTTGTTGTGGTGGTGGTTGTTGTGGTGGTTGTTGTGGTGGTGGTGGTTGTTGTGGTTGTGGTGGTGGTTGTGGTGGTTGTTGTGGTGGTTGTGGTTGTTGTGGTGATGGTTGTAATGTACTGTGGTGGTTGTGGTGGTGGTTGTTGTGGTGGTGGTTGTTGTAATGGTGGTGGTTGTAATGTACTGTGGTGGTGGTTGTTGTGGTGGTGGTGGTTGTGATGGTGGTGGTTGTAATGTACTGTGGTGGTTGTTGTAGTGGGGGTGGTGGTGATGGTGGTGGTTGTAATGTACTGTGGTGGTTGTGGTGGTGGTGGTGGTTGTTGTGGTGGTGATTGTTGTGATGGTGGTGGTGGTTGTAATGTACTGTGGTGGTGGTTGTTGTCGTGGTGGTTGTGATGGTGGTGGTTGTAATGTACTGTGGTGGTTGTTGTGGTGGTGGTGATTGTTTTGGTGATGGTTGTAATGTGTTGTGGTGGTGGTGGTGGTTGTTGTGGTGGTTGTGATGGTGGTTGTAATGTACTGTGGTGGTTGTTGTGGTGGTGATGGTGGTGGTTGTAATGTACTGTGGTGGTTGTGGTGGTTGTTGTGGTGGTGGTGGTTGTTGTGATGGTGGTTGTAATGTACTGTGGTGGTGGTTGTTGTAATGTGTTGTGGTGGTTGTTGTGGTAGTTGTGATGGTGGTTGTAATGTACTGCGGTGGTGGTGATGGTTGTAATGTACTTTGGTGGTTGTTGTGGTGGTGGTGGTGGTGGTGGTTGTGATGGTGGTGGTGGTTGTAATGTACTGTGGTGGTGGTGGTTGTTGTGATGGTGGTGGTTGTTGTGGTGGTGGTGGTTGTAATGTGTTGTGGTGGTGGTTGTGATGGTGGTTGTAATGTACTGTGGTGGTTGTTGTGGTGGTTGTAATGTACTGTGGTGGTGGTTGTGATGGTGGTGGTTGTGATGGTGGTGGTTGTAATGTACTGTGGTGGTTGTTGTGGTGGTTGTAATGTACTGTGGTGGTTGTTGTGGTGGTTGTAATGTACTGTGGTGGTGGTTGTGATGGTGGTGGTTGTGATGGTGGTGGTTGTAATGTACTGTGGTGGTTGTTGTGGTGGTGGTGGTGGTTGTAATGTACTGTGGTGGCGGTGATGGTGGTGGCGGTTTTAATGTACTGTGGTGGTTGTTGTGGTGGTGGTTGCGGTGGTTGTAATGTACTGTGGTGGTTGTGGTGGTGGTGGTTGCGGTGGTTGTAATGTACTGTGGTGGTTGTGGTGGTGGTGATGGTGGTGGTTGTAATGTACTGCGGTGGTGGTGATGGTTGTAATGTACTTTGGTGGTTGTTGTGGTGGTGGTGGTTGTGATGGTGGTTGTGATGGTGGTGGTGGTTGTAATGTACTGTGGTGGTTGTGGTGGTGGTGATGGTGGTGGTTGTAATGTACTGTGGTGGTTGTGGTGGTGGTTGTTGTGATGGTGGTGGTTGTTGTGGTGGTGGTGGTGGTGGTTGTAATGTGTTGTGGTGGTGGTTGTGATGGTGGTTGTAATGTACTGTGGTGGTTGTTGTGGTGGTTGTAATGTACTGTGGTGGTGGTTGTGGTGGTAGTTGTAATGTACTGTGATGGTTGTTGTGGTGGTTGTAATGTACTGTGGTGGTTGTTGTGGTGGTGGTTGTTGTGGTGGTGGTGGTTGTAATGTACTGTGGTGGCGGTGATGGTGGTGGCGGTTTTAATGTACTGTGGTGGTTGTTGTGGTGGTGGTGGTTGCGGTGGTTGTAATGTACTGTGGTGGTTGTTGTGGTGGTGGTGGTGGTTGTAATGTACTGTGGTGGTTGTTGTGGTGGTGGTTGTTGTGGTGGTTGTGATGGTGGTGATTGTAATGTACTGTGGTGGTTGTTGTGGTGGTGGTGGTTGTGGTGGTGCTTGTGATGGTGGTGGTTGTAATGTACTGTGGTGGTTGTTGTGGTGGTGGTGATTTTGGTTATTGTGGTGGTGGTTGTGATGGTGGTGGTTGTAATGTACTGTGGTGGTTGTGATGGTGGTGGTGGTTGTAATGTACTGTGGTGGTTGTGATGGTGGTGGTGATTTTGGTTGTTGTGGTGGTTGATGATGGTGGTGGTGGTTGTAATGTACTGTGGTGGTGGTTGTGATGGTGGTGGTGATTTTGGTTGTTGTGGTGGTTGTGATGGTGGTGGTGATTTTGGTTGTTGTGGTGGTGGTTGTGATGGTGGTGGTGGTTGTAATGTACTGTGGTGGTGGTTGTGATGGTGGTGGTGATTTTGGTTGTTGTGGTGGTTGTGATGGTGGTGGTGATTTTGGTTGTTGTGGTGGTGGTTGTGATGGTGGTGGTGGTTGTAATGTACTGTATGTTGAACTTATTTCCCACCGTACGAAGCCAGCCGGGCTAATAATCGCAGGTGATGGTTGTGATGGTGGTAGTTGTGGTTGTGATGGTGATTTTTTTTGGTTGTTGTGGTTGTGATGGTGATTTTGGTTGTTGTGGTGGTGGTTGTGATGATGGTGATGGTGGTGGTTGTAATGTATGCATGTATATTGAACTTCTTTCGCACTCATAATAATGCATAATAAAGGATTTTGGGAAATCGCCCGATGATGCTGGATGTAATAGCGAAACGTCGAACTCAAAATTAGAAACGTTTTGGATTCACTCTCCAACACACGTGACAAACCTAACTGGCTGTGTCGGGTGGTTGAGGGTTACGACACATTTATACATCTAACCCCAAAAACCTTTATTATTAAACATATTGGTCGCGAAAGCCTACACTACTGTTAAACTTCTTTCGGGGGGGGGGGCAATTGCCCGAAACGTCGTCCCCGGCGGCGTGGCTTTTCCTTTGCAGGCCCCACGTGGTGCTGTTTGACCAGGAGGAGGAGGGTCCCCAACGTGGCGAGGTTGGCACAGGGATAAGTTCTCCCGATCGCCAGTGGGAGTGGAAGCGGCTTCAGTCAGGTGGCGTCAGTCAGGCGGCTTCAATGGTGATGTCGCTCTGTGCTTCGCTGCCTTGAGTGAAACACGGCCACGAGTTGATGTCCTGGGCTTGTGTATTTATGTTTTACGTTAAGTGACTTGCTTAGATTCCCTACACACTTCACTTTGCACTCCTTACGATGTTTTTGTATGGGGCGTCGTTGTTGTCACTTTCTCACTCGTCCCCTACTGGACACCTGTGGAGGAGGAGGAGGATTATTGCAGTCCACAGAAATATTGCGATTCTGCATGGACGGCGAGCGGCGCTCCACAATGAAAGGAGACAGGTGGGGGGTGGGGGTGCAGGGTACGGGGCGGGGGTGGGGGGTGTGGGGGGCGCGGGGGGGGCATTCAGAAACGCCGAGACCGAGTGGCTGGTGGGAATACTCGTGATGGTGGTGATGATGATGATTGAGGTGGTGATCATGATGGCTGGGTTATGTAGCCCGCATGCCCAGCCACCGCCTGCCTAAACAGCTTTTGTTCGGGCGGATCGAGGGGGCTAAACGGGCGCGGCACGGGCTAGAGAAGAGCTGGAGTGATGTGGTACAGGAGGACGTGGAGCTGAGTGGACTTGCCGATGACTGGTACCAGCGGTGTCAAGATCGGCCTCTGTGGAGGAGGCTCGTGAAGGACGCTACTGGGCAGTTTGAGGCAGTCGCCCTCCAACAACAACGGAGGGCTGAGGAGCGACGCTCACAACAACGAGCGGAGCGCCGGGTGGCTAAAGCACAGCAGGTTGGCACAGTAGGGGGCACAGGTGGTGCATCAGCCAGTCATCTCGGTCAGTCGACCCGTGGCACCTGCGTCTGCCCCGTGACCTCCTGCCAGCGGGCGTTCGACACTTCACGTGGCCTCAAAGTGCACATGGCCTGGCACAAGCGTCGTGGTGACGTCACCGCCACTTAGTGGCGAATGGCGGTTGTTGATGATGATGGTGATGATAGTGGTGGTGTTCGTGATCGTGGTGGTGATGATGATGATTATGGTGGTGGTGATGATGGTGATAATGATAGTGGTGGTGATGATGGTGATGATAGTGGTGGTGATGGCGGTGATAATGATGATGGTGGTGATGATGTTAGTGGTGGTGATGATGATGATGGTGGTGATGATGATAGTGGTGGTGATGATGATAGTGGTGGTGATGATGATAGTGGTGGTGATGATGATGCCGTAAGAAGGAAGGGATCGCGAGAGCGCGCGTTCAGCACGAGTGGCCTTGAATGTTGGACGCCCCCGGCCCCAGCACTCACGGCCTGCAGCGGCATGACCAGCGGAATGATCGCTGGGGATGATCGCTGGGGATGATCGCTGGGGATGATCGGTGGGGATGATCGTGGGGATGATCGCTGGGGATGATCGCTGGGGATGATCGGTGGGGATGATCGTGGGGATGATCGGTGGGGATGATCGGTGGGGATGATTGCTGGGGATGATCGGGGGGGATGATCGCTGGGGATGATCGGTGGGATGATCGCTGGGGATGATCGGTGGGGATGATCGGTGGGATGATCGCTGGGGATGATCGGTGGGGATGATCGGTGGGATGATCGAGGGGGATGATCGGTGGGATGATCGGTGGGATGATCGCTGGGGATGATCGCTGGGGATGATCACTGGGGATGATCGTGGGGATGATCGCTGGGGATGATCGTGGGGATGATCGCTGGGGATGATCGCTGGGGATGATCGGTGGGGATGATCGTGGGGATGATCGGTGGGGATGATCGGTGGGATGATCGGTGGGGATGATCGGTGGGGATGATCGGGGGGGATGATCGGGGGGGATGATCGCTGGGGATGATCAGTGGGATGATCGCTGGGGATGATCGGTGGGGATGCTCGGTGGGATGATTGCTGGGGATGATCGGTGGGATGATCGGTGGGGATGATAGGTCGGATGATCGGTGGAATGATCGCTGGGGATGATCGGTGGGGATGATCGGTGGGATGATCGGTGGGATGATCGGTGGGATGATCGCTGGGGATGATCGCTGGGGATGATCGCTGGGGATGATCGGCGTCCCTCACGGGGACGCGGCGGCCGAGACAAACATCGCTCGCGTCCCGAACACCTGCGTGGGTACTGTACACGACCGATCATAAGCGAGCCGAGTGATTCGCCTGGTGTGGAGTTTTTGCGCTGATGCTGAAATAAAACAGTGTTTTCTGCCAGCATTAAATAAATAATTATACTGTGGGTGGAGGGACAGAATCCGTGGAGGCACAGTGTGCACACTGCGCTATGAACTCGGCATGTCTGTGTTCGATTCCCAGCCACGGTTGGCATCAACGCGGAGGAATAAATGTACGAAGCTGCAGTGGCCAGGACCGTGAAGAATGATGGTCAAACAGCCCCCGTGACTGATATGGTATGGGGAGAGCTTCAACCGTGGATTTCCAAAGAGATGTACACTACATGTACGTGTAAACATTTTACATTTAACGCTGAACCACTGTATTTTAAAAAAAAATAGTCGTCACTTGCTGTTTTGTTGTCCATCGCAGGCACCCCTAATGGGACCTCTTTTTTTTCCATGAAGCTGGAGGTCAGGTTTGGGTTAGGATCTTGTTCTGCCTGGGTCATGAGCGGGGCAAGAATGGAAAAAAAATTACAGAGGCCCTCTCCCTCTCTCTCTTTCTCCCTCCCTCTTTTTTTACGATCAGAAGAAACAAGAAGATGCTCGGTGTAGTCGGCACTTTGCTCCGTTCATCATTTCGATTTTTTTGTTTTTTAATGCTTTGCTTTATGTAACCCCCCCCCCCCTTTTAAATGAAAGACCCAAAAAAATGTTCCCCTTCCCTCTCTCTCTACCCCCCTCTCTCTGCCCCCCCCTCTCTCTCTACCCCCCTCTCTGCCTCTCCTCTCTCTCTACCCCCTCTCCTCCTACTCCATTTGGCTCTCTCTCGCTCTCTGTTTTCTTTATAACTACGACAAGTGATGCATCTGCACGCAGCCCTTCCCACAGTCAAACGGCCTCCGATGGGTAGCTCACAATCTGCATGCAGAGCTCTCTACCGTCATCTGCCACCGAGCACACGGCCTCCTCCAGCGCCCACTGCTCCTTGAAGGCCGGCACGGCGTGGGTCAGCCGCGCGTGGCGGAACTCCAGCCACACCCTGGCTCCGACCAGAGCACAGAAGATGCCCAGGCTGCTGGCTGGACGTTGCCCCTCCAGGGCCACCTTCCTCGCCCTGTATATGGCGAGCTTGGCGTAGCCGAAGAGCACGTTGACCAGCCCCTGAAGATGTTGGGGTCCGTCGCCCTTCGGGTATTTCTCCCTCTCTCTCCCTCCCTCCCTCTTTTTTTTACGATCAGAAGAAACAAGAAGATGCTCGGTGTAGTCGGCACTTTGCTCCGTTCATCATTTCGTTTTTTTTGTTTTTTTAATTCTTTGCTTTATGTAACCCCCCCCCCCCCCCCTTTTAAATGAAAGACCAAAAAAAAATGTTTTTCTTTTTTTCTTTCTCCTTCCCTCTCTCTCTACCACCCTCTCTGCCTCTCCTCTCTCTACCCTCTCTATTTCTCGCCTTCGCAACCACAAGGCAACAAGGAAGCTTCCCCGCGATCTCCACGCAGCGGCAGCGTGGAGGCAGGCGTCGGCCAGAACCAGCAGCGCCGAAGTGGCTCGCTCTGAATCGTCCACTCGGGCGGGAGGAGAACACAAAATCCCCGCCGCTCTCCCCCAGGGAAGCGTGCAGGGTTTGTCCAACCAACGTTGCAGGCACGTTGGAATGAAACCAACTGTTCGTGTTAGAGTTATCCCCCCCCCCCCCGCGATTTGGGGGCGTTTCTGAGAGGTGCGACTCACGGATATCGAAAGCGACGTAAATAGAAACCGACGTAAATCTGAAACGTCGTAAATCGAAACGGCGTAAATCTAAGACGCGACGTTAAGAGGACGGCAGAGGGCGGGTGGTTGGAGGCGAAGGGCCGAGAGGCGACGGAGAACGACGAGAGAGGAGGGACGATGCCGTGAGCGTGGCGGCGGCGGCAGCGTTCATGACTAAAGTGACGGCGTAAATGTTTTGCGAAACGACGTTGAAGGGTGAAAACATATCGGGGTCATTGCTGTACTGTATCTATTCCTGCGTGTCATTCTGATCGTGTCCTAATGTCATCGTCAGCCAAGTTCAATCCACTGCTGGACGAATGCCTCTCTCTCCCTCTCTCCCCACGCCATCTATCACTGGTGCGATGCCACAACTCATCTCGCTGTGGTGGATCACTCTTCTCATAGCTCCATCTCCATCGTTGATATTCATTAAGATCACGGGCGCCGCGGTGACTAGGAGATGTTAACGACCTCGCCTGGTACACAGGAGGTCGTGGGTTCGATCCTGACCTTGGTGCCTGCTGTGTATTTGGAGTGTGTGTCTCTCTCATCATCATCACGGTGGCTAGGAGATGTTAACGACCTCGCCTGGTACACAGGAGGTTGTGGGTTCGATCCTGACCTTGGTGCCTGCTGTGTATTTGGAGTGTGTGTCTCTCTCTCATCGTCATCACGATGGCTAGGAGATGTTAACGACCTCGCCTGGTACACAGGAGGTCGTGGGTTCGATCCTGACCTTGGTGCCTGCTGTGTATTTGGAGTGTGTGTGTCTCTCTCTCTCCGTGATCGCGTGGATTTTTCTCGGGGTCCGGTTTTCCCTCCACATTTGTAGTCAACATCACGTGCTTAGAGTATTTGGCTGCTATACATGTCCGCATGATAAGCCATTTTCGTTGAGCTATCATTCGTGATGGCCAGGTCGCTTCTCAAAAAGAGCTTCATAGCTCAGTGGACCTTAGCTGGCAAAATGAAATAAAAAGTTGAGGTTAATTTCGGGCGTGCTCCATCCTTTAGCTGTCATTCTGTCCTCAGTCTCATCCTGCAGCCATCATCGTCGCTTCTCATCACGTGTCCTACACAAACTCACTTAAGTTTTCCATTGCAATCATTTAATACAAAAAATATATATGGGCATTTATACATAAATATGGTCGTGTTGAGTTGAGATCATTATTTACAGTGCATCATGGGATATTTTTGCCAGTATCAAAGTATGAAAAAATAAGAATAGTTTTGACCCTTGCAACAAAACAGGTGTTAATATGTTAAAACACCAAATAGACACCTTTAGTAAGGAATCAAGTTACTGCATTAACCACACGTACTGTACTTGTGGTGGACATGCACACTGGCAAAAAGGTCCCCCATGATACAGCTGCTCACCTCCAGCTATAAATACTCTGATACGTGCGGCATTGTCTTTGTGCTGTTCGCCTTTTGCCGTTCACTGGTCTAACACTAGTGGTGAGACTACGCCATAAAGAAGGCCGTCTCTGATTTAGGCCAATCAGTTTCAAAGACAATGCCATATATGGACCCAATTTCAAAGTAGTATATTTCACGATGACATGTCATAATTACACAAAAAGTTACAAACGTAGTAATAGGTTTTTACCCTTTTAACTGGCACAAAAACTGACACCTTTATTCAAGGTATCATGTTTGCAATAACCACAACACAAGCAGTCAAAATGCAAACAAAAGAGACAACTCTGATAATGATATGCACTGTCCTTGAATTTGATTGGTCCACACCCGAGACGGCTTTTCTTAGAGCCTAGTCTCCACTGGTGTTGGACCAGAAGATGCCAAAAGGCCAGTTAAAAGGGTAAAACCTATTACTATATCTTGTTACTGGCAAAGGAGGTATCATCATGTAAAAGTTACAAACGGTTGAATTAGTTATCAAGTTTTACTAACCATTTTATAAATGCTCTATGTGCCCTCCACCTGCTGTACAAGACTATAGTTGAATTCGTCCCAAACGCCTCTCTTCTCACGTTTTCCTCTGAGGTGCGTGGTCGCCCTGTGCTCTTCCCCTTACATCAGCAGCCTGTTTCCTCTTTGACATTGGCGGATCAATGCCAAAACGCCGTTGAAACACACGCTGCACCGCAATTACGGATTCAGTCTTGCTGAACTGCAGGAAGCTAAACGCCCCTTTTGTTGCTGTGGGGTCACCGTCTTGCCAATGACTAAGGCTAGGGGCTGTTTGTGCACTGGGGTCACCATCTAGAGAATGACTGAGGCTAGGGGCTGTTTGTGTTCACTGGGGTCACCATCTAGAGAATGACTGAGACTAGGGGCTGTTTGTGCACTGGGGTCACCATCTAGAGAATGACTGAGGCTAGGGGCTGTTTGTGTTCACTGGGGTCACCATCTAGAGAGTGACTGCGGCTAGGGGCTGTTTGTTCACTGGAGTCACCATCTAGAGAGTGACTGAGGCTAGGGGCTGTTTGTGTGCTGGGGTCACCATCTAGAGAATGACTGAGGCTAGGGGCTGTTTGTGTGCTGGGGTCACCATCTAGAGAGTGACTGAGGCTAGGGGCTGTTTGTGCACTGGGGTCACCATCTAGAGAATGACTGAGGCTAGGGGCTGTTTGTGTGCTGGGGTCACCATCTAGAGAATGACTGAGGCTAGGGGCTGTTTGTACGCTGGGGTCACCATCTAGAGAGTGACTGAGGCTAGGGGCTGTTTGTGTGCTGGGGTCACCATCTAGAGAATGACTGAGGCTAGGGGCTGTTTGTGTGCTGGGGTCACCATCTAGAGAATGACTGAGGCTAGGGGCTGTTTGAGCGCTGGGAGAGGCATCGAGCGGTGATCATTTTAAACTCTATGCCCCGCCCTCTCTATGCCCCGCCCTTTCTATGCCCCGCCCTCTCTATGCCCCGCCCTCTCTATGTCCCGCCCTCTCTATGCCCCGCCCTTTCAAGTGGTAAGAGTTTCATTCATGGGCGGTTCGTGGTTACAGAGATAAAGCGATTTCAAATCTGGTCCATATTATTTAAACACCCTGTATTATCAGAGTTTGTTTTCATGTTCACCACAAGTACGTGTGGTTAGTTCCGACTTGATTCCTTGCAAAAAGTTTATATTTGGTGTTTGAACAACTTAACACCTCCTGTTTTATTGCCATAAAGGGTAAAACCTATTCCTTTTTTTTCAATGTGTGCTTGTTCACCTATTTGATCAATGTTGATGATTATTTTACTCCAATAAACTGCAATTATTGGAGCAAAAACACCAATTACAAATCCTGTCTGAATCTGTACATTATGCAAGCGATGCAAATAATGGTAACTTAAGCAGACAGTTGCTGTAGTTGTCCCACCTGGTGACGATTGCTTGTGTTGCGATCGAAACGTTGTGATCTATTGTTTTTTCTACCGACGTGACTTTACCGAAAGAACCAAAGAGTACGAATTCCTGCAGTCACGAAAGCTTCAAATCAAGATTAAGCAGAGAACCTGGAATTATAATGCACAGCCCTTTCTAAATCCACTGCTGGATGAAGGCTCCCCCACATGTTATTCATCAGGGCTAAAGTAGTGAACTAATTGTCTTTTGTCAACGTGACACTTTTTTGCTGATTGGCCGTGTCGGGTGGTGGAGGGTTATGACACATTTATAAATAACGCGATCTAACCCAAAAACCTTTACTATGCATTTTATTATTGTTACGCTTGTTATAATAATTAGTATAATCCTCACTGACGTTCACAACACTATTTTGCAGTAGGGGGGCGATGCTGCTGCTGCTGCTGCGTGTAATCCCAATCGAGTAATGTTCAGGTTATTTTTGTTGCTGTTAAGCATTGGGATGTTTTAGCCAATTCCGGTTACATTCTTCTCCTCCTCCTTCTTCTCCTTCAATACTCCGGGATGAAACCAGAGTGCCCGGAGGAAACCCATCCAGAACAGGGCAAGAGAAAGAGAGACAGCATAGAAACTCCGCGCAGAAAGGCACACGAGTCGGGGAATGGAACCCGGCACCCTTGTTGCTGTGAGGTACGAGTGTTGACCACTGCACTTGCCCACCCTGCTGCCCATGACTTCGCGATGCCGGCAGCATTCATCGGCGACGGACGGAGGCCCGGCGCGGGAATCCCTCGGTGCACGAACGCTCGGTTTTATCTAAATGTCGCGCGAGCGCACATTGGCAATTCGCGGACACTTTTTCGACGAACGAAATCGATTTTTTCCCCCCTGTGTGTACGCCGCGAGGTCGTCAAGACGAGAAGCCACCAACCCGGGAGTGGCTGCGTCGTCGTCGCGGCAGCGTCGTCGTCGTCGTCGTCATCGTCACGGTGTCCCCGCAGTGGCTGCGTCGTCGTCGCGGCAGCGTCGTCATCGTCGTCATCGTCGTCACGGTCGTCACGGTGTCCCCGCAGTGGCAGCAGATCTATTGCGGAGTTCCATCAAAAGGTAAAGAACTTTTTAAAATGAATTATTATTCAATCGTTTTTAATATGATTCAGAGTAGAGTTGGAGTGACTGTCCGAAACGCATCCTGAATTTTAGTACTAAATGAATAGGAAAGCCATTTCCGATTTACTAAATGTCATTCTACACGTGTTTTTTTTAAAGAACGCATCCCTTTCGTAAATCGAGGGATACCTGGTACTGTTACTGATATCGTTCGCTGATGACGTTAGCCATGGCTGGGACTCAAACACAGGTAATCGATAGAACCCGTCATCGACATTATTGAACAGAGGTGTCGGTTTAGGCAAGGACATGTTGTGCTGATATATATGTAGTGTCAGTGATTTGGAGACGAGGTTTGTAGGAGGCACCTTTATTGAACACACACGATCTCGCCTGCACACTCCACAGTAGCTTAGCCTAGCCTGTACACAACGCTAGCCATCTTACACCGGCGGCGCCGACTGAGACAGCCAACAACTTCCGGCAGCGCAACATCTCGTGAAGACGGCGGCGACGACGGCGACGAGACGACAGCGACGACGAGACGAGTCCACTCCCAGAACCGGCAGCCTCGAGCCCCCCGCTCTCGGCTCCTTTTATGCTCCCAGCACGGCCTGGCTCCGCCCTGACCGCGCCTCCCTTCTCGAACCCGCTAGCAGGTTCCAGGGGCCTCCAGATGGGGTCCTCCGTGACCCTTGCCCTAGTTCCTCTGCTCTGCCAACACACCCCGTGCACGCCCTCACCGGCGTGTGTACTGTCTGTCTACCACAGTTGCCGCTGCTGGCCACCAGCCGGCGCTTTACACTACACATATAACACATTTTAGTGTTACAACATCTCACATGCTTCATTACATACGCGAGACATACAACATAGCCAACTTCACTCATCCATTTGGGAGTGAGTGTACTGTTCACAGCAACTGAGTAATTTGAATGGCGATGATGATGATGACGACATTGCCGAAGATGGCTTTTTTTGATAACGAGTGATGATCACTCTGGTGGTGATGATGATCAATCTGGTCGCTGCTGAAAAACAAGTTAATATCTCAGTGGGCTTTGCCTGGTAGGATGGGGATGGTTTATTTGTATTTGTGTTTGGGTGATTTGTTTAGCTGTCTTGTACTTTTCACTCCTATCGTGTTGTTGTGCTGTTTGTTGCTGTAACTTTCTTACCCTGTGCCCCAAGCTCATCGGATTCCTCCAGTATAAATAATTATTCAGATTTCTGATTCAATCACCAACGTCAATGAACTCAACGCATTTATCATAAATACCATGGTCCTCAAATTAAAACTATATATACACTAGGTGACGTTTCGGGCGATAGACCTTCATTGCAGATGCTCTCAATTTGCTTCGTCCCTTCAGGGTGCAAGTGTCAGTGGCGAACGTGTTCGAGTCGGTTTTTTTTGCGATTGGAATCCGTGCAGTTACACTCGAGGCAAATTTGGTTCACTCATTTGCTGATGAATCGTATTCACTACATCTCGCGGTGGCCTGCGTTTGCAGCGGGGATTTTTAGTTACGCTTTAAATGTCGCAACCAACCCATTTGGGGGTGCGTGCTCATAGTTCTGACAGTGGCATTCTATTATACGGCAATGACAGGCAGTCTCTTCATTATCAAGACATGGGCCATTATCGTAACACTTGCGGTATGCATTAAGGAAAATATCCCATGATAGGTTGCAATGCGAGTGAGTTCATTATGCAGTTTCGGTCCGGAATGTTTCCAATTTGCACATTTCTCCAGCTGATTGGCATTGCTGATTATAAAATTGTGCAGAGCATTAGAATTCCACGTCTCTTTTTTTTGTTACGTATATTTGTGGGTTTTAGTGTGTCTGTGTGTGTGTCTGTGTGTGTCTGTGTGTGTCTGTGTGTGTGTCTGTGTGTGTGTCTATGTGCGTGTGTCTATGTGCGTGTGTGTGCGTCTATGTGTTTGTGTCTATGTGTGTGGCTGTGTGGCTATGTCTGTGTCTGTGTGTGTGGCTGTCTGTGCGTGTGTCTGTGTGCGTCTATGTGTTTGTGTCTGTGTGTGTGTGGCTGTGTGCCTATGTGTGTGTCTGTGTGGCTGTGTGTCTGTGTGTATGTGCGGAACGGTAGTGTAGCGGTTAGTGCTACAAACCTGGCGACCCGGGTTCGATTCCCGCTCACGGCCAACATCAGTGACGGTTATCTTAACCGGTCCTGGGCCTCCCCTAGGTCGACTCAGCATCAAATGAGTACCTGGTGCGATGTGTGAACATCGCCACTAGGGAGACAAAGGCGGCCGTGCGTGGTGTTGGCCACCCACCCCCTCGTGTGCCGTGCCGGCCTTTATAGGTGTTCGCTAATAGCACTTGCCCCTACAGTCTGTTAAGGCTATACGGGGGATCTTTGCCTTTGTGTCTCTGGGAGCTCTGACACGAGCTTTTTGTGGCGTTTCCAACGTGGTGCTTGGTAGAGAAAAGTGCCACGTGGGAGTGGTGGTGTAGCGGTTAGCACGCTGTGCTACGAACCCGGCCACCCGAGTTCGATTGAAGCTCACATGGGGGCCACACGGGGGCCACGTGGGGGGCCACGTGGGAGGCCACGTGGGGGGCCACGTGGGAGGCCACGTGGGGGCCACGTGGGGGGCCACGTGGGAGGCCACGTGGGGGGCCACGTGGGAGGCCACGTGGGGGCCACGTGGGGAACCGCGCAGGAGACCACGTGGGGGGCCACGTGGCCTCCTGCGTGGGGGGCCACGCAGGAGGCCACGTGGGGGTCCGGCTGGCAGCGCGCTCGCAGCTTCTTGAGGGGTTCGCAGGTCAATGGCGGAAGGCCGCCCCGGTAAATACCGCGCAGTCTGTGTGTTAACGATAGTAAATGTCTGTGTGTTAACCATAGTAAATGTCTGTGTTAACCATAGTAAATGTCTGTGTGTTAACCATAGTAAATGTCTGTGTGTTAACCATAGTAAATGTCTGTGTGTTAACCATAGTAAATGTCTGTGTGTTAACCATAGTAAATGTCTGTGTGTTAACCATAGTAAATGTCTGTGTGTTAACCATAGTAAATGTCTGTGTGTTAACCATAGTAAATGTCTGTGTGTTAACCATAGTAAAAGTCTGTGTGTTAACCATAGTAAATGTCTGTGTGTTAACCATAGTAAAAGTCTGTGTGTTAACCATAGTAAATATCTGTGTTAACCATAGTAAATGTCTGTGTGTTAACCATAGTAAATGTCTGTGTGTTAACCATAGTAAATGTCTGTGTGTTAACCATAGTAAATGTCTGTGTGTTAACCATAGTAATTGTCTGTGTGTTAACCATAGTAAATGTCTGTGTGTTAACCATAGTAAATATCTGTGTGTTAACCATAGTAAATGTCTGTGTGTTAACCATAGTAAATGTCTGTGTGTTAACCATAGTAAATGTCTGTGTTTTAACCATAGTAAATGTCTGTGTGTTAACCATAGTAAAAGTCTGTGTGTTAACCACAGTAAATGTCTGTGTGTTAACCATAGTAAATGTCTGTGTGTTAACCATAGTAAATGTCTGTGTGTTAACCATAGTAAATGTCTGTGTGTTAACCATAGTAAATGTCTGTGTTAACCATAGTAAATGTCTGTGTGTTAACCATAGTAAATATCTGTGTGTTAACCATAGTAAATGTCTGTGTGTTAACCATAGTAAATGTCTGTGTGTTAACCATAGTAAATGTCTGTGTTAACCATAGTAAATGTCTGTGTGTTAACCATAGTAAATGTCTGTGTGTTAACCATAGTAAATGTCTGTGTGTTAACCATAGTAAATGTCTGTGTGTTAACCATAGTAAATGTCTGTGTGTTAACCATAGTAAATGTCTGTGTGTTAACCATAGTAAATGTCTGTGTGTTAACCATAGTAAATGTCTGTGTGTTAACCATAGTAAATGTCTGCGTGTTAACCATAGTAAATGTCTGTGTGTTAACCACAGTAAATGTCTGTTTGTTAACCATAGTAAAAGTCTGTGTGTTAACCATAGTAAAAGTCTGTGTGTTAACCATAGTAAATGTCTGTGTTAACCATAGTAAATGTCTGTGTGTTAACCATAGTAAATGTCTGTGTGTTAACCATAGTAAATGTCTGTGTTAACCATAGTAAATGTCTGTGTGTTAACCATAGTAAATGTCTGTGTGTTAACCATAGTAAATGTCTGTGTGTTAACCATAGTAAATGTCTGTGTGTTAACCATAGTAAATGTCTGTGTTAACCATAGTAAAAGTCTGTGTGTTAACCATAGTAAATGTCTGTGTGTTAACCACAGTAAATGTCTGTGTGTTAACCATAGTAAATACATGTGTGTTAACCATAGTAAATATCTGTGTGTTAACCATAGTAAATACATGTGTGTTAACCATAGTAAATGTCTGTGTGTTAACCATAGTAAATGTCTGTGTGTTAACCATAGTAAATGTCTGTGTGTTAACCATAGTAAATGTCTGTGTGTTAACCATAGTAAATGTCTGTGTGTTAACCATAGTAAATGTCTGTGTGTTAACCATAGTAAATGTCTGTGTGTTAACCATAGTAAATGTCTGTGTTAACCATAGTAAATATCTGTGTGTTAACCATAGTAAATATCTGTGTTAACCATAGTAAATGTCTGTGTGTTAACCATAGTAAATGTCTGTGTGTTAACCATAGTAAATGTCTGTGTGTTAACCATCTTAAATGTCTGTGTGTTAACCATAGTAAATATCTGTGTTAACCATAGTAAATATCTGTGTTAACCATAGTAAATGTCTGTGTGTTAACATTCATTATATTTATTTAGGCGAGGACCAAATCCCGTAGCAACGGTCGGCTACGCTTGGTGCGAAAGAAGCCCAAAGCTCTCGCATGCCGAGTATTTACTAAATACAGCGTGATGGTGAGAACCCCTACAGCGTGATGGTGAGAACCCCTACAGCTGGTGGTGAGAACCCCTACAGCTGGTGGTGAGAACCCCTACAGCTGGTGGTGAGAACCCCTACAGCTTCGTGGTGAGAACCCCTACAGCTGGTGGTGAGAACCCTTACAGCTGGTGGTGAGAACCCCTACAGCGTGGTGAGAACCCCTACAGCATGGTGGTGAGAACCCCTACAGCTGGTGGTGAGAACCCCTACAGCTGGTGGTGAGAACCCCTACAGCTGGTGGTGAGAACCCCTACAGCTGGTGGTGAGAACCCCTACAGCGTGGTGGTGAGAACCCCTACAGCGTGGTGGTGAGAACCCCTACAGCTGGTGGTGAGAACCCCTACAGCTTGGTGAGAACCCCTACAGCGTGGTGGTGAGAACCCCTGCAGCTTGGTGAGAACCCCTACAGCTGGTGGTGAGAACCCCTACAGCCGGTGGTGAGAACCCCTACAGCTGGTGGTGAGAACCCCTACAGCTGGTGGTGAGAACCCCTACAGCTGGTGGTGAGAACCCCTACAGCTGGTGGTGAGAACCCCTACAGCTGGTGGTGAGAACCCCCTACAGCGTGGTGGTGAAAACCCTTACAGCTGGTGGTGAGAACCCCTACAGCTGGTGGTGAGAACCCCTACAGCTTGGTGAGAACCCCTACAGCGTGGTGGTGAAAACCCCTACAGCTTGGTGGTGAGAACCCCGACAGCTGGTGGTGAGAACCCCGACAGCGTGGTGGCGAGAACCCCTACAGCTTGGTGGTGAGAACCCCTACAGCTGGTGGTGAGAACCCCTACAGCGTGGTGAGAACCCCTACAGCTGCTGGTGAGAACCCCTACAGCTTGGTGAGAACCCCTACAGCGTGGTGAGAACCCCTACAGCTGGTGGTGAGAACCCCTACAGCTTGGTGAGAACCCCTACAGCTGGTGGTGAGAACCCCTACAGCTTGGTGAGAACCCCTACAGCGTGGTGAGAACCCCTACAGCTGGTGGTGAGAACCCCTACAGCTGGTGGTGAGAACCCCTACAGCTGGTGGTGAGAACCCCTACAGCTGGTGGTGAGAACCCCTACAGCGTGGTGAGAACCCCTACAGCTGGTGGTGAGAACCCCTACAGCGTGGTGAGAACCCCTACAGCTGGTGGTGAGAACCCCTACAGCTTGGTGAGAACCCCTACAGCGTGGTGAGAACCCCTACAGCGTGGTGAGAACCCCTACAGCTGGTGGTGAGAACCCCTACAGCTGGTGGTGAGAACCCCTACAGCTGGTGGTGAGAACCCCTACAGCTGGTGGTGAGAACCCCTACAGCTTGGTGAGAACCCCTACAGCTGGTGGTGAGAACCCCTACAGCTTGGTGAGAACCCCTACAGCGTGGTGGTGAGAACCCCTACAGCTGGTGGTGAGAACCCCTACAGCGTGGTGAGAACCCCTACAGCTGGTGGTGAGAACCCCTACAGCTTGGTGAGAACCCCTACAGCGTGGTGAGAACCCCTACAGCGTGGTGAGAACCCCTACAGCTGGTGGTGAGAACCCCTACAGCTTGGTGAGAACCCCTACAGCTGGTGGTGAGAACCCCTACAGCTTGGTGAGAACCCCTACAGCGTGGTGAGAACCCCTACAGCTGGTGGTGAGAACCCCTACAGCTGGTGGTGAGAACCCCTACAGCTGGTGGTGAGAACCCCTACAGCTGGTGGTGAGAACCCCTACAGCGTGGTGAGAACCCCTACAGCGTGGTGAGAACCCCTACAGCGTGGTGGTGAGAACCCCTACAGCGTGGGGGTGAGAACCCCTACAGCTGGTGGTGAGAACCCCTACAGCTTGGTGAGAACCCCTACAGCGTGGTGGTGAAAACCCCTACAGCTTGGTGGTGAGAACCCCGACAGCTGGTGGTGAGAACCCCGACAGCGTGGTGGCGAGAACCCCTACAGCTTGGTGGTGAGAACCCCTACAGCTGGTGGTGAGAACCCCTACAGCGTGGTGAGAACCCCTACAGCTGGTGGTGAGAACCCCTACAGCTTGGTGAGAACCCCTACAGCGTGGTGAGAACCCCTACAGCTGGTGGTGAGAACCCCTACAGCTTGGTGAGAACCCCTACAGCTGGTGGTGAGAACCCCTACAGCTTGGTGAGAACCCCTACAGCGTGGTGAGAACCCCTACAGCTGGTGGTGAGAACCCCTACAGCTGGTGGTGAGAACCCCTACAGCTGGTGGTGAGAACCCCTACAGCTGGTGGTGAGAACCCCTACAGCGTGGTGAGAACCCCTACAGCTGGTGGTGAGAACCCCTACAGCTGGTGGTGAGAACCCCTACAGCTTGGTGAGAACCCCTACAGCGTGGTGAGAACCCCTACAGCGTGGTGAGAACCCCTACAGCTTGGTGAGAACCCCTACAGCGTGGTGAGAACCCCTACAGCTGGTGGTGAGAACCCCTACAGCTGGTGGTGAGAACCCCTACAGCTGGTGGTGAGAACCCCTACAGCTGGTGGTGAGAACCCCTACAGCTGGTGGTGAGAACCCCTACAGCTTGGTGAGAACCCCTACAGCTGGTGGTGAGAACCCCTACAGCTTGGTGAGAACCCCTACAGCGTGGTGGTGAGAACCCCTACAGCTGGTGGTGAGAACCCCTACAGCGTGGTGAGAACCCCTACAGCTGGTGGTGAGAACCCCTACAGCTTGGTGAGAACCCCTACAGCTGGTGGTGAGAACCCCTACAGCTTGGTGAGAACCCCTACAGCTGGTGGTGAGAACCCCTACAGCTTGGTGAGAACCCCTACAGCGTGGTGAGAACCCCTACAGCTGGTGGTGAGAACCCCTACAGCTGGTGGTGAGAACCCCTACAGCTGGTGGTGAGAACCCCTACAGCTGGTGGTGAGAACCCCTACAGCTGGTGGTGAGAACCCCTACAGCGTGGTGAGAACCCCTACAGCTGGTGGTGAGAACCCCTACAGCTGGTGGTGAGAACCCCTACAGCTGGTGGTGAGAACCCCTACAGCTGGTGGTGAGAACCCCTACAGCGTGGTGGTGAAAACCCCTACAGCTTGGTGGTGAGAACCCCGACAGCTGGTGGTGAGAACCCCGACAGCGTGGTGGCGAGAACCCCTACAGCTTGGTGGTGAGAACCCCTACAGCTGGTGGTGAGAACCCCTACAGCGTGGTGAGAACCCCTACAGCTGGTGGTGAGAACCCCTACAGCTTGGTGAGAACCCCTACAGCGTGGTGAGAACCCCTACAGCTGGTGGTGAGAACCCCTACAGCTTGGTGAGAACCCCTACAGCTGGTGGTGAGAACCCCTACAGCTTGGTGAGAACCCCTACAGCGTGGTGAGAACCCCTACAGCTGGTGGTGAGAACCCCTACAGCTGGTGGTGAGAACCCCTACAGCTGGTGGTGAGAACCCCTACAGCTGGTGGTGAGAACCCCTACAGCGTGGTGAGAACCCCTACAGCTGGTGGTGAGAACCCCTACAGCGTGGTGAGAACCCCTACAGCTGGTGGTGAGAACCCCTACAGCTTGGTGAGAACCCCTACAGCTGGTGGTGAGAACCCCTACAGCTTGGTGAGAACCCCTACAGCGTGGTGAGAACCCCTACAGCTGGTGGTGAGAACCCCTACAGCTGGTGGTGAGAACCCCTACAGCTGGTGGTGAGAACCCCTACAGCTGGTGGTGAGAACCCCTACAGCTGGTGGTGAGAACCCCTACAGCTTGGTGAGAACCCCTACAGCTGGTGGTGAGAACCCCTACAGCTTGGTGAGAACCCCTACAGCGTGGTGGTGAGAACCCCTACAGCTGGTGGTGAGAACCCCTACAGCGTGGTGAGAACCCCTACAGCTGGTGGTGAGAACCCCTACAGCTTGGTGAGAACCCCTACAGCTGGTGGTGAGAACCCCTACAGCTTGGTGAGAACCCCTACAGCTGGTGGTGAGAACCCCTACAGCTTGGTGAGAACCCCTACAGCGTGGTGAGAACCCCTACAGCTGGTGGTGAGAACCCCTACAGCTGGTGGTGAGAACCCCTACAGCTGGTGGTGAGAACCCCTACAGCTGGTGGTGAGAACCCCTACAGCTGGTGGTGAGAACCCCTACAGCTTGGTGAGAACCCCTACAGCTGGTGGTGAGAACCCCTACAGCTTGGTGAGAACCCCTACAGCGTGGTGGTGAGAACCCCTACAGCTGGTGGTGAGAACCCCTACAGCAGTGGTTCTTAACCTTGTTGGAGGTACCGAACCCCACCAGTTTCATATGCGCATTCACCGAACCCCTCTTTAGTGAAAAATAAAATGTGATTTTTTTCAAATTCAAGACGTAGATATGTTTTTTACTGGTACACAAAATGAGCCGTGCATGAACATTACCTTGTTCAAAGAATAAAACCAACACAATGCATAAACTCACAACAAATTACATACCTGGAAATCAATGTGACTTCTGCTGTTGCCTTTGAGAGATCAGTTCAGATATGCGTGGCTTCACCTTGGCAAGTGCCACTCTCATGTCATTTTCACAGCAAAGTCTGTTCCTTTTCTTCGTTTTTATGTCCAGCATCCTCGAAAAGGATTGCTCACAAAGATATGTTGTAACAAATGGTATAAAAAAATCCAGGGCTTTCTTAGCAATAACTGGATACTTGTTCATTTGTCGACACCAAAACGTTGAGAGCGTTGTTGTTCTGAAGAGTTGCTGTTGAACCTGGCTCTGCTGAATTTCAATGATTTCGTCGAGGAATTCATCATTGACATCTGCTGTTTCAACAGCAAACGTGAACGGCTGTCTCACCCATGCTGGATATCACTCTCTTGTAGGGAAATATCCGTCGAGAGACTTTGCAAGCTCATCTAAGTGCGTGGCAATTGTTTGCTTCAGTTCCGTGGATACAGAAATATCTCCGATTCCAGACACATCTTCGATCTTACTTGCACAGTCGTCCAGAAGCGGGAAGTTTGCGAAGTTATTGTTCTCTGTTCGTCGTTTCCATAACGGTAGCTTTTTTTGAAAAGCCTTCAGGTGTTCTTCCGCTTCCACGATATTGACTCCACCACCCTGCATCTGCTGATTGAGATGATTGAGAGCTGCGAATATATCAGCCATGTACGCTAAAATGAGAATGAACTCAGGATTTTTGAAGCAATCTGCATGGCAGTGTTGGTGCTCTTGCAAAAACAGGGCAAATTCCACACGCATGGCAAAAACACGATTCAGCACCTGTCCCCGGGATAACCACCGAATATTAGAATGGAGCAGAAGTACCTCAAATTCAGAGCCCTTTTCTTTACACAGCTCACTGAAGATGCGGTGCCTCAGAGCACTTTTTCGCACATAGTTCACACATTCCACCACAGTTTTTAATACTTCTGCCATTTTTGGAGGTAAGGTCTTTGTTGCCAACGCATGCCTGTGCAGAATACAATGCGTCACAATGATGTGTGGTGCATCGGCCTTTACTAGCGCACCAAAACCAGACTTTCTTCCCAGCATGACTGGAGCTCCGTCCGTACAAACTGCAGAAACCATATCCCATGAAAGATTGTTGTCTCTGAAGAAGTCATCCACAAGCTTCTTCACATCGGCTGCCTTCGTTGTTGTTGTAAGAGGCTTACAAAATAAAAACTCTTCTTTTATCATGTCGTCTTTCACATAGCGTACGTAAAACAGCAAGCAAGCTTAGATCAGAAACGTCTGTGGTTTCGTCGAGTTGAAGGTTGAATTTTGCCGGGCTTGAAATCAGATCCGCGACTACTTGAGCCAAGATGTCTTTACTCATGTCTTCTATTCTGTCACTGACGGTGTCATTTGAAAGGGGAATTTGGGATAATTTACCTTCGGCCGCTGTTCCGAGTATCAGATTCGCCATCTTTAATGCAGCTGGTTTCACAAGTGTTTCACCAATGGTGTGTGGCTTGCCCTGCTTTGCGATCAGGTAAGCAACTTTGTACGATGCTGTCAGGATCGGTTTGTTAACAGGTACAAATCCAAGAGCAGGCAGAGTGGCCCTTTCATCGAATCTGGCTCTCTTCACCCTGAATTCAGCAAGTGTTGTGTTCTTGTATTCCCCGTCTCCATGCAGCTTCAAGAAGTGTTCCTTTAGTTTTGCCGGTGCAAGACTAGAGTTGCTCAACTTGGCGTTGCAAATCATGCAGATAGGACGCTCACTCCCATCACGTTCCGTGATACATGAGAATCCATGTTGTACATATTCGTCCGACCACTTTCTTCTTTTGCCCGACATAGTTAGAATGGATAAAATATTAAAGAAATCACACGACGTACGACAACAACAGTCACACGTTGACTACTGAGTACGCACTAAATTCCCCGCAGCGCTGATTGGCCAAGCAGTGTAGCATGATCATCTGCAGCCAGTGATGGCCAAGCGGGCCGTGTGTGTCATCACAAATTTACACAATAATTCAAGTGTGTCCGGACCTCCGTGGCGGGGGCTCTGCCGAACCCCTGAGATCGACTCACCGAACCCCTGGGGTTCGATTGAACCCAGGTTAAGAACCACTGCCCTACAGCTTGGTGAGTGGCGGCACAAATCGAGGACGACGACAGTGGACACCTCCCCCCTCTATGAATATTCATTAGCGGCTGACGTCACTCCACGTGGGGGGGCGGGGCGCCTCCTGCCCCCTCCTCTTCGTCAACTCACAACCCTCACTACAAATGCAGAACCCTCACGTCATCACGTGATCTCACCCTCACTACAAATGCAGAACCCTCACGTCATCACGTGATCTCACCCTCACTACAAATGCAGAACCCTCACGTCATCACGTGATCTCACCCTCACTACAAAGGCAGAACCCTCACGTCATCACGTGATCTCACCCTCACTACAAAGGCAGAACCCTCACGTCATCACGTGATCTCACCATCACTACAAAGGCAGATCCCTCACGTCATCACGTGATCTCACCCTCACTACAAAGGCAGATCCCTCACGTCATCACGTGATCTCCGTAACGCTGTTGACACATCGAAGTAAAAAGGACGTCATGATGGACAAGGGATTACAGTGAAACCTTGGATTGCGAGTAACTTGGTCTGCGAGTGTTTTGCAAGACGAGCAATTTTTTTTAATAAATAATAATTTGATAAACGAGCGATGTCTTGCAATACGAGCAGTACGTACAGTACGTGCTTTGTCTGCCGAGTGTCACGTGATTACAACTGAGCCAATGGTTCTTCTCTCTCTCGCTGCGGGATTGTGGGTAATCATCTCCCATGCTCGGTCTCAGTCGGCGTGCCTCACTCGTATAGTCAACATCCGTGCGAGCGTATACTGTTTACTATAGTACTATAGTGTTGTGACCACATGTGTAGAGGAGTAAAATGGGGACGTGACGTCATGTATGCCGTCCAGTGCGATGACGTCACGGAACGTGGCATCATGCGCGCTGGGCGGCTCGATGACGTCACGTCTCGTCTAGTATTTAAGGGGGACCCCGTGACGAAGGCGGGGTCACCGTGGGAACGGGTAGAGTGAGAAGGGTGGAGAGGGAACCAGGGGTAGAGAGGGGTCGACGAGAGTCAGGAGTCAAGCCGGTGGTAGCCGTAGGAGGTGCTGCTCTTCCCGGTCGGTGGGGTTGGCTAGTGCCCCCATCCGACTCGAGGGAGAGAGACCGGAGCTAGCCGGGCTGGACCAGGACTTAGTGTAGGACCCCTAACCCCTGGGAAGTTGTCACACCCTTTGTGCTATTGTAATACACTTAATAAACCTTTGGCGAAAGCCCTTACCTTCAAGCCGTCTCCGAGTCATCGTCGGGAACTCCTCAACACATGTATACTGTTTACTACAGTACTATAGTGTTGTGACCACGTGTATACTGTTTACTACAGTACTATAGTCAGTTTAACACGTAGGCTTTCGCGACCAATATTATTCATAATAAAGGTTTTTGGGTTAGATCGCGTTTATTTATAAATGTGTCGTAACCCTCCACCACCCGACACGGCCAATCAGCAAAAAAAGTGTCACGTTGACAAAAGACAAATAATTCACTACTTCAGCCCACCGGTGTGTTGAAGAGTTAATCCACATTTACAGTTTGAGTACGACGTTTCGCTGGTAAATACTTCCAGCATCATCGGGCAATTCGCCAGAATGGTAAAGCCCTCGCTTGCTCCCGGTTTTATATAGAGCAGCAGGGTGACGTCATCACTTAACTCATCAGGTGCAGTGATTAGAGGCGGAGGGGGGGGTAATGTAATTATATAATCGATTAGTAATCAGTCATTGGTTATGATTAGTAATGAGTTGTAGATTAGTAATTCTTTAAATCAAAATGTAATGTGTATTATTTAATAATACGCTTCCAGGCCGCACTAAGCCGGTAGCTGTCAGAGCGATTAAAGTTATTCTTGTTCCTCTCAATTTCAATGGATTCTCTAATTAGTCTTTGCCAGTAATAATTAGTTTTACACACCACTGCAACATTGTCAAAATCATTTTGATTTAAAGAATTACTAATCTACAACTCATTACTAATCATAACCAATGACTGATTACTAATCGATTATATAATTACATTACCCCCCCCTCCGCCTCTAATCACTGCACCTGATGAGTTAAGTGATGACGTCACCCTGCTGCTCTATATAAAACCGGGAGCAAGCGAGGGCTTTACCATTCTGGCGAATTGCCCGATGATGCTGGAAGTATTTACCAGCGAAACGTCGTACTCAAACTGTAAATGTGGATTAACTCTTCAACACACCGGTGGGCTGAAGTAGTGAATTATTTGTCTTTTGTCAACGTGACACTTTTTTTGCTGATTGGCCGTGTCGGGTGGTGGAGGGTTACGACACATTTATAAATAAACGCGATCTAACCCAAAAACCTTTATTATGAATAATATTGGTCGCGAAAGCCTACGTGTTAAACTGACTAACCTCTATGGGGAGGATACTTTTCTTAAAACCAGAAAATTGGAGAAGCTTCGCATTAAGCGGATGAAATTGATATCTTCACTGGCGTTCCTCAAAAGGTGCAGAGATTCAAAGGTAATACCAAACGCAGGTAAAATAACACATCACATAAAGTCTTCTAAAGCTAACCAAATACTACACAAAGCTAGCGAATTATTATTAATAGAGAGAATACAGCACAATAGGAGTGAATTATCTTACATTTCGGAATCGCTAAAGCAGTTACACTTAGATATAAGCAATAGTGTATCTATGCATTATTGGAATATAATCGATAACATAACACAACAATCGGCTGATAATGTGTTTAAACTAACAAAAACTAACCAAATTAATAAATTTTCTAGACTACAAAATAAACAAATCCCTACTGAAAACCAAAAATGTAAAAACAAAACTGTACTGAACTTGACCAACACTGTATTAACCGGTGACATGGTCTCTATCCTTTCTAAAGGCCTTAACTTTGCCGTTACCCCAAGCACAATTCCAGTGGATGAGATAATTGCTGAGGTAGAATCAGCAGTTAGACTCCTTCCACATAATGAGGCAGAGATGACTAGACATGAGGTTGCTAAAATAATTGAGAATAGCAAAGTTCCAAAAGTAAATATTAGCTCTAACGAGGCAAAAGCCTTAAGAGAGCTGCGTGTAAATAAGGATATCCAAATCCTAGCAGCTGATAAAGGCCGCACTACTGTAGTGATGTCACGAGCCGATTATGATAATAAAATTAGAAATTTACTAGAGGAAAGTACCTACATTAAAATTAAACGAGATCCAACTAATACTTTAGAACGTAAGACCACTGCAATAATTGCAAATTCATTAATCCCTAAAAATGAGCAATACCTAATTAAGCCAAGGGCCTCAAAACCACCTAGACTCTATGGGCTACCAAAGATTCATAAAATCGGCATCCCATTACGACCCATAGTCAGTACAATTGGCTCTGCCACATATCAATTAGCAAAATATATAACCAAACAAATACAGCCCTACATCGGTAAGACATCTTCATTCATAAAAAATTCGGAACATCTTGTGAATGTGATTAAAGATATTAAACTTACTCCTGATGATATTCTGGTAAGTTTTGATGTTATTTCTCTATTCACTAAGGTTCCAGTGGACGAATCGCTTAAATTACTTGATACACTAGTAAAGAATACCGGTTTACAAAAAGATATTCCGAAACTTGCTGGCCATTGTTTAAATAACACTTACTTCTTATGGAGAGGGGATTTATTTAAACAAAAGGAAGGAGCAGCAATGGGTTCTCCTTTATCCCCTGCTATAGCAAATTTGTACATGGAAAACTTTGAAATAAGAGCACTTGCCTCGAGCACATTAAAACCATCCTTTTGGTTTAGGTATGTGGATGACACTTTGGTTGTCTGGCCACATGGTAAAGATACACTTAATGATTTTCTAAATCATCTCAATGCACAAAACCCGGCCATCCAGTTCACCATGGAAATGGAGGTGAATAACACACTCCCATTCCTAGATATTTTGCTTGGACATGGCCTAAACGGTAAAATAACACACAGCGTTTACAGAAAGCAAACGCACACTGATGCCTATCTGAATGCAGAATCACATCATCATCCAGCTCAAAAATCCTCTCTTATCAAGACGCTCGTACATCGGGCGAAAACGGTGTCAGATGGTGAGAGTCTAGTGAGAGAGATTAAACACGTTAAAGACGCACTACGACAGAATGGCTACAATAATGCTCAAATTAACAGAGCACTGAATGCCAAATCACGATCGCAAAGCAATACTACTGAAAGCGACCAGATTGTTAAAACAATAAAAATTCCATATATCTCAGGAGTAACTGACAAACTAGCCCGCGTTTTGCAAAAGCAAAACATTACAGTAAGATTTGGTACAGTACACAAAATTCAAAAACTAGTATCTTGCACTAAAGACGCATTACCTAAACTATCAACAGAAGGTGTATATCGGATTAATTGTTCATGTGGCAGCTGCTACATTGGGCAGACGGGACGTAACATCAGCGTAAGACTAAAAGAACATCAGAGAAATATTAAATTATCTCAAACACAACTGTCGGCAGTGGCAGAACATGCTTGTCAACAAGGACACTCAATTGATTTTGACAATGTTGCAGTGGTGTGTAAAACTAATTATTACTGGCAAAGACTAATTAGAGACTCCATTGAAATTGAGAGGAACAAGAATAACTTTAATCGCTCTGACAGCTACCGGCTTAGTGCGGCCTGGAAGCGTATTATTAAATAATACACATTACATTTTGATTTAAAGAATTACTAATCTACAACTCATTACTAATCATAACCAATGACTGATTACTAATCGATTATATAATTACATTACCCCCCCCTCCGCCTCTAATCACTGCACCTGATGAGTTAAGTGATGACGTCACCCTGCTGCTCTATATAAAACCGGGAGCAAGCGAGGGCTTTACCATTCTGGCGAATTGCCCGATGATGCTGGAAGTATTTACCAGCGAAACGTCGTACTCAAACTGTAAATGTGGATTAACTCTTCAACACACCGGTGGGCTGAAGTAGTGAATTATTTGTCTTTTGTCAACGTGACACTTTTTTTTGCTGATTGGCCGTGTCGGGTGGTGGAGGGTTACGACACATTTATAAATAAACGCGATCTAACCCAAAAACCTTTATTATGAACAGTACTATAGTGTTGTGACCACGTGTTTACTGTTTACTACAGTACTATAGTGTTGTGACCACGTGTTTACTGTTTACTACAGTACTATAGTGTTGTGACCAGGTGTATACTGTTTACTACAGTACTATAGTGTTGTGACCACTGTTTACTACAGTACTATAGTGTTGTGACCACGTGTATACTGTTTACTACAGTACTATAGTGTTGTGACCACGTGTTTACTGTTTACTACAGTACTATAGTGTTGTGACCAGGTGTATACTGTTTACTACAGTACTATAGTGTTGTGACCACGTGTATACTGGTTACTACGGTACTATAGTGTTGTGACCACGTGTTTACTGTTTACTACAGTAGTATAGTGTTGTGACCACGTGTGTACTGTTTACTATAGTACTATAGTGTTGTGACCACGTGTATACTGCTTACTCCAGTACTACAGTGTTGTGACCACGTGTGTGCGTGTGTTCAAGTGTAGTGACTGTTCTTTAGTAACTGTACTGCAAGTGAAAGTCTTCCTTCACAATAACCCTCCTCTCCTCTCTCCCTCACACCAGCCACGATTAAATGTAATTAATAAATTTGATTACTTTATGTTAAATTGAAATAATAAAATTAGAAAAAGGTATTTTGTATTAATACTTTTTATAAGAATACAGTATTTTGGGTTGTGGAACGAATCATCTGAGTTTCCATTACTTCTCATGGGGAAATTCGCTTTGATATACGAGTGCTTTGGATTACGAGCACGTTTCCGGAACGAATTATGCTCGCAATCCAAGGTTTCACTGTAAAACCTTTAAATGAAATAGGTCTGTGTCACCGCGCCCTTAACAATTGCACACGAATTGATGCAATGAATATATCACGTCGCGGTCTGCGTTTCGCTTGCAAGTCTCAGATTTACTGCAATACACCCGTCCTTGGACGGGCAAAAGGCGAGTGATTTATGATCACTGTAATTATGGTCGTGAGTATTGCCACGAGCGACCCTGCGTTCCACTCCGTGTCGTGACGCTGTCCAATGTGTAGGAGGCGCAACAGAGTTGCCCAGGGGGTGCTTTTGTGATCTTGGTGACCCAGGTGACTTCTTTCAATCGAGACCCATCCCGGTCTCTTGAGTGCTCACCTGATTCAACCAGATTAACTTGAATTGCACTCTGGCATATTGTGGACGGTTGGCTCTGGGCAGATATTAAACTAAACTGTTTAACATTTGTTTTATTTTACCAAATAAGACCCACCTGAGCCGTGTATTTCTTTTTCACACCTGTCCTGGCCACAAATGATGTATCACCTAGAAATGTATAGCAACCAAATACCCTAAGCACACGTTGATTCTAAATGTGGAGGGAAAGCTCGGAGGACCCAGAGAAACATCCACGCGACCACGGGAAGAGAGACACAAACTCCAAATATACAGCAGTAGCAGCAGGCGTCAGGGTCGGGATCGGACCCACGACCTCCTGTATACCAGGCGAGGTAGTTAACATCTCATAGCCACCGTGATGATGACCCCGGTGTAGCGGGACCCTCCTGAGAGACCCAGGGTCTTGAGACCCAGTGAGGCTTTCTCGGGGTAAAACGAGTTATTATTAATCATCACTGTCCTGCGTTCCCTTGTCGTTATCGGGGGGTTTTTTACAGCCATTTGTCAATATGTTGTTGGATGAGGGCCATTCCCCAAAACGTCGCCTGTGATATATTTATCCTTCAGAGTCCACGGTGTTAGTGACGAACGCGGCGAGGTTTCGTGATGTGCGGCCCCCATACGTGCGCTCACATACAATGTACACATTTGTGTGTGTACGTCTCTGAGTATATGCATACACACGTGCGTCCTTTCAATTCAACTAAATTTAACTTTCAGTAATTATATTTCGTACGCTCCTCACACAATCCAGTCTGGTTAAACCCAGGATGGATCGTAGGCAGGCCAGCCTAAATGTTTCTAACCGGCGAAGATGTTCCATTAGGGGGGTCCACGTTTCGCAAGCGTAGAGAAGGGAGGGAATGACCGTGGCCGAGAAGACCTGAAGCTTAGTGCGGAGCGACAGACCAGGTATCTTCCACACAGCGTTACGCAACCGATGAAAAGATGTTGCCACTCGACTGATTCGGAGTGAGACCTCTGCTGTTAAACTGGAGCCAGTCATAAGCACACTGCCCAGGTATGGGAAACTCTCCACTCTCTCCACAACTGCCCATCACCGATTGAGAGTTGTGGGGGTGGAGTGTCCGATGGTACAAAATACCCAGGCAGGTGCTTAGTTTTGGTGGGGCTGATGATAAGGCCCCACCTCTTAGTGGCACGCTCCAGTCTCAGCAGCAGCGTCTCCAATTCCTCCTCTGAATGAGCAGCTATTACCAAATCATCAGCATACATAACGTGGTTGAGCAAGAGGGAGCCATCCCTTGACCACACCCGGGCATCGATCAGCCTCCCATTATATCTGTACCATATGGAGATTCCCCTGGTACAGCTATTGAAGGCTTCACGAACTACGTTGTCAAAATAGATGTTAAATAATGTGGGAGCCAGAGGACATCCCTGTCGCACCCCAAGGTGTACAGGGAATGGCTCTGACTCCCAGCCACTTAGTTTTACCCGAGCCCGCTCACCATCATGAAGGTCCTTAATGATCGTGAGCAGAGGGTCAGGTACTCCAAAAGCACGAAGAACAACCCAGAGCCCAGGCCTACTGATGGTATCATAGGCCTTGACCAGGTCAATAAAGCAGAGATGTAGGTCTTGTTGGAATTCCCTACACCTCTGCTGTAGCAGACGGACGGAAAATATGGCATCTGTGCAGGACCGCCCTTTCCTGAAACCGCATTGGGGCTCCGCAAGCCTCTCCTCAGCGTGCCTGGCAAGGCGATGTTGAATAATCCTTGCCAGGACCTTTCCCGGCACACTGAGGAGTGAGATGCCCCTGTAGTTGTTACAGTCTGTGCGGTCCCCCTTCTTAAAAAGGGGGACCACCAGGGCATCCTTCCAATCCTGCGGAACCCGTCCAGTGGTCCAGACTGTTGTTATGATGTCATATAGGGCAGTCTGTGCACAAACGCCACCCTCCCTCAGCATTTCGCTTGGGAGATCATCTCTGCCCGCTGCCTTTCCTGGTCTCAGACTCCGGATCACCTTCAGTACTTCCTCAACAGATGGCACCTCAGCCAGCCACTCACAGGGGGTGACTTCTTCCAATATTTGAGGCACCGCAGCCTCAGCAGGGTCATCCTCACTTTGTACCACGATGTTTTCCTGGCTGAGGGATTTTCCCTCCCTCAGGACCTCACAGAAATGCTCAGCAAATCTGCAAACCTGTTCCCGGGGGTCGGAGATTGGATCACCGTTTTCTTCTCTAATTTATGGTAATAGGTGTGGCGCTGCAGATTACTTTTTTGATGGAGTTAAATAGAGATTTGTGATCATGGGCCACTGAGGCAGACTCCATCTCCTCAGCAACCCACGACCACCACCCATCCTTGCAGCGCCTCACGGCTTTCTGAACCTCCGAGCGAAGGCTGCGGTAAGCCTCCTCATTCTCTGATGTGGGATTCTGTAGGTGATGACAGTGGGCCTGTCGCTTTTTCTCAACCATCCTGAACACCTCCTCTGTCAGCCAGGGTCTCTGGGGAGGTCTGGACCGCGTACCCAAAGCAGCCATTGCAACTGCATGAGTCATTGTCCTAAACCCCGCCCATTTACCCTCGACATAAGGAGGAGTCGGGGACGATGCCAATCCCAGCCGCAAGCGATGATGCAATTCTCGCCTGCAACTTTCATCAGATAACTGAGACCAGGCCACTTTAGGTTGGAATGGGGTCCTGGGTGTACACCCACCACCGGAGTGGAAGAATGGCAGGCGCATCTTACAGATGACTATTCGATGGTCAGAGGGCATATCAGCTCCACGGTAGGTCCTGGTGTCAAGGACATGGGCTTGCATCCGCTGGTCCGTCACTATGTAGTCCAGCAGATGTTCTTGCTTGGACCCGGCATGCATCCATGATGTTGTGTGGATGCGCCGATGCCGGAACAGCGTGTTGGTAATTACAAGCCCATGGGCTGCACAAAAATCTAGCAGCCTCCTACCTTTGTTATTGAGCTGATCTGGCCCATGCCCTCCAATCACTCCAGACCGGTGCCAGTATCATGACCAACTCGGGCATTGAAGTCACCCAACATGATGACTCTATCCCGAGGGGCCACTTTAGCCAGCACCTGTGACAGGAGGTCATAGAAGGCATCTGACTCATCGGCTTTGCCTGTATCCCTCCACGGATGTTCATCTTTGGTGGGGGCATAAGTAACCACGACCACCATTCCTCGCCTCCGGTTGATGGGAAGGCGAGCCCAAAGTAGCCTGGGGCTTACAGCTTCCCACACCTCACCGCCACGCTCCCACGTCCCCTTCATTCTGTTGTTCAAAAGAAGAGCCACACCCTGTTGTTTGGCAGTCTGCTGCCCAGAGTAGAGGACTGTCCACCCCTCATGGTGGCAGGAGCCAGAGCCGGTCCACCGGACCTCTTGAATGCCACATAGATCCAGGCGGTACCGGTCCAGCTCCCGACAGAGGAGTGGCAGCCTCTCCTCCGCAGTGAGCGTTCGAACATTCCACGTGGCCACCCGTAGTGGTTTTTCATTGTTTCTGGAGGAGCCCCGAGGGTAGATATTCAATCTCCTGGCTCCGCCAATTGGGGTTTGGCCAGGAGATGTCATAGACGCCTTGCCCCCCGGGGCCTCCGGCACAAACGTATTAGTTATATACTTAATTCGCGGTTTAGTGGTAATTAATTGAAGGTGTCGGGGTTACCAGCCCCTCGCACCCGTCCAGAACCCCTGTTTAGCCCCTGTGGTGGACACATATGCCATGAGGGGAGGAGCCAATCAAAATTGGACCTCCCCCCCACAGCACTGTCCACGACAGAGTTGCCCGTCCGGCACCGCGAGGAGGTAGGGGGTTGTTTTGCCGGACACATACACACACACAGACACACAGACACACACACAGACACATACACACACAGACACACACACAGACATACACAGACACATACACACAGACAATACACAGACACACACAGACACACACACAGACACATACACAGCGCGCTAACCACTACACGACAATGCGTTATGCTTCCACACACACACACAACAACAAACGCCATTCGCCACTAAGTGACGGTGACGTCACCACGACGCTTGTGCCAGGCTATGTGCACCCTGAGGCCACGTGAAGTGTCGAACACCCGCTGGCAGGAGGTCACGGGGCAGACCCAGGTGCCACGGGTCGACTGACTGAGATGACTGGCTGATGCACCACCTGTGCCCCCTACTGTGCCAACCTGTGCTTTAGCCACCCGGCGCTCCGCTCGTTGTTGTGAGCATCGCTCCTCCGCCCTCCGTTGTTGTTGGAGGGCGACTACCTCCAACTGCCCAGTAGCATCCTTCACGAGCCTCCTCCACAGAGGTCGATCTTGACACCGCTGGCACCAGTCATCAGCAAGTCCACTCAGCTCCACGTCCTCCTGTACCACATCACTCCATCTCTTCTCTAGCCCGTGCCGCGCCCGCTTAGCCCCCTCAATCCGGCCGAACAAAAGCTGTTTCGGCATGCGTTGGCTGGGCATGCGGGCTACATGACCCAGCCATCGCAGCCTTGCCCGCCGGAGGAGCTCACCGATGGGACCTTGCCCAGATCTTTCAAGGATTTGTGAGCTCCTCACACAATCCAGTCTGGTTAAACCCAGGATGGATCGTAGGCAGGCCAGCCTAAATGTTTCTAACCGGCGAAGATGTTCCATTAGGGGGGTCCACGTTTCGCAAGCATAGAGAAGGGAGGGAATGACCGTGTGTATCTCTAGGTGGTCTCTGTCTATCTCTAGGTGGTCTCTGTCTATCTCTAGGTGGTCTCTGTCTATCTCTAGGCGGTCTCTGTGTATCTCTAGGTGGTCTCTGTGTATCACTAGGTGGTCTCTGTGTATCACTAGGTGGTCTCTGTGTGTCTCTAGGTGGTCTCTGTGTGTCTCTAGGTGGTGTCTGTGTATCACTAGGTGGTCTCTGTGTATATCTAGGTGGTCTCTGTGTATCACTAGGTGGTCTCTGTGTCTCTAGGTGGTCTTTGTGTGTCTCTAGGTGGTGTTTGTGTATCTCTAGGTGGTCTCTGTGTATCACTAGGTGGTGTCTGTGTATCTCTAGGTGGTCTCTGTGTATCACTAGGTGGTCTCTGTGTATCACTAGGTGGTCTCTGTGTGTCTCTAGGTGGTCTCTGTGTATCTCTAGGTGGTCTCTGTGTGTCTCTAGGTGGTGTCTGTGTGTCTCTAGGTGGTCTCTGTGTGTCTCTAGGTGGTCTCTGTGTATAACTAGGTGGTCTCTGTCTATCTCTAGGTGGTCTCTGTCTATCTCTAGGTGGTCTCTGTGAATCTCTAGGTGGTCTCTGTGAATCTCTAGGTGGTCTCTGTGTGTCTCTAGGTGGTCTCTGTGAATCTCTAGGTGGTCTCTGTGTGTCTCTAGGTGGTCTCTGTGTATCTCTAGATGGTCTCTCTGTATCTCTAGGTGGTCTCTGTGTATCTCTAGGTGGTCTCTGTGTATCTCTATGTGGTCTCTGTGTATCTCTAGGTGGTCTCTGTGTATCTCTAGGTGGTCTCTGTGTGTCTCGAGGTGGTCTCTGTATCTCTAGGTGGTCTCTGTGTGTCTCTAGGTGGTCTCTGTGTGTCTCTAGGTGGTCTCTGTCTATCCCTGTGTGGAGACGGATGCCGTGACGGAGGAAGCGTCTTACCTGCGCGTTTATTCCTCCGGATGGATGGGGGACACGTTTGCCTGAGCAGGGTTTAAACTCTCAACCTGATTGTGAGGCGACCCTACTTTTCGCTGGCCTCTCTGTGTGCTGTGAAGAAGGGCAATTTCCCAAACCATCACCTACAGTGAGGAAAAAAAGTATTAGATCCCCTGCTGATTTTGTACCTTTGCCCACTGACGAAGAAATGATCAGTCTATAATTTTAATGGTAGGTTTATTTGAACAGTTTGAGACAGAATAACAACAACAAAATCCAGAAAAACGCATGTCAAAAATGTTATAAATTGATTTGCATTTGAAAGAGGGAAATAAGTATTTGACCCCTCTGCCAAACATGACTTAGTACTTGGTGGCAAAACCCTTGTTGGCAATCACAGAGGTCAGACGTTTCTTGTAGTTGGCCACCAGGTTTGCACACATCTCAGGAGGGATTTTGTCCCACTCCTCTTTGCAGATCTTCTCCAAGTCATTAAGGTTTCGAGGGTGACGTTTTGCAACTCGAACCTTCAGCTCCCTCCACAGATTTTCCGTGGGATTAAGGTCTGGAGACTGGCTAGGCCACTCCAGGACCTTAATGTGCTTCTTCTTGAGCCACTCCTTTGTTGCCTTGGCCGTGTGTTTTGGGTCACTGTCATGCTGGAATACCCATCCACGACCCATTTTCAATGCCCTGGCTGAGGGAAGGAGGTTCTCACCCAAGATTTGACGGTACATGGTCCCGTCCATCGTCCCTTTGATGCGGTGAAGAAAAACACCCCCAAAGCATAATGTTTCCACCTCCATGTTTGACGGTGGGAATGGTGTTCTTGGGGTCATAGGTAGAATTCCTCCTCCTCCAAACACGGCGAGTTGAGTTGATGCCTAAGAGCTCCATTTTGGTCTCATCTGACCACAACACTTTCACCCAGATGTCCTCTGAATCATTCAGATGTTCATGGGCAAACTTCAGACGGGCATGTATATGTGCTTTCTTGAGCAGGGGGACCTTGCGGGCGCTAAAGGATTTCAGTCCTTCACGGCGTAGTGTGTTACCAATTGTTTTCTTGGTGACTATGGTCCCAGCTGCCTTGAGATCATTGACAAGATCCTCCCGTGTAGTTCTGGGCTGATTCCTAACCGTTATCATGATCATTGCAACTCCACGAGGTGAGATCTTGCATGGAGCCCCAGGCCGAGGGAGATTGACAGTTCTTTTGTGTTTCTTCCATTTGCGAATAATCGCACCAACTGTTGTCACCTTCTCACCAAGCTGCTTGGCAATGGTCTTGTAGCCCATTCCAGCCTTGTGTAGGTCTACAATCTTGTCCCTGAGATCCTTGGAGCGCTCTTTGGTCTTGGCCATGGTGGAGAGTTTGTAATCTGATTGATTGATTGCTTCTGTGGACTGGTGTCTTTTATACAGGTAACAAGCTGAGATTAGGAGCACTCCCTTTAAGAGTGTGCTCCTAATCTCAGCTCGTTACCTGTATGAAAGACACCTGGGAGCCAGAAATCTTTCTGATTGAGAGGAGGTTAAATACGTATTTCCCTCATTAAAATGGCAATCAATTTATAACATTTTTGACATGCGTTTTCTGGATTTTGTTGTTGTTATTCTGTCTCTCACTGTTCAAATAAACCTACCATTAAAATTATAGACTGATCATTTCTTCGTCAGTGGGCAAATGTACAAAATCAGCAGGGGATCAAATACTTTTTTCCCTCACTGTATTTATGAATGATTTTTTTAAAGGCCACTATTATTTCCCAACGTGTTGAGGTGCCGTGTGTGTTCGTTTTGTCTTCTGTTCTTGTGCACCACTGCCAACGCAGCAGCAGCAACGCGATGTGTTGAGTCGAGAGGGATAGCTTCCTGAACACAGAGACGCCTGGGCCAGCCAGCATCGCAGACACCCGGTGGCGAATGAAGAATGCGAACCCGGCGAGTCGCTCCCGTTGTTGATTGCGGTGGGGCACGCGCGAAGAGCGGTGTTGGGTCGGTAAACGTCCGTTAAGTGCGTGCATATTGACGCGATCGAACCGAAAGACACCTGCATTGTGGATGTTGGTCGCGAAATCCTCCCAAGGTCCCCTTCGCGCCATCGCCCTCTTGACTTGTGAACGGTAACACACCTGTCAACCCCTATCAGTGCCCCACCTTATTACAGACCAATTCAGACCTTATTGATCACCCCGTGCCCCTTATAAATCGTAATGTTCATCCTACAAAGTCCCATCGCAAGCGAGAAACACAAATACATAGACAAATGGTTTCTTTTTTATTACCCGTATTGAAACGGCTGTATGCCGTATGGCCCTGAAAACTCAATCTCCCTGTACAAGAATACGGGGTAAACCGTCTGGGTTGACACGGTATGCATATGCATGCAGAACTTCTTTCGCACCGTACGTAGCAAACCGCGCCCAACGAACGTGCGCCGAATGCCAACAAACTGAACACAAAACCGAACACACATGTCCAGTAGGTTCACAGATGCCCAGTAGGTTCACGCGATGCCCTACGATCCCGGCCGCCCCGGGTTCGACTCCCCGGCCACGGTTAACGTCAGTGGCGGGGTGATCACGCCGGGCGGCGGTGGTGGTGGAGGCGACAGCAGCAACGGGGGGGTTAGTGGATCGCCACACGGATGTTGCGAAACTCCCTTCCCCTGGCTGGCCAGGAGAAGAAGGCGGTGCAGCAAGGTGCGGACTGATGTCGCCTGTCCCGTCGGTACGGGATCGAATGTTTCCCCATCGCACGCGTGGCTTCTCTCCACGGTTCCCTCCTGCGTGTGTGGATACACACTCAGGAGGGCTGAGAACATCTACACGTAGAAACGCAATATAGAATAACCCCTCCAGAAAAATAGTTTTTTTTTACTTATCGAGTGTGGCTTCCCTGGGTAAATAAGTACATGTGTAGTGGTCGACTTGACGCGGACAACTTTCTTGTTTTCTCCGACAGCACTTTTATTACAACTCTTCACATTACGTCCGTGACTCCGTCATTCCGCTTAGCCGCAGCTCGCTCGCCGCCCGTCTCGCTCACTCCGCTTCCTCCCCTATCCCTCACTGTCACTCTGCGTCGTCCCTGTCTCTCTTCATCACTCGCTGTCTCTGTCTCTCTCCGTCACTCTGCGTCGTCCCTGTCTCTCTCCATCACTCAATGTCTCTGTCTCTCGCTGTATCTCTGTCTCTCTCCCATTGTCTCTGTCGCTCTCTGTCTCTGTCTCTCTTCGTCACTCGCTGTCTCTGTCTCTCGCTGTATCTCTGTCCCAATCCCGCTGTCTGTCTCCCTCTGTCTCTGTCTCACGCTGTATCTCTGTCTCTGTCTCACACTGTACCTCGGTCTCTCTCCCACAGTCTCTGTCTCTCTCTGTCTCACGCTGTATCTCTGTCCCAATCCCGCTGTCTCTGTCTCCCTCTGTCTCTGTCTCACGCTGTATCTCTGTCTCTCTCTCGCTGTCTCTGTCTCTCTCTGTCTCACTCTGCACCTCTGTCTCTCTCCCGCTGTCTCTGTCTCTCTCTGTCTGTCTCTGCTTGTCTCTGCTTGTCTCTGCTCTATTGCTAACCTGTTCTGTCTCCTATGCCTTCACTCCGGTTCTCCCCGACCTGCTTCGTTCCAGTCCCAGCGACAACTCAATTCGTCCTTCCCGTCTCCCGAATATGTCCCCGTTCTCATTACCAACCAATTAATTAGGCCGCGTGGCCCCGACGCCCCGCGTTCCCCCCCCGCACCTGTTACTTGCCCCCCTCTATTCCCAGACATTCCGGCGCCACCTCGCCCTTGACAACAACCCCAGCCAATCACAGCCGTACATCGCTCTCCAGCTTAATTGGTCCGTCATTACCGCACAGTTTCCCGCTGCCTCACCTGGCCGGCCCGACGTAACCCCACCGTCCATAACTCGCGCGTCTTTACCATTCCCCCCTGTATGCGCGTGTTCATCCACTACATCACCCCCCCCTCCCCCCCCCCGTGATTAAAGAATTAGCCGTCCCGGCTACACACAACAATCTGACACCTGAACAGTGGTGATTAACAATAATAACACAACAGACAACAGCAATGGCGTCGCTTGACCGACGTGTGTACGGCAGCCGTTCGAGGTGTACTGTCAATGGAAAGTCCTTCCTCGGGAGTGGGTTCCAGCGGCCGGTCCATTACCCCTGAATGGTTCAACACAGGACAAGGGCGGAGAACGCTCCCTCGTTAACACGGGGCTGCGTCCTGTCCTCGACGCATGCCCCTCCTCGTCGCAGCGATCATCCGCTGGCGTGATCGCATCCCGCTCCTGTGCGTCCCGGCCCGTCTCCCGAGGTTGCGGCTGGCCAACCGGCTTCCGGCCAGAAAATGTGCCAGAAAGCCTCCTCCAAGTTAATAGTGGCGGTCCTGCAGGCACACGGGGGGCAGACTGCTGAGGCGCGTTCACATGCGACCGTACCACAGGTTCGTCGGACACATGCAACACAGGCCGCTTTGCGATGGGAGATGACGCGTCGCAGGGAGGTACAAATTTCTTAAGACGCGACGGGTGAACATGCCATACGTGGCGACCAAAGCGAATCCGTACACTCTGGTCCCGACGAGTTTCCACAATCTCGACGGGGCCCTGCCAGGGTCGATGGAACTTTGGAGACGTGCCCACTGGCACCATGGGGCAGTGCAGACAAGCCCTGTCCCCCACACGCCAGGGCTCCCGAGGAGACTGTGTGCCATGCAACCATTCGTTGGCGGCTTGCCGTCTCGCGGTGTTACCCAACGAGGCCTCCCTAGCCTCCTTCAGACGGTCCAATGCCACCTGCATGGGAGCAGGTACCGCCGACGACTTCCCTTGCGTCTGTACGCCTAATCTGACCAGGGCCGGGGCCTCTGGTTCCCGACCGTACATTAAATAGAAGGGCGAGTACCCCGTCGAGGCATGCGGGGCCAGCCTGTAAGCGCCGACGGTCGCTGGAACGTAAAGGTCCCAATCATTCTGCACGGAGTTGACCTGTTGGCATAGCATAGACGTTAGCGCCCTATGCAGGCGTTCGACCATCCCGTCGGTTTGCGGGTGGTACGGGGACGTCCGAATCTTTTTAGTCCCTAGTGAATCACACACTTCTTTAAGTAACCGGGATGAGAAATTTTTGCCTTGATCGGTGAGCAGGTGCTCCGGGGCACCTTTATCAAGGACGTATCCTTGCAGGAAAGTTTCCGCGATCGACCCCGCAGATTGGTCAAACCAGTGGCCATGCCATAGGCCAACGAGTGAGGTACTCGACGCCCACGAGCAAGTATTTGTGCCCCCTTGGGGTGACGGGAAACGGACCCAATATATCTAGGGCAACAATTTCGTTGACACGGGAAACCCGAATCGATTGCAATGGTATATGATAGGGTTACGCCGGCGCCTTCCGCCGTGCGCATTCGTGGCAGGACTTAATAAATCGTTGTACATCGTTATGCATGCCTGGCCACTAAAACTCCTTCCCCAAGGTCAGCGTGGTTTTTTTCACCCAAATGCTTCCGTTTCTTGTGCGTATCGTGAATGAGCTTTCCTCGCAACTACAACGGAACAACAATACAGAATATTTGCAGTTCGACGTCCCAGCGCACGAGGAGACTGTCGATAAGCCGAAGGAAGGGGTTGATCCTCCGATCTCCTCGAATGAGAGGCCCGAAGCCTCATTCTAGCCAGAGAAGAATCCTCCGCCTGTAGGCGCTTTCAATGGGCCAGCGTCAACCCCAATATGCCGGACCCCTGAGTGGGAATCCCCTCCGCTGTGACCGAATCGGCCGTGGCGACCATAGCCGGAACGTCCTGCAGTGGTGGACCGCAACGCAGCGAGCCCTCTGCACACCGACACGAGCCTGTCGGCTGCGGCGACCGCGACAAAGCGTCGGCGTTGACATGACGCGTCCCCTTCCTATGTTGGATCGTAAAGGAATACCCTTGCAGGATTTCGAGCCAACGGGCCATCTGGCCCGAAGGCTGGTCAACCCGCGAGGAGTATTGCAGCACTGCATGGTCAGTGCGGACCAAAAATTCCCTGCCATACAAGTACGGTCGGAACAGCCGAACAAAGTGCACGATGGCCAGCAGCTCCCTGCGCGTCACGCAATATTTTTGCTCAGCCGGAGACAACACGCGGCTGCCGTACGCCACAACTCTCTCAACACCGTCGACATTTTGCGACAAGATGGCGCCTATGCCAGTGTCACTGGCATCCGTGTCAAGGATAAACATTTTCGTGAAATCCGGATATCTAAGCGGTGGCGCGTCCGCCAAAGCGCCCCGAAGTGTCTCAAATGAACGCTGTTCCTCGTCACCCCAGAGGAACTTCTTACCCTTACCGGTCAACGTGTGCAGCGGCCTTGCAATTGTGGCAAAATCTTTAACGAATCGGTGGTAATATGACGCGAAGCCCACGAAGCTACGCACTTCCGACACTGTTTTTGGCACTGGCCACGTGCGTACGCAGCTCGTTTTGTCCGGATCGGTGGCGACTCCTGATGCGCTAACAACATGACCCAAGTATTTAACAGATGTCCTCAGCAAATGGCACTTTTGGGGCTTAAATTTTAAGTTAGGGTGCCGCACTCAGCCAAACACGGCACGCAACCGCTGCAAATGTTCGTCAAAATCTTTAGTGAAAACAATGACGTCGTCAAGATATATCAAGCATGACTCCCACTGCAATCCGGACTACACGAGTTCCATCAGGCGCAGAGTGGAGCCCCATCGGGAGCAAGTTAAAATGGAACAATCTCTGTGGTGTTCGGAAGGCGGTTTTTGGCTTAGACTCCTCGTCCAAGGGCAATTGCCAAAAGCCCGACAAGAGGTCGAGGGTCGAGAACAGGGCGTCTAACGAATCATCAATGTGTGGGAGCGGGTACGCATCTGCAACGGAAATCTTATTGAGTTTGCGATAGTCGACGCAAAATCGCAGGGACCTGTCACGTTTCTTAACCAGTACGATGGGAGCCCCCCACGGGCTGGAGGAAGGAGAAACGATCTCTTGTTCCAACATTTCATCCACGGTTTGCCGAATACAATCCTTTTCCAGCGGACTCATGCGATGGGAATTTAGGCGAATCGGGGGTGCATCCCTAGTGTCTATGTGATGCCGCAACAGGGACTTACGACCACAACATCATATTTGCCCGAACTGAAAACATCCCTGAACTCCAAAAGCAGCCCATGGAGACGCGACCGCTGCACAGGCGTCAGCTCGGGGTTCTGCATGTACAGATCCCGCAACCAGTCTGGTTCATCGTCGCTCGATGGCAATGCATCCCCCACACTCGTTGCCAAGCACACCTCCCCCTCCAAACCCGGCGCTGCCGTCGCATGCGCTAGCGTGGTACCCTCTTGAATGACAATGGGCTCGTGCCCCGCATTGACAAGCTGTATAAAGGGGTCACAATTCGTCGGTACCATCGTTAAAGCCCCGACCAAGGTGGGCGTCCGTGACACAGCATTGGAAGGTGTCAGCAATATACCCCCCGCCGGATTGTCTAAAGGCAAGCCTTTTTTGAAGCGTAGTGGCACGAGCATCTGCGTGGCAGGCGGAACACGCACGGTGCGGCTAACCACGGCCTGCAGCACGGCGTTTGCCACCGTGAATTTAGACGGGGTACCCAAAAATTTAAGACATTTCCCAGACGGCAATTCCAAACAACCCCTCTTTATGGAGATCTTGAGCGGCATCCTCTGCAAAAATCCATACCCAGCAAACACGGTACCGCCAAGGCCGTGGAAACCAAAATATATCCCGTCACACACACCTCCCCGATCTGGATTGTTGCGAGCATGCGGCCCAAAATCCCGAGGCTACCCCCATTTGCCGCTATACACGGCCCGTCAACCGGTTCCAGGGCCTGGGGCGAGGTTGGCAACAAACGAAAAGTCTGTAAGGAGGTCGCTGAAACCCCTGTATCGACAATGACCCTGACCATCACCCCTTGAACAAGCGCCATCACGTCCGATGAGCCCGGCGCGGCACCCAAAACGTGATGTACCAATGCCCCCCATACAACCTGGCTGTGCGAAGTGTACGAATGAGCGGTTACAAGGTGAGGCAGCGTGGATGGGTGATGTGGGGAAAGCGGCCGTGTATTGAATATTATAGTAAGACTTGTTTACCACTTATTTAAGATTTTAGATTCCTATATGTTGAATGTATCCACCATCCTGCCAAAGTAAATTCCGTGTCTGTGTGAACTTCATGGCGAATAAAACCCTTTCTGATTCTGAATGCATCGCGACTTGCCTGTGAACCTCGGAGCGGGGGAAATCCTTGGTTGTAGTCGGTCGGGGCCCTTGGAAAAGTGCCCCTGCGCCGCCAGCAGTCGCGGGCGAGGTGTCCTCGCCGTCCGCACTCATAGCACGCCCGCTGCGCGCCACCTCCGTACATCGGGAGGCGACGTGGCGTGCCCGCAGGCGGCAATCCGGCCGCCGCTGTAGCCGGCGGCGGCTCCTCCAGCTCCACCGCGCACCCAGACACGTTGGCCCTCACCATCAGAGGCTGTGCCCCCGCCAGCGTTGGTTCGTCGCAGAGGTCCAGGTTGACTTGGATGTTCCTGGCGATTTGTAGAGATGACATGTCGTCGTCGTTGTTGCTGTCGGGTAACGAAAGGACGACGCGTAGCTCCTTTGCCAACAGCAATAGTTTATCCTGGGCTAGAGAGTCCAGGGCCGCCTGGTCCATCGCCGGGTAGGCTGCTTGCGCGAGGGCCAACAGCGCGCTGCGGAACGCGAGGGGAGATTCCGTGCCCTCCCGCTTCCTTTGCTGAACTTTATGTTTGGCGACCGAACGCGGCTCGTACACAACCCGCATCGCTGCGAACACCCCCGCCAGCGACAACCGGACGCCGGCCGGAATCCCGTTGAATGTCGCCAGTGAGTCGTCATCGAGGGCAGTCAGCAGGGTCCGCAGCGCGTCACTCTCCGTCCATTCGAGTGATTGATACGCCGCTCAGAACCGTCGCGTAAATGTCATCCAATCGCCAACCTTGGCCTCGAAGCGTTGGACGTGAAGCCACCATCTCGAACCCGAGAGTGGTGACCCTGGCGCCCCATCGGCGCCCGATTCCGCTGGCAGCGCCGCGGCGGGTGTGGCTCCGTCGTCGGCGCGGGAACGGCCGCGGGCTGGCTTGGCACCGTCGGCAACGGCCATTCCGTTGCCATAAAGCGGTTGAACGCCTCCGTCAGCGTCGCCAGCCTGGTCTCCCACTGGGTCATGAGGGCCCTCCATTCACGAGCCGGCCCCGGGGTCTTGGCCCCCCTCGGTCCGTCCTCCCGCCCCGCAGACACCTGGTGGACCAGGTCCGTCGGGGGAGCAACACCTTCTTGGCCGGACGTGCGAATCACGTCCACGTCGTTGCTGTCGTCGGACGAGTCCGTCGGCACGTTCTTTCGCTTAGCCGATATCTTTGACATGTCGACGTGGTTCCGTAGTTACACCTGACACCAAATGTAGTGGTCGACTTGACGCGGACAACTTTTTTGTTTTCTCCGACACCACTTTTATTACAACTCTTCACATTACGTCTGTGACTCCGTCATTCCGCTTAGCCGCAGCTCGCTCGCCGCGCTCCGCCCGTCTCGCTCACTCCGCTTCCTCCCCTATCCCTCACTGTCCCTCTGTGTCGTCCCTGTCTCCCTTTGTCGCTCGCTGTCTCTGTCTCTCTCCGTCACTCGATGTCTCTGTCTCTCGCTGTATCTCTGTCTCTCTCTGTCTCTCTTTGTCTCTGTCTCACGCTGTACCTCTGTCTCTCTCCCGCTGTCTCTGTCTCTCTCTGTCTCTGTCTCACGCTGTATCTCTGTCTCTCTCTGTCTCTGTATCACGCTGTCTCTCTGTCTGCCTCTGACTCTCTCTGCTTGTCTCTGCTCTACTGCTAACCTGTTCTGTCTCCTATGCCTTCGCTCCGGTTCTCCCCGACCTGCTTCGTTCCAGTCCCAGCGACAACTCAACTCGTTCTTCCTGTCTCCCGAATATATCCCCGTTCTCATTACCAACAAATCAATTAGGCCGCGTGCCACCGACGCCTCCCCCCCGCACCTGTTACTTGCCCCCCTCTATTCCCAGACATTCCGGCGCCACCCCGCCCTTGACAACAACCCCAGCCAATCACAGCCGTACATCGCTCTCCAGCTTAATTGGCCCGTCATTACCGCACAGATTACCGCCGCCTCACCTGGCCGGCCCGACGTAACCCCACCGTCCATAACTCGCGCGTCTTTACCATTCCCCCCTGTATGCGCGTGTTAATCCACTACACAAGTAAAACTCATCATTATTATCTATCAACTGGTCCTGAACTTCCCCTCTTCACCAACTTGTATTGACCAGCGTGGTGAGGTATGATCAAACAACCCCCCCCCCTCCACCCGTGATTAGCACCTCCGATTAGCACGGTTGGCTACGTACGGTGCGAAAGAAGTTCAACACGCAGTACATGATTGAGCCGGCGTGGGCAGGCCAACATGCAACAACAGTTTGTTGGACATAGCAGCGACAATTACATTTATTAAACAATAGTCGGTGTTTGCCCTGGCTGATCATCTTAACACAACTTCTGTTTTATTGCCAAACACCAAACAGATACCCCTCGCAAGGAAGCAGGTCCGCATTAGCCACAAGTACTTGTGGTGAACATGCAAACAAACACATGTTCTGCATGATAATATATGATGCATGTCTTTGAAACTGATTGGCCTACACCAGAGACAACCTTCTTTATGGCCTTGACTCAGCAGTGTTAGACCAGAGAATGCTAAAAGGCAAACAGTACAAAGACAATGACAGTATCAGAGCTCTTATAGCTCGGAGCGAGGATCTATATCATGGGATACCTTTTTGCCAGTATCAAGAATGATGAAAAATAATAATAGCATAATAATAGGGTTTTTCCACTTTTTTTCTGGCAACAAAACTTAAACCTTTTTACAAGGAATCATGTCTGCATTAACCACAATACTTGTGGTCAAAATGCAAAAAAAACACACTGATAATATTTTGGTACTGGCAAAGGAGGTCTAATGATGAAAAATAACAACAGTTGTTACCCTTTCTGGCAATAAAACAGGTGTTAAGATTTTCAGACACCAAAATAGATAAATTGTGCCAAGGTATCAAATTTTGCATTAGCCACACGTACTTGTGGCAAAACGTGCAAAAAACACTGACAATATAAAAGGTGTAGTATCTATGTGTTTGAACATCTTAACACCTTTTGATTTAAAGCTTTCATGACTGCAGGGATTAATATTCTTGGTTCTTTCGGTAAAGTCACGTAGAAGGGAAACAATAAAATAAAAAAATAAAAAAATTGATAAAAAATATAAAACAATATTGTTTTATATTTGTATTATTTTATTGTTTCCCTTCTACGTGACTTTACCGAAAGAACCAAGAATATCTTAACACCTGTTTTATTGCCAGAAATTGTTTCATCAATTTTGACACTGGCAAAAAGGTCCCATGGAGAAATAGATCGTTGCGGTGTTGCACTGATCGGGATTATGGAACAAAGAAGTCACACATCGGCTATGAAGGGAACTGGACTCGAGCAGGACGCATCATGGATTTATTTTATTTAAAATATATATTTTACCACGTAAGGCCCAACTGAGCATTGTAGCTCTTTTCAGAAGTGACTTGATCACAAATCACAGCTCAACAATATAAATGTCACGTGACATTTACATCGGACAAATACTCTAAACGCGTAATGTTCTTTTCAAATGTGGAGGGAACACCCCGGGTGATCCGGATAAAAATCCACATGACCACTAGGCGAGAGAGAGAGAGACGCGCAAACTCCAAATATACAACAGGCGTCAAGGGTCGGGATCGAACCCACGCTCTCCTTCATACCAGGCAAGGTAGTTAACATCTCCTAGCCACCGATGGGGCTGATGGCCAGTGGACCAGATCTGTGAAGGAATGGCAGCCGAAGGAGAGAAAGGCGACCGAGACGATGACCACGAGACAAAGATCCCCCGTGTAGCCTTAACAGACTGTTGGGGCAAGTGCTGTTAGCGAGTCGCACCTGTGAAGGCCGACACGGCACGCGGGGGGCGGGGGGGGGGATGGACAACACCACGCCCGGCCGCCTTTGTCTCCCCAGTGGCGATGTTTACACACTGCATCAGCTACTCATGTGAGGCTGAGTCGACCGAGGGGAGGCCCAGGACGGGTTCAGATAATCGTCACTGGTGTTGGCCGTGAGCGGGAATCGAACTCGGGTCGCCAGGTTCGTAGCGCAGCGTAGCGCTGACTTAGTCCTTGGGCCAGACCAGATATCGGTACTACCCAAGGTGGCAACACTTCAATTGTGCCATTTTATTTGTTGCACCAACAGAAGTAAAATATCCGTGAAAACCTTTCCAAATGAGCAGCTGTTTAATGTTTCTCGCGGGAAACCTGTTTTTGCACCTATCGCAGTCACACCTATTTGCCCGGACGTTACAAATAAAACATTCCAACACCTCTGCTGTTAATTAAGACAATAAATAATTTAGAAAATGGATGTTTGTCCCCAAGGCATGTATTTCATACATCTTCTTGCATTTATTCACGCTCGTTCTTCAATTTCAGTGACTTAGTAAAGCCTGGAATAGATTGGGTGCTCTCTGTTTCCCTTGTGTTTCTAGCAGCTTGTCTGCTCATGGTCATTTACTGGCAGGTGAGGCAAGCACCGGTGGTGGTTCTGTATTATTTCTGTTCAGCAAGCGCTAACTTCACCCTACCGCTACACCACCGCCACCACGGACACGGCGCTCACGTGCCCAGGCATTCGTCCGGCAGCGGATTGAAGGACGCTGCCGACGACTTAGAATCGTCGACGGGAACTTTCGCAGCCGAAACGGTGAGCAAAGAATCGACGAAACAAACCCGCTGGCAATTAAAATGTGGCACGCTGGAGCATGCAACAAGCAAAAAGAGCCTCTCTCGTCTTCATTTGTTTGGCCGTTTAATTATTTATTTGATCTATTACGAGATTCCATTTAAAAAATGGGTGGTGGGGACCACGGGAACAATGGCCCATTGATCTTGCGGTCGCGGATGATTAACGAGCTCAGAGCCACGCCATTGTGCGTGAGTCTTCCCTTCACATCTGTGGCACTCTTCTCATTTCGGACCGATACATTAATAATAATAACGACGATGATGATGATGGTGGCCGGCGAATGTTGCCCGGGCCCTTCCCGAGCGCGTCCGAACATCGATGACCCCTTCCACACCGCCCCCCCGAAAGCTTCCCACTCGAAGATCAGCAGCAGCAACAGGAATGTGGGTGGCTGTGGTTGTGTGGGAATAAAAACAATCCATCAAGCCAGGCCATTAAGGGAGCCGCGAGCTCCTTATTGTTTGGTTCTCGTGGGGGGGAGGCGGGGTGGAAAGTCCATCGCAACAAAAGGACCCCGATCGCAGACCCTCCTCGCTCGCTCTCTCGAAGGCCCGGGGTTCGTCGTCGGTCACTGTTCGATCCGCTGCGAGATGGACGCCTCCTGCAGGGCCATCGCCATCCGCTTTGTGGTTCTGCGTTGGCGCACGCAAAATAACACCCCCCCCCTCCCCCCCCCCAAAAAAGAACCCAATACCATCCGTGGCGGGGTCAATTTTAATTTCTCTCGGGCGCCGTCGCCTCTCCTGTGGCTGACGCCTTCGTCACCCGTCGGCCGTCAACCCCCAACGCGCGCCTCGCCTTGCCCAAGGCCAACTGCTTTACACTTCCCTGCGGTCTGCACGACGCTTCAGACGACCTCGTTTGTTCCTCCGATCCACTGAATCCGCCTCTCCTCCCCCCTCTCCTCCCCCCTCTCCTCCCCCTTCCTCCTCCTTCTCTATCAGTGCAACGCCCACGACTGTGTGAACGCGGGGGGGGGCAGGAGGTCGTGGCGCGCGCCATCGTCTTCGGCTGTGCGGGGCGTCAGGGCGGGACCGGTTGCCCTGCCCGTGCTGGGTAGAAGAGGTGGAAGAGGAGGAGGTGGAGGAGGTTGAGGTGAAGGAGGTGGTGGAGGAGGTGGTGGAGGTGGAGGAGGTTGAGGTGAAGGAGGAGGTGGAGGTGAAGGAGGAGGTGGTGGAGGAGGAGGTGAAGGAGGTGGTGCAGGAGGAGGTGGTGCAGGAGGAGGTGGTGCAGGAGGAGGTTGTGCAGGAGGAGGTGGTGGAGGAGGTGGAGGTGGTGGAGGAGGTGGTGGTGGAGGAGGTGGTGGAGGAGGTGGTGGACGAGGTGGTGGAGGTGGAGGAGGTGAAGGAGGTGGAGGTGGTGGTGGAGGAGGTTGAGGTGAAGGAGGAGGTGGTGAAGGAGGTCGAGGTGGTGGTGGAGGAGGTGGAGGTGGTGGTGGAGGAGGTGGAGGTGGTGGAGGAGGTGGAGGTGGAAGAGTAGGTGGTGGAGGTGGTGGTGGAGGAGGTGGTGGAGGTGGTGGTGGAGGAGGTGAAGGAGGTGCAGGTGGTGGAGGTGGTGGAGGAGGTGGAGGTGGTGGAGGAGGTGGAGGTGGTGGTGCAGGAGGAGGTGGAGGTGAAGGAGGTGGTGGAGGAGGTGGAGGACGAGGTGGTGGAGGTGGTGGAGGAGGTGGAGGTGGTGGAGGAGGTGAAGGAGGTGGTGGTGGAGGAGGTGGAGGTGCAGGAGGAGGTGAAGGTGGTGGAGGAGGTGGAGGAGGAGGAAGCTGCAAAGTGGCTCTGCGGCTATGTGGAGGGGGGATGACGTCCACCAAAGAACCTGTATTTACCTGTATTTACCTGTATTTCTCTGTATTTACCTGTATTTACCTGTATTTCTCTGTATTTATCTGTATTTCTCTGTTTAACACTTAGTAGGAGGCTTTCGCGGCCAATATTATCCATAAGAGTTTTTGTTGGGTTAGACCGCGTAAAGGGCCGTCCATAAATGACGTCACGTACCTAGGGGTGTCAGACATTTGTGACGATGTGTGACGAGGAGGGTTTGAGAAATGTGACGTCACATCAAAATGCGCAACTTTAAATAAATATAGACAACACGTTCTACTTAATTAAATAGACTTTTAAATAAATGTTTTCTCCTACAACATCAGAGTGCAGCGGCGCATTAAATACGCTACGCACTACAATGACAATAGTTTAAAGCGATTTGAAACATGTTTTATTTTCAAAATGGAAATATGGTTTTGGGGGAGGGGTTAGAGCTTTGTGACGTCATATTTGAGGGGGGGTCTGACTTTTTGTGACGCCGTGTGACGAGGGGGGGGGGGGGTAAAAAATCGTCCAAAATCGCGTGACGTCATTTATGGACGGCCCCTAAATATTAATGTGTCGTTAAACCCACCACCACCCGACACAGCCAGCGAGTAAGGTTTGTCACGTAAACAGTACGTGCCAATTCGTTACTAGTACAGCACACCGGTGTGTTGCAGAGCAAATCCACAACATTTACAATCCGAGTTCGACGTTTCGCCAGTAATTACAACCAGCATCATCAGGCAACTGCCAGGTTTGTGGATAAATCCTCCAGTTTCGTTCCTTAGAGGTATAGATGTGATGACGCCGCTCGTGAGCCCTGCACGTGCGACGGGGTGGCGGGCCGGGGCTAATGGATGCATCTACATTACAATGGGTATCCAATGTAATGTTTCCGATTGTAAATTACAATGGCAAAACAGGAGGATGTCTCCACAAATCTGGCTGCCGCCTGATGATGCTGGCTGTAATTACTGGCGAAACGTCGTGCTCAGATTGTAAATGTTGTGGGTTTACTCTCCAACACACAACCGGTGTGCTGTACTAGTGACGAATTGGCACGTTCTGTTTCCGTGACAACCCTTACTAGTTGGCTGTGTCGGGTGGTGGCGGGTTTAACGCAGCGATCCAACCCCAAAATAAACCTGTATTATGGATGCATTTATTTATATATTTATTGCGTAAATGTGTTTGGTGTTTTGACTGTGGGAAGTCGCGTGGAATAACATTCGCTAAATAAATAAATGCCACGCGAGTTACGGTTTAATGAATTCACACCACTCCATCACCCCCCGTGTCATCCCTCCTCCCAACGCCCGGTCAATCAACGCGACATCTCTGGAGCATACTTCACCGCTCTGGCGTGGCTTGACCCCGAAAAAAAAAACACCGCGGAGATCCGGGCAACATAAATGGCGTAGGCGCGAGCCGGGTGCCTTTGGGCGAGACGCGCGCTTGGTTCTTTTAAGAGCGCGCTCGTTGCAGAGAGACGGACGCACATGACGGTACAGAATGTTCCACTCACGCGCAGCACTTTACGAGTGGGGCCATTGGCACATTGGAACATGTAGAGCAAAACCTTTGACTTCGAACGCTGGCGGACTTCACACGCCGCTACGCGAAAGTTGTCAGCTGTTTTTTGTGACCGTACGGATGCCATCATCATCATCATCGACAAGTCGGAAGACGGATACGACACGATGCTGCGCGACGCGGTGGGGTAGTATAGAGCGTGTAAATGTGACGTCTCATGGTGGTGCCAGGCTAGGTGCATGTGTGTGGTGGCGCAGCAGTTCGTGCACTACGCTAACTGGTGATATTTGAATCCCAGACGCGGCTAACCACCGCTCCCTACACATATACACAAAGACAAAGATCCCCCGTATAGTCTTAACAGACTGCTGGGGCAAGTGCTGTTAGCGAGCACCTACGAAGGCCGGCACGGCACACGAGGGGGTGGGTGACCAACATCACTCCCGGTCACAATTGTCTCCCCAGCGGCGATGTTTACACACCGTACCAGGTGCCCATGAGGCTGAGTCAACCTAGGGGAGACCCAGGACCGGCTCAGATCGAACTCGGGTCGCCGGGTTCGTAGCGCAGCGCGCTAACCGCTACACCACCGCTCCCCACATGCACACACTCGCACAATCGCACAATCTCTCTCATGCACACACGCCTACGAATACGCACACCCCCTATCCCGCACACAAATTTACATCCCTTTGCAAATCCACTGCTGAACGTCCGACCCCACTTCGTTACCTTGCTGGCCAATGGGTGTAATGAAGAGGGGTCCAGGAGAGATTCATCATCACTCTCCTGGACCGATGTTATTCATGGCCAGACATCGAACCGGATTCAAACGCACGGACGTAACGAAACAACATCCGTCGTTCACCACTAAGCGGCAGTGATCTCACCTTGGTGCTTGTGCCAGGCTAGGTGCACCTCGAAGTCCACGCGGAGTGTGGAAGGCTCGCTGGCAGGAGGTCGCGGGACAGACCCGGTGCCACGGGTTCACTCGAGATGAATGGCTAATGCTCGGTCGGGGTTTCCTCGCCAATCAAGGCCCAGCGCTCCAAAAGACGATCCCAAAGTTTCGGATCACCTTTTTTGAATCCACGAGGGTTAAGCCTGCAGATAGGGCATCAGAGACGGAATGAATAATGCTGGGTGCGAGTCACCCAAGGCGATAGGAGGCAGTACAGAAAGCAGGCTCCGACTCCATTGGGGAGGTTTAACGCACGCAATCGAGCACTTGCTGGGTGGCACCAGCTTCAGTGAGTGCCGTGAAACTCCCAACCTGCCGGGCTACCATGTGGTCAGACGGCAGTACAGCAAGTGGGTTTGCGGGCATGTCTGTAGGTCAATGTTTCAGCATTGTTCTCCTGCAGGCGTGGTCTTCTCTGGGTACAGGAATCCCTCGATGTACGAACGTTCCGAGTTCACGAAATGTCGCGTGTCCGCGATTGATAAATCGCGCACACTTTTTCGACGAACGAAATTTTCCCCCGCGTGAAGTTTCACTGCGGCCACGCGCGCCACGAGGTCAGACGAGAAGCCACCAACCAGGGACTGGCTGCGTCGTCGTCATGATCATCATCACGGTGTCTCCGTAGTGGCAGCAGCAACGTCACGGTGTCCCCGCAGTGGCAGCAGCGACGTCACGGTGTCCCCGCAGTGGCGGCAGTGACGTCACGGTGTCCCCGCAGTGGCAGCAGTGACGTCACGGTGTCCCCGCAGTGGCAGCAGCGACGTCACGGTGTCCCCGCAGTGGCAGCAACTACGTCACCACACATCGCCTCGCCGGGCATTCCAAAACGCAGCAGATATATTGGGGTTCCCCAAAAAGGTGATTTGTGTTGTTTTAAATTATTGTTCAATCGTTTTAATGTTTCTTATTACATATCCTGTGTTGTGCAAAGTGATATAGGTGTATACATTTAGGTTAGGAGGAGAGAGTTGGAATGAATGTCCGAAACACATTCAGGTTTCCAATAGAGATTGGAGAGCTGGAGTTCAAAAGAGCTCACAAACACCTTGTGAAAGACCCAGCGTGTTCCACAAAGCTCATGTTCCACCTTAAACCACGCCCATGCAAACCATGGCAGGAGATACGGATACCCTGATGCACAAATGGGAAATTTAAAACGGTTTCGTTGTGTGCGACTGCGGTCATCCAGAACAGACCGGACAACGTTATAACGACGCAACGCCCCAATCCACAAAGCTCACGAAGGAGACATCGCGGCAGTGATGCACGACTCCGCGGCTCCGGTTGACGCGGTTATCTGGGCCTGACCACCCTGAATGTGAAATCGTAGTTGTTGTTCTGCGTCTACATTAGCCACACGGTAGTAGCAGAAGTATTAAATGGGAAAAGCCGTTTCCGATTTAGCACGAGGGATACCTGTTGAGCGGAACTCCCTAAGCATGCCGACACTCTGTGTGGGCAGAGTTCGCATATCAAAAAGAGCCACTGCTCAATGCTAATCGCAAATATTGCTCGAAGCAGTGGTGGAAATTCCACATTGTTATGGCGAGTGCCGACTCTCCACAGGATAACCTTCCGACGAAGTGGTACTCAATTTATCAACCCTATAGGGATGATAGGCTGCGTTATCTCCCAACTGAACTTTCAATAACAAACGGCGCAAATGAATTTGAAAAGAAAAACGAAACACGAAAGGATTTGGGAATATTTTCTTTTATTAGAAAATAATGAAAACATGAATATCGTAAAGAATGATATGCATTTGTAAAATTAAGGAAAACTAGACGAGATGCCATCACAAACATTCGTGGGCACACACACACATATATAAAAGCACACCCAAGTGTCATCTCCCAGCTTGGCACTGCCGTGGCGAGATGTTATCATCCTCGCCTGGTGTACAGGAGGTCGTGGGTTCGATCCCGACGCTGACACCTGCTGTATATTTGGAGTTTGCGTGTCTCTCTCTCTCCCCCGTGGCCGTGTGGATTTTTCTCGGGGTCCTCCGGTTTTCCCCTCCACATTTAGTAACATGCATTTAGAGTATTTGGCTGCTGTGCATTTCCACACGACGATAAGCCACTCCGTTGAGCTGTCATTTGTGGCCAGGTCGCTTCCGAAAAAGAGCGACGTAGCTCAGTGGGCCTTACCTGGTAAAATAAAATAAATAGGCGTGAGGTGGTGGTAGTGGCATCAATCACCCCCATCGGTGGCCCTGAGCCAGTGGTGAAGATTCCAGTTTGCCCTCAAATCATCGTCAACATCCACGGTTTACTTCCCCCCGTACCCGAGCGCTGTGGGGTGTGGGGGGGGGGCGGACAGCGGCTCACCGTGACCCCAGCGGGAGTGGCGACACGGTGGGCTGCGCTCAACTTCAACTTCATGCCGAACGTGCGGTCGCCACACCATTGGTGGCCGAAAAAAACCGTCGACCGTTTTCTTTAAAATCGAGATGGGTTTGGCGTCAACCGCTGCCCAAGCTGCCGAAGTGATAAATTCCCTCTACGAATTTATTTTAAAACCCTAAAACAAAATCGTTAAAGGGGGCAACACTGAGCGACTGTGATCTACCATTACACGCAAAAGCCAAGCGCGGGAAGTGCCGATTTCCCTTGGCTATGCTTGAGCCGGGCATTGAGCGGAAAATTCCATTGCCCACGTGGATTTGCACGGGATCGTCCTAGCATGGCGTTCATTGTATTGACACTATGAGGGACGACGGATGGTCTGAGCTGACCCGTGACCAATCTGCCTACCTGCTGCCTTCTGAACGCGAGGGGATAACGGTGTGCCACCACGCGACCCAGGCAGACTTTACATCGGGAGTAAATATGGGAGCGTCGGTAACGAGCTCACGGCAATTGGATTACAGCAACTCCTGTTAAAGCGTCACTTTCCCTCAAACGCTCTACAAACCTCACCTCGTGCCAATGGTGCGTTCAGAACGGTGCGCCTCGTGCATACAGCCATGCGCGGCAATAAACGTTTGGCACGCTTAAAAATAATTAACAAAAAGAAAGGTTAAAACAATTGCACGACACAATTCCGTGGTTAAAATGTAACCCCCTCGCTTACCGCTGCCTTTTCCATTGCATAAGGCAGCACCCACCCCCCCCTCGCCACGTGACAAAAAAAGGTACAAACATTAATAAAGGAGTAAACTGAGACGTGAAATATTCGTCGTTTGCATCTTTAAAATGCTAAAACAGTTTTAAAATAAGAGAACGAAGCTTCTTCATATAAAGAATTATTTGTGTGTGTAAAAAAAACCCAACAGTCATCAGCTGCGCCCTAACAAACGTCACGAACTTGGGTGCCTCGCCTCGGATGTGCCAGTGGGGAAGAGGGGGCGAAAAGTTTCACCGCGTAACATCGGCGTAGTGCAACGTCGAAAGAGAGCGACACAGAGGTGACGTGCAAGAGAATTTTCGCCGTTTTCAACCTCAGCTTCACGCGACTGGCAAAGAAGGAACCCCGCTCGGGCGGAAATGCAAACGAACGGACGCGTGGGTGCGGGAGGAATGACGCCACTCGTCGTTGAGCTTCACATTCAACCCCATGATGCCGTTGCAATGGCTGCTCTTGCAGCTGTTATTGTAGGGCCGCCGCTGGTCGTGCTGTGTTGCTGTCGCAGGACGTTGCTGCGGAAATCACCGCAGTAGCGGTGCGACTCGTTACGACGCTACCGTTATTGCTCTTGCAACCCCTCCCCGGTACGGCACCTGGGGTGTTGCAATGCAGCCGTGACAACGGTTTCCAGTGTTACACTTGTAACTGTTTGCCGTCACTCCTGCGACAGATTCTAATGTAGCGCCTGCTGTCATCATCTGCAAATGTAGCTCCTGCTGGCAGTGATCCTCTTGTAAAATTCTGGTTGCTGCTAATCTGACCCGCTTTCAGAGCTTCTGATGCGGCCCCCCTCCTGCCACAACTAATTGTTCATGTTCACGATGCCAACAGCGCTGGTGTGACTATACCTACTGACATAGTTCGTGGTGTTGGTGCAACTGTTGCAACTGAAGGTTCGGCTGCTTCCAACGCTTCTACCGCCGTGATCGCTTCCGATGCAGCCACTGCAGCTCCAGCTGCTGCTGCAATTGTCACCGCCGTGAGCACTTGCTGCTAGATTTGTCGACTTAGTCCTCGTCTTCCACCCCATTACCATCACCGTCACAGCCAGCGCGTCAACCCGCTGCCTCGCGCGGTCACTCCCGTTCCCTCCAGTCGCTGCCCTAATCCCCCACCCGCACAACCCCCCCCCCCCCCACCACCACCCCACGTCTACCGCTACGACTGCACCGCCAGCTCCTGCTGTTGCTGCAGCCGCAGGCGGCGCATGGCCCGCCGGCTGCGCCACACCTTGATGTTGCGGTCGTCGCTGGCCGAGATGAGCATCTCCTGGTCGGCCGGGTTGAACGCGACGCAGTTCACCACGTCGCTGTGCGGCAGGCGGCCGAGGAGGGCGGCGTAGTGGCGCTCCCACACGTAGCCGTGGTGGTCCTCCGCCCCGCTGCCAATGGCACGGCAACGTCAGTGGCACGGCAACGGTGTGGCAGCACGGCGCGGCGCGTGAAAGCCCCAAATATGCCGAGCAACGTGATCCCCCGTGGTGTGACACGCGTGCACCAATTTGCACGTTTAACAAAGCACACGTGGCTATACACGGAGTGCTGCGTGCTCTTGAGCACACGACTTCCACAGCGACGTTCGTATGTATATACGTACGTACGTACGTAGAACGCGGTAATAATTATGCGAACGGGGAGTGCGTTAACCCCACCCCCGAACCTTAAAACTCGATACACGTGGAGGCTGCCGCTGGGAAAGTTCATGTTCTGTTTCAAGCAATAACAACATCACCACAAGAAGCACTTAGCCTCACGTGTGCATGTGTGTTGAACTTCTTTTGGACTGTACGTAGCCAATTGAGATAATCGAAAGTGAGGGGGAAGGACAACAAACTAAAAACAAAAAGACGTTCTAAAGAAATGCGTTTTCAATCTAGATGATTTAAAAGTGCACAGCTCCAATGGCTTCCTAATATCGGAAGGAAGAGCGTTCCAGACGGCCGCAGGAGCGCGTCTGAAAGCGCCGCGCGATGCGGCGACCGTCTCTGTTCCACGGTTCGCCAAAAGCCGGCAGGAGTGCGCCGCAGTGCACCGCATACAGGAGACGCGATACTCAAGGTTTAGCCGTGACATTATCGCCTTTCCTCTTCCCTTCTTTACTCGATCACTTCCTCTCTCCCCACACTGCCCATTTCCCTCTCCCCACCTCCCTCCCTCCCCCGCACGCCCACCCCAGCTCACCTCGCGAGGAAGTCCTCGCTGCTGTTGAGGAAGATGAAGAAGCAGTTGTGCTCGGCGGTGAAAGCGTGGTGTCCGCGGAAGGACCGCCCGGTGGGCCGCAGCGTGGGCAGCTCGAGCTCGCGCGTGTCGATGTCCCGCGAGATGGCGGGCGGTTCCGTGGGCTCCGTCACCACGCAGCCCGCCGGCCACGCGCGGCAGTTCACGTACAGGAACCTGCGGAGCGGCGGGGAAGTCCAGTCACGGTCCGGGTTTCGGCCGCCCGCCGTCGAAGAACTCTCAAGGGGGGGGGGGGTTTACAGGGCCGCCAGGAAACGCGCCTACGTAGAACTTCGTTCGCACCGAACGTGGCCAACCCGTTGCCGTAACGCAGGGCGGCACACTTGATCCGAGCGGTGGATTGACGTACAATTTCTACATGGCCAACCGTGTCCTGGCTGAGACGGCACAGAGTCTTTTTGGCTCCAACGCCCGCAATGTTAACCAGTGCGGCCGCAGGGCTCGAACTGCGAACGTCTGCAGCTATTGACAAACGCGCGGACGCTCGGCCGCGCCTACGCTCTGAAACCCGGGTTTCGAGCCCAGGATAGTCTCATCGCTTCTGGCACGGGCCTCGATCTGTCCCCACACAACAGCAAGCCAGACCAACAGCGAGGAGCAGACTATACCCAGCCTCTGCGTACGTGCGGACGCTGAACTTCCTTCGCGCCGTGCGTCGCCAACCGCGCTAATCGGAGGTGCGGGGGGAAGGACAACAAGCGAAACAGACTCCAGAATGAGCGCAAGAGGAGCATGGAGCCCCTTCCGACCTACGGTTCCACGAGCACCCCGATGCCTTCACTGCTCTCTGACCTGTGGTCTGGAGACAGCGCCATGCCGATGATCTGCCCGTGCAGCTCCAGCATGTGGTCGGGCGCGTGGTGTCCGTCCACCCGCTTCACGTACTCGTGCGGCTGCGTCGGGATTTGCTTGACTCCTGGCCGCGGGGGGAAGGTGGTGGGCGGGCAAGGGCGGCAACACCATCCATCCGTCAGTGTGTGGCTTGCGGATTCCGCGGGGGGGGGTAGAGGTGCTTCACCCGGCTCCCAACTACTCAGGGGGAAGACGCACCCCAGAAAAAGCACCGGCCTCTCACCGCACTGCGTGTAAATGGATGAATGAACTCGCGTCTAGGCTGTGCTTTACCTATCGTGTAACGTCACGGCACGGGCCCCCCCCAATTGGCGGCCGTCCTCCGAGCGGCAATGATTTGGGGGCGATGATTGCTCTAGGGGTAATTTCGGGGCGATTCACAGCGGTGCGTGCAGTATTGACCATTGTAGCAGGAATCGCATAAATGAGGAAGTGACAAGGGGCAACAGTGAGAGTACTGAATGTGATACAGCAGTGGCAGAGAGACAGAGAGGATGACACAGACAGTGAATAGGATTGAACACGATAGTAGCAGTAGCAGAGAGACAGAGAGGATGAGAGATTGACAGTGAATAGTACTGAACGTGATAGCAGCAGAGAGACAGGGAGGATGAGAGAATGACAGTGAATAGTACTGAACATGACAGTAGCAGAGAGACAGGGAGGATGAGAGATTGACAGTGAATAGTACTGAACATGACAGTAGCAGAGAGACAGGGAGGATGAGAGATTGACAGTGAATAGTACTGAACGTGACAGTAGCAGAGAGACAGGGAAGATGAGAGATTGACAGTGAATAGTACTGAACGTCACAGTAGCAGTAGCAGAGAGACAGGGAGGATGAGAGATTGACAGTGAATAGTACTGAACGTGACAGTAGCAGAGAGACGGAGGATGAGAGATTGACAGTGAATAGTACTGAACATGACAGCAGCAGAGAGACAGGGAGGATGAGAGATTGACAGTGAATAGTACTGAACGTGACAGTAGCAGAGAGACAGGGAGGATGAGAGATTGACAGTGACTAGTACTGAACGTGACAGTAGCAGAGAGACAGGGAGGATGAGAGATGGACAGTGACTAGTATTGAACGTCACAGGAGTAGAGAGACAGGGAGGATGAGAGATTGACAGTGAATAGTACTGAACGTGACAGTAGCAGAGAGACAGAGGATGAGAGATTGACAGTGAATAGTACTGAACGTCACAGTAGTAGAGAGACAGGGAGGATGAGAGATTGACAGTGAATAGTACTGAACGTGACAGTAGCAGAGAGACAGGGAGGATGAGAGATTGACAGTGAATAGTACTGAACGTGACAGTAGCAGAGAGACAGGGAGGATGAGAGATTGACAGTGAATAGTACTGAAAGTGACAACAGCAGAGAGACGGAGGATGAGAGATTGACAGTGACTAGTATTGAACGTCACAGTAGTAGAGAGACAGGGAGGATGAGAGATTGACAGTGAATAGTACTGAACGTGACAGTAGCAGAGAGACAGGGAGGATGAGAGATTGACAGTGAATAGTACTGAAAGTGACAACAGCAGAGAGACGGAGGATGAGAGATTGACAGTGACTAGTATTGAACGTCACAGTAGTAGAGAAACAGGGAGGATGAGAGATTGACAGTGAATAGTACTGAACGTGACAGTAGCAGAGAGACAGGGAGGATGAGAGATTGACAGTGAATAGTACTGAAAGTGACAACAGCAGAGAGACGGAGGATGAGAGATTGACAGTGACTAGTACTGAACGTGACAGTAGCAGAGAGACAGGGAGGATGAGAGATTGACAGTGAATAGTACTGAACGTGACAGTAGCAGAGAGACAGGGAGGATGAGAGATTGACAGTGAATAGTACTGAACGTGACAGTAGCAGAGAGACAGGGAGGATGAGAGATAGACAGTGACTAGTATTGAACGTCACAGTAGTAGAGAGACAGGGAGGATGAGAGATTGACAGTGAATAGTACTGAACGTGACAGTAGCAGAGAGACGGAGGATGAGAGATTGACAGTGAATAGTACTGAACGTGACAGTAGCAGAGAGACGGAGGATGAGAGATTGACAGTGAATAGTACTGAACGTCACAGTAGTAGAGAGACAGGGGGGATGAGAGATTGACAGTGAATAGTACTGAACGTGACAGTAGCAGAGAGACAGGGAGGATGAGAGATTGACAGTGAATAGTATTTAACGTCACAGCAGCGGCCGCACAGATACAGGATGGGAGTGCGGCTGCAACGAAGCGTCCCTGCGCAGCAGACCTATCTGGTGCGAGGCGTAGGTCAGGTCGCCCGTGCCGTACACCAGGAACCTCTCCCGCGGCGGCAGCCGGCGCTCGTTGCTCATGGCGTGCTGGTGCTTGCGCCTGCGCACCACCGCCGCCGCCGCCGCCGCCTTGCTAGTGTAGTGGTCGCGCCGCAGCAGCGAGCCGCCCAGCAGCCAGGACGGGCGCCCGGAGGAGGCCGAGGGGCCCTTGGCGGCGGAGGCGGCGGTGCCGCTGGACGGAGGCGGCGGCTTCGGTTGCCCCTCACCGGGGGTGGCCACCATGAGCATGCGGGGGTAGGAGCCGTTGGAGCACGCGAACTTGAAGAGCCGGTGGCCCTGCTGGTTTTGGTTCTGGGGAGCGGAGCGGGGACACAGGTAGAGACCACCCTACGTTGACAGAAGAAGAACAATTCCTTTGCCAAGGCGCTTTGTTTCTTCTGACACAGCTTAAAGGTCGTGATCTGAACGTGGCTTTTTTCACTCCAGCGCTGTCCTACCAGACAGTCTCGTCCCTTCACCTGATGAAGGCCGCTTGTGTTGTGGCCGAAACGTCGTGAGAATATTATTGTGTTATTTTATTTTATCAATTTATTATTTTATTCTCATTCTACGTGACTTTACCGAAAGAACCAAAGAAGATGAATCCTTGCAGTCACGAAAGCTTTCAATCGAAAAGAACAAATAGGTTTCTCGAAATCGGAGGATGTATGTACACAGGGACTCCTCTAGTTACGAACGAGTTAGATTCCAGAGATCTGTTCTTAAGTCGATTTGTTCGTAAGCCCATCTTTACTCCTGTTGATTCCAAACATGTTGTAGGGCGTGTACACTAAACACGGGGAATGGCTTTAAAAGTTGTATAATTTCCTGCAGACGTAGATGCCACAGGTTCTTCACGTTCTGCAGATGCAGATGCCACCACTGCCATCTATTGCGTGGCGGTTGAACTTGACTCTCAGTCCAAACAGGCAACTGGCCATACGGACAAGTTTTTTCGTATCTCTGAAATTTCGTAAGTCGAATATTCATAAGGAGAGGAGTCTCTGTACTGGAGGACTCTGATGAGCTATAAAGCTCGTTTTCATAGATGTGCAGTAGGGGCAGTCAGAACGTTACAACAAACAATACAAAAATATGACAGGAGTGCAAAGCAAATAACCCCAAACTATTTTTTACCTTACCTGGTAAAACCCACTGAGCTTATTTTTCAGAAGCGACCTGGCCACAAATCATCACTCAACAAAGTGGCTTATGTGGAAATTTATAGCAGCAAAATAACACGGTTTAGCAAGCCAGGATTGATTATGATGATGGTTCAGTCAAATTCCCTGTCCAGGATTTGAACTCGTGTCCTTGGAATTGCAATGCACGTGTGGCAGTGAAACTCAGCTGGGCGATATTTCTGGTGCTACACCCAATGATAACTTTAAGTTAATGCTATCTTATTCTCTTCTAAGGATTATAAAATGCCATAGCTATACATTAACTTTAATTTATTGCAAGTCTTAGAAATCACCTGGTGCATTTTGATTACATTAGAGAAACCTGAAAAATCTACGAAAATCTGGAGGAAATCCATACAGTAGAACCCCGGGAATGGAACGCACCAGAACTCAAACAAATCGTTGTTGGAACCATATTTCCGGAGGTCGAACGGGCAATCACGACTTGAACGGGCAATCACGACTTGAAAGAACCTGTACACGGCTGAGACGCGTGGTGGCAGCAGCGTGCGTGACGCTTGCCCAGACCAAGGGGACTCCCCCTTCTAAACAATAACACCACCATCACCACCACCAACTCCTCCTCGCCACCTTCCACTCAAGCCATCAACTCTCCTTACTACAGGTAAAGTGAAGTTCAATGTTCATTTATTTCATATATTTATTCATTTATTCCATTTATTTATTGTGTTTCTTGTTTTTTTTTATGATTTTATGCATGCAATTACTGTAAACTTCGTGTAAAAATGCTTTAAAATGAGTTTTCTTGTGTCTGGAACCAATTAATGTCATTTACATTAATTCTTATGGAGAAAATTAATTAGGTGTTCGAACAAATCGGTGTTCGAATGGCCTTCTGGAACGAATTAAGTTCGATCTCCGGGGTACCACTGTACTTGCAAGACGTGGATCCCATTTTCTTCCACATGTTTCTAGAGTTAAACAATATTCTGCCTGAGCACCGCTTTGCGAGCTGTGGACGTGCGTGTGTGCGTGGGTCTGCCTAACCGCGTGAACGTTGCCGCCCGTGTCCACTTCGCCGGTGCCATGCACGTGCAGGCAGAACATGTCGTGGTGGTTGATGAAGCCCGACATGAAGGTGTCGCGGCCGAGCCAGCAGCCGAAGATGTCGTACGGCTCCGTGTCGACCTGCGCCAGCATCGAGAAGTCGTCTGCGGGACAGGCAGAGTGGGCAGTTGCGAGCGGCGGCTTCGGGCTGGCCGTCGAACGAAGGCGGTGGTCACCGCATCGCGTGGCGTTTTCAGATGCGCTTCTGCGGCCACCTGGAACGGTCTTCCTTTCGATATTAGGAACCAAATGGAGCTGTGCACTTTTAAATCTAGATTTAAAACTGCTTTCTTTACAACTGATTTTCGTGTTTAGTTTGTTGTCCTTCCCTTGCACATCCGATTAGCACGGTTGACTACATACGGTGCCAAAGAAATTCAACGTACGTACATACATACAACTCCCGGACCTTCCAAACTGCGAGTCAAGTTGCCCTGACCACAGACACCGCCTGAGCGGACAGAGGGAGAGTTATCAGGCTAGAAAGATACGATGAGCTATACATGCTCCAGTTGGGGTGGGTCAGGATGTCCGAAAGCACGTAGTAGATACAGAGACACGATAGTGGATGAGCTATACATGCTCCAGTTGGGGTGGGTCAGGATGTCCGAAAGCACGTAGTAGATACAGAGACACGATAGTGGATATAAAAACACGATACCCAGGCTGAAGACGAGGACGTCGCCAGCGGAGGGGTTGTAGGGGGAGGCGCTGACGCCGGACACGAGCAGCAGTGTGTCGCACGAGTTGAACTGGCTGAACTGCGTGTACTTCCAGTCGTAGCTGCACATGTCCTCCGTGTGCTCCAAGTTACAGTCATCAGACCTCCACAGCTACACACACGGAGACATGGACGGCGTTTTCCCTCGGATTGATAATTAGCAGTTGCAATGTGCAGCAGGTCATGGGTCATGATCATGCTGATGATGTGTGTACGTTGAACTTCTGTCGCACCGTATGTAACCGACCGTGCTAATCGGAGGTGTGGGATGACTATAATACTGCTACGTAGGCTTGTAAATATTCACTCCCCCGTGATACAATTAATTCTCACGTTGTGATTTGATTCAAGATTAATTATTTTTTTAACAGTGGTGAATGTAGCCCCTCCTACAGCTGCATAGGGCATACAAATGTAAATTAAGCACTTCTCAAATAGGATTTCATTAATGTATCGTGGGAGCAAGAATATGCTTTAACCTAGACATAATTCTGTGCTTACCGCTGCTGTTGATGATTGTGCTGGTGGTTCCAATGCTGGTGTAAAGGAAAGTAATGATTATGATGGTGTCGATGGTGATGGCAGTGATAAGGATTTCACTACCGCCGATAAGGTTTATCATTTTTTTGCTGATGTTCATGACGCTGAATACACAACACCAACATTTAAAGGTCACTCAAAGTGGACATAAAGTAAAGAGTTGATGATGCTTTTGTTACCGATGACTGGTTGTGAAGAAGCTGCGTACAACGAGCCATGCTGGGGCCCAACACAGCTGTTTTTTTATGGTCTTGGAAAAGGCAGCATCACAGGCTTGAGAAGTTTATTTTATGATACTGGATACGATCACTGGCCTACCTAACAGAGAAATGGCTTGACGACCGAAGAGACTGGTGCCAGCAAGATGTGGCACTACTTGAGTACAGGACGAAGGAAAGCGGAAACAAATGGCGAAATGTGCTCATGGATCGTGATGATGATCACTGGTCAGCTGGTTAGGGAGAGACGAGACAAAATGTGCTTCCTTCATTTCACATGAACCAGCATCGTGCGGTATGCTCAAGCAAAACCCCATCGATTACATGGCTGGGATCAAATAAACCACATTGTTGTAGGGTGATTGCCGTTGACCAAATAAATAATCTGGATGCACCCAACCTTGTCAGATCTTGGGAGCTAAGCAGGTTTCGAGCCTGGATTGAGTTACGAGGGAGCTCCCGTGGTGCGTGAGCGCAGAGCGGCAACACACAAAAAAAACAAAAGGCCAAAAACATCAGTATTGCAGAGCACAGTTTCCTTAAGCAACGTAGCACGCAGCACGAGGCGATCAACGGTCGTAAACGAGACGCACGTGAAAACCAAAACGGACGACGGCGCAAGTATTAGTCTGAGAGCAAGAAGGGCCAGAAAAAGTTAGGTACGGGTGCAAGCAAGCTCTATATTTCAGTCGAACGGCGACATAAACACACACGAGGATCGAATAGAAAAAAAAAACCAGTGCAAACATGTGAGAGCTGCAGGCGCCAGAATAAAGTTAAGTGCATGTGGCAGTAAGCTCTGACTTTGGGCCTAATAGGGACATAAAGAGGGGGGAGTGAAGGGAGGGAACCAGGCTGTAGATGAGCACCAAGGGTATTCCTGAAACGTGGAAATGCAACATGGAAAAAAAAATTTTTTACCAAAGTTTAAGCGATTGTAATTTTTTCCAGGACTGAGGCGGTACTCCTGAGGGAGGAAGATGAGTCGAGTGGTCCTTTAGGTCCTTGGCAGGTTTGTTTAAGAGGACTTTTTGGATAAAGACAGCCCAGTGCTGGCCTCTCCGAGTATCCAGGGGGGACAGATTTGAGTCATTGTACAGGTTGCAATGATGAGTTATATAGGGGGAGTCAAGAGCAAAACAGAGAGCGGAGCGTTACCGTGGAATGTGACGTTTGAAGGTAAATTCAGAAGCTAGGTGGTAGATGGTGTCACAATAATCAAATACAGCAGGATTGTGGCATTAACTATATTCAGACGGAGTCAAGGTTGAGTACAGTATTTGTGTTTGTATAGAAATCCAATTTAGTTATTGTTTTTATTCTTGTCGGTCTAGAAAGATAGTTTTGGGTCCAGGATAATGCCTAGATATTTAAAGTTGCACATTGTGTCCAGAGCCACAATGTGTATAAGTGGTGGGCCAGGTTGAGGGCAGCCATAAAAAAACGAAACTTTGTTTTTTTTAGCGTTGAGGACCAGTTTTCGGGCAATCAGCCGAGGATGAAGAATATCGAAGTCCTGTTGCAGATGCCATTGTAACTCCTGTATGGAATTTCCAGAGGCCATCAGGGCTATGTCACCGGCAAAAACGGTTGTCGTCAGCGTGCAGTCGAACAGGAGGGCACAATGATGACGAGGTTCAACACCGCTGAAGATAAAGTCAAACGAATCGTGTACCGCCTAGGCTGTGCTTTGTACGTATTTTGAACTTCTTTCGCACCGTACGTAGCCAACCATGCTCGAATTGTAAATATTGCGGGTTTACTCTCCAATACACCGGTGTGCAGAATTAGTAACGAATTGCCATGTTTTGTTTACGTGACAAACCTTACTAATTGGCTGTGTCAGGTGGTGGCGGGTGTAACGACACGTTTATATTTATGCGATCTAATACAAAAACCTCTATTATGGATAATATTGGTCGCGAAAGCCTACGTGTTAAACTAGCATGGTAAAGTATGGTGAAACAGGTTAGTGACATGGCCTAGCGTTCGCTACTTGTCGCAGAGGTTCGTGGTTCTAATTTGGTGGTCGCCCTTGATTATGCATGCGCGTGCAGTAACCGTATTTTGTCGTCCGCTTCGCAGGGGACATTCATCAGTGAAGGCCCATTGTGTGCTGGTGTCAGGTTCCAAATTTGCCAAAATTCGAAAATGACTCACAAATGACTTAATTGGGATTATTCGTGGGAATCATCATCACCCCCTCCTGGCAGACATGCCCCAGGTCACTCTTGCGAATGAGACTATCCTGGTCTCTTGAGTTCTCACCTGGTTAAACAAAAAGAAACTTGAAATTAAAACCCGAACCCCCCATGACCCAAATGGTTTGAAGGAAACAATCATCCAGCAGTGGATATGTATGTACGAATGTTGACCTTCTTTCGGACAATAGATAGCTAACCGGGCTAATCGGAGGTGCGGGGAAGGACAACAAACTAAACACAAAAATCAGTTCTAAAGAAATAAATCTAGATGCTTTTAAAAGTGCATTGCGCCCAGTGGCTTACTAATATCGGAAGGAAGAGCGTTCCAGACGGCCGCAGAGGGGTATTTGAATGCGCGCAATGCGGTGACTGTCTTTGTTCGATGGTCAGTTGGAATCGCAGTTAGGGGTCATGTTCTACCCATCGTCCATTTGGACTTTTATCAAATGACACCTGCGCTCTATGAGAATTCAACCCCTGGCACTGTCGAGTTGCCACCTCCGTCTCTGCTACGGCTCTGATCACAATCGATGGCGAGCCGAAAGCCGCTGCTGCGAAGATGACTAGAGTTCGTGTGATTGTCTATGCGCCTTGACGAGATCCGCGAGCTATCGTGGTTCATTCGTGGCGAGCACTTTGTGTGTAACGAGTGCGACCTCAAAAGCGTCACCCGGAGCGGACTGCAGATCCCGGGGGGGGGGGGGGGGGGGGGGGGGAACCTGGGCCTGGTGGCGGGGCAGGGGAGACACGAACCTTGATGGTGCAGTCCTTGGAGCAGGAGGTAAAGCGCGTGCCGTCGTGGGAGAACGCCACGTGCAGCACCTCGTCCATGTGCTCCATCAGCACGTCAGCCTCCACGCACGGCGCCGTCTCGTACACCCGCTGGAACTCACACAGCCACGACGTGGCGCCTGCATGCGCAGCAGCAGCTCCGTTAACCAAATGCTACAGCGGTGCTCTTCACTAACTTTAAGAGGGTGGGGGGCCACTTTCGCTGATAATACATCATGAGTGTGAGGGGCCGCCACACTGCCTGCAAGAGGGCGTTTTCACATTTGTGCGGCGATCGTACCGGGCTTGAGGTTCTCGCGCTGCGGCTGCACGCCGTAGCAGCGATGGAAGAGGCGTCCCCAGAGCCACTCATCTCGCGACACAGCGAGCCAGCGCCGGCTCACAAGCCCGGCAGCCAGCAGGTGCTGCGGCTCCAGGTGCGAGAGGATCTGCAGCAGCAGCGAGTCCGGCAACAGCGACAGAATCCCCGGCTCCTCCTCCTTGTCTTCCTCCATGCTGAGGCCAAGAGTGGTCAAACGTTATTCAGCATCATCACGGGCATCGTCAGCCATCATCAATCCACCGTTGGATGAAGGCCCTCGAAAAAGGCGTCGCCATCTCTCACAACCCTGCGATGTGGCAGTCCACTTGGCACGAGCGCACAAACTGATTTCATTGCTCCATCTCCACGGTGAGTGTTCTCTCAGGAAGGTTTCTTACTCCAAAGCCGACCCCCGATGCTGCCACAGTTGAAGAAACGTTCATGTAACTGAGGCCCAAGTTTCAGGCTGCACTAACTATTAGAGAAAAATGTTATGACAATACTTCACAAACATATATACTCACCTGACATATGGAAGATGCACTGGAAATCAAACTAGGCCATTAAACCAACACTGTAAAATAAATCAATTGTTAACCCAAGTGAAAGGACTCCTTTTGCAAATGGGCAAATGTTTGCTTTCCAACAATATTTGGCAAAAACATTCCAATGTAGGTCTCGATTGCCAACAAATGGATAAATCACCAAGGTGATTAGTTTTAGCTGTTTCATAAAGTTGTGAATCTGTCCTAAAGTCCCCTGGTTCAAACAAGACACAAACATGTATATTAGCGGTCCGAGGCCAGGAATGGAAATCAAAGCACCAAGCCAGCGTGGAATTATTCAGCAGGGGAGCTGCAAGCCTGGTGAGATGGCAGGAAGCCTGGAGAGCGGATGATTAAAAGTCATGGTCTAGAATATAAAAGCATTAGTCACAGCAAAAAGAAGAAGGAAGGATATTGAGACCGTAAATAGCAGAGGGACACTCATCAAGCAGGTCAGTAGTTTTAAGAGTGTAGGTACAATGAGGGGGGGAGGTGCAGCAGTAGTCCACTTGTTAGTGCACTGCGCTGTGAGCTCAGCTACTTGAGTTTGAGTCCCAGCCATGGCTAAGAGCGCCACGGTGGCAAGGTGCTAATTACCTCGCCTGATATACAGGAGGTCGTAGGTTCAATTAAAAACCTTGATGCCTGTATATTTGGAGTGTGCATGTTCTCCCCGTGGTCGTATGGATTTTTCAATGGGTCCTCTGGTTTTCCCCTCCACATTTATAAATATGCGTTTAGAGTATTTGGCTGCTATACATTTCCACATGATAAGCCACTTCGTTGAGCTATCATTTGTGACCAGGTCGCTTCTGAAAAATAGCTATATAGCTCGGTGGGCGTTAACTGGTAAAATAAAACATGCTTTAGTGTATTAACATCAGTGGCAAGTAATATTAGAACTGGTCCTGCCTCCTCCTCGCTTCACAAACCCACATTGATCTGTGGTGACGTGGGCAAAAAATACCCATGACCACCATCACTTGAGAAGGCCTTCATCAATCGGTGGATTGAGAATGGCTAATATATTTAAGTGGAAGGAGGCAGAATTTAGACGTTAACAGCCTAAACAGGGGTTGCTAATATTCTTAGCTCTTTCGGTAAAGTCACGTTGAAGGGAAACAATAAAATAATAAAATATATATAAAACAATAAAAATTATCATGACGTTTCGACCATAACGCAAACGGTCATGATCAGGTGTTATGGTCGAAACGTCGTGATAATTTTTATTGTTTTATAAATATTTTATTATTTTATTGTTTCCCTTCAACGTGACTTTACCGAAAGAACTAAGGATATGAATTACTGCAGTCACGAAAGCTTTAAATCAGGGGTTGCTAATGTCGCAATGTTGATGGTTTGGGCACATGTTGACAAGAGACAAATAAGATGCAATCGGAAGGCCTGTGGAGATGAGAGGCGCAGACTAGAAGTCGATGGAGAAAGAAAATATGAAGAACCTCGTATAGCGATGTTACAATTGGCTTAGCGGCATAAGACCAGCATGGAATGATGTTGTTTTGCTCAGTCAATGAAGAATCCGTTTTAGGGTTGCATCTTCTTTTCCGTAAACAGAACTGCATTTCCTGAGACAGCTGTTGGCTGTGAGTCATGGTGGGCCCACTGAATGTCCATTATTATGTAAAATGCCGAGGAGGTAGGTGTTGTCATTTGCATGCATACAGAGTGACAATGGAAGTGCCACGAGGGAACTGGCTAAAGTGCTAAATTTCTAAGACGTGTTTCAGTGTCCATCCAGATTGGTGTCAATTTGGTCAGAGTGCTCAACTCTCAATCAACAGTTTGAGGGTTTCAAGTTCCATGAGTGTTAACTCAACCCATCGTTATCAATAAGGGTGTCAATACATTTGATACATTGTGGGAAGCCAACTGCCTTCTTTGTATGAAGAGCAGGATCTCTGCCGTGACAATGTGGAATGTGCACCCCGTTTAGTCAGAACCACTAACAGTCTACTGTCCTTCCCCCGTACTTCCACCTCCGAATAGCACAGTTGACTATGTATGGTGAGAAATAATTTCTAAATACGTACAGAGATGATGTATCTTGACTTAAAGCTTTCGTGGCTGCAGGAATTCATATTCTTTGGGTCTTTCGGTAAAGCCACGTAGATAGAAAAATAATAAAAATATCACGTTTCCATCGCAACACAAGCAATCGTCATCAGGTGAAAAAATATAGCGGGAGAGCTGCTGAGGCAGGAAAAAATATAGCGGGAGAGCTGCTGAGGCAGGATGTTTTAAAGGTGTAGTGTAGTAACTCTTGACACCCAGCAGACTTGTAGAGGAAGATGGAGACAAGGATTCTTTCATAGGGCTGATTGCCATTTATTTACAACCCTTGCACACTCCTATACACTGTTTCCACTCTCTACACTCGACGCTTACACACGTCAGAACTCTGTCCTTTCGCGGACATCCCTCAGCTATCTACGCCCCGGTATGGCTTCCCTCATGCCTACTCCTTCGTCTGCCCCGGGCGGGGGCTCACCCATCACCGCCCGGCGGCGAGGTGAGGCCTCGACATCACGAGCCCTTCTTCGGCGGCGGCTGGGATGTCTTCCACGCAGGCTCTCGTTCCCATCGTCTCTCTCCCCACGGCGACCCTGCCCTCGTCCCGGGGTCCCCCTTAAGTACCCTGTCGCCTCGATGACATGACGTCATCACATCACGTCATCTCACTCCTCTACAGATGACATGACGTCATCCCACTACTCCTCTACAAAGGTTTGAGATGGGTATAGCTCAAGGGTCATAAGCAAAGTGGGTGGGGCTAGAGATGAAATTTGCATGTAAATGTAAGATCGGAGAGCTGAGCTACCTCCACGACGACGAAGCTGTGGAGGTGGCCATTGCATTGTGAGAGATTAGCATGTCAATGGAGGAAAAACGGAAATCACCGCCACATCGAGGAAAATGAGCAACGGTGGTTGTGTTAGTGAGACATTTAGCCTGTTAATGTAAAGACATTTAATCTGGTAATGTAACTCAGAGAGTCGAAAATAACTGCTAACATCGGCAGGTAGGATGGAAACATCACAGCCAGTTCTGACTTAAACTGGTTAATAACGTTCTTCCAATGATTGTTCAGTGTGTACCCATCTTCTCGGTTGAAATTGTGTCTGTGTTTATATATCTGGATGGCTTCATTAACGAATCTTTGCTGATAGCCAGTGGGTTTGCAGAGTAACTTCGTCTTGGAAAAATCATTTTCGTGTGTGCCCACAGCGTTAAAACAATGATCAGCCACGGCTGAGGTATTGGCCCTACCGTGTTTCAAATCTGCCTTATGTTCACGAAAACGGTCCAAGACATGTCGCTTAGTTTCCCCAATGTAACTACGGCCGCAGACACAGCTTAGTCTGTAGACACCGGGGTATTGCATATCAGGGATCACATCCTTCACAAATGGGATCAGATCACGAATTTTATGTACTGTCTTGAATCAAACCTGGATCGTGTGTTTCTCATGATTTTGGGAATATTATTGGTAACCCCTGCTATGTATGGCAAGGTGATGGTGTTTATTGGGTCCTCATATGGTTCTTTCCCAATGGTTGAGGGCTGGGTGTACGTGCTCCAGTTCACTGGCTAGGTGGTGATGGTCGAAAATACAACGAGCTCTATGGTGTAGAGTTTTGATGAGGGAATTCCTATGGGTGGGGGGAGTCAGGTTTTAGGTAGGCATCCGTATGGGTGGCTTTCCTGTAGACAGAGTGTCCCATTGATCCATCTGGTCTCTTTTCAATTAAAACATCCAAGAATGGTAACTTGCCATCCTTTTCCACCTCCATGGTGAACTTGATGGCTGGGTGTATAGAATTGATGTGGTTGAAGAATTGGCCCAGAGGTGGTAGGCCATGTGTCGTCTACGTATCTCTTCCACAAGGAAGGACGTAGCGTGGATACCTGGATGGCATCTGTCTCAAATTTTTCCATGAAAACATTGGCTACAACTGGAGATAAGGGAGAACCCATTGGGGTACCTTCAACTTGTTTGTAGAATGTTCCATTCCAGGTGCAGTAGGTATTGGTGAGGCAGTGTCTAACCAAGGCCGGTACATCAGCATATAGTCCTTGTTGGACCAAATCTTCAATGATTGCAATGGTGTCAGGCACAGGAACTTTGGTAAACAAAGATACTACATCAAAACTGACAAGCAAATCACCTGGAAATGGTGAGATGTCCTTAATTAAAGATACCAAATGAGCTGAGTTCTGAGTTGAGTACAGCTGAGATGGTCTTACCAGTGAATGGTTGTAAGGTCTCAGACAGAAATCAGGCCAGTTTGTAGGTGGGTGAGTCAATGGTGGAGACGATAGGACAGAGTGGTGTACCTTCTTTATGGATTTTCGGTAAGCCATAGAAACTGGGTGGTCCAGCAGCAGAGGGTTTTAGAGAGAGCCACTTGGTTGTTTCGATTAAAGATGTCGAATCAGTGATGATATTGTTGGTTTTCATAACCAGGCGGTTGGTAGGATCTCTATTGATTTTGGTATAGCTGCCATCATTAAGTAGGTCCTGTATTTTGTTATTGTATACCGAAAGAACCAAAGAGTCATTCCTGCAGTCACGAAAGCTACGAATCTAGTTTGGTACACAGCCAATTACAATATCTACTTTCATTGATCTCTTCTGTCATTGAGATCCCATCCTCAGAGCGTAAGACCCCCCCACCCCCAGTCACATGCACTGAAATGTCACTAGCCATGTTTGTTTCCTTCCACCATATCCTTTCCTCCATCTTAAAAACATATCCCTCCTCTCTCCTAATCATCTCACCCCCCACAAATATCATGTCCTTCCCCCCTCTCAATCACACATTCGTGAAACCACAATAACCTGACCAAATATCATTGATACAGTGCCTCAGTTATATGGAATAATGTGTTGGCTGCATTACATTTATGATGTCCACCATCCGAGATTTAATTTCACAGACTGAATCACACATTTGCCGTTCATAGAAAGGGTGAATTTATTTATAATTGACTGACAATGCAATTCATAAAATCACTACAGTAGTTTATGGCTTACTTTAGCCACATTTCACGATGACCTTTTGCGCATTCAATATCCAGCCTCCAAGGTCCCCCTCAAACAGTGCCATCGCCACCATCTGGATCAGGGGTCACCAACCGGTTCAAAGGAGATGAACGACTTGGCCACAAATGATAGCCCAACGACGTGGCTTATCACGTGGAAATGTATAGCAGCCCAATACTCTAAACGCATGTTTCTGAATGTGGAGGTTAAAAACCGGAGGACCCGGAGAAAAATTCAAGCAACTACGGGGAGAGAGAACATGCAAACTCCAAATATGCAGGCGTCAGGGTCGGGATCGAGCCCACGACCCCCTGTATACCAGGCCACCGTGGCGCCCCCTACTATCACATCACATATTAATAAGTCAAGTTCTTTCAGCCAGAGTGTACAAAGACAAATTATTTGATACTGCACAAATAACAAAACTCAACACATTAGTCAATAATACGGTGGCATTAAATGTTAGAGCATTACAATAGGTGACGTTTTGGGCAATGGCATTTCTTCATGTGTCATAAATGATAAACGGAGAAAAATAAGCGTTACTTCTACCTCCAACACCAGCCTGAAAACTTAAGCTGACCTCTTTACTAACCACTACCAAAATAATTAAATTACTGTACAGTATATTAACGGATTCAGCCTATTGTTGTTAGAGTTGTGAAACTAATAATTGAGGGTTTAAAAACAAAAACTGCATTACATGGGTACTTCTTAAAACAAAATTTTAATACACCTTTGGCAAAGACATATACCACAGTCCAAAACATTTTTACAAATACTACCGGACCAATATATTTAACGTTAAACACGGATTCAGCTTCCAGCGTTCATAATTGTTGGCGGTCCTGCCTGCCTCCGTGAAGTGGACTTCACATTCCTACGGCACGAGCCATTTATATCGATTTATATTTATTCTATACAGCACGATGCAGTTACGTGTATAATCATCTCATTCGTTTAGCCAAAAGCCTCGCCAAACCTAATGACTCTTTCATTAGGGTTCTATGTTGAGATTTTTGGCAAGTTCCATTAAAGAGTGTCTGGAATACACTGCATTTGAATAGCACTGAACACAATCAGGGCTGTAGGTACAGTGAGGGAAAAAAGTATTTGATCCATCTTCTTTGGTTCTTTCGGTAAAGTCACGTAGAATGATAATAAAATAATAAATTGATAAAATAAAATAACACAATAATATTCTCACGACGTTTCGGCCACAACACAAGCGGCCTTCATCAGGTGAAGGGGGCGAGACTGTTTGGTAGGACGGCGCTGGAGTGAAAGAGCCACGTTCAGATACGGCCTTTAAGCTGTGTGAGAGGAACAAAGCGCCTTGACAAAGGAATTAGCATAGAATTTAGCATTGAAATGGCTGAATGATTAGCTTGTGACTGGTCACAGAAATAGCTATGTTAAAAGTTAAAGCATACACACCCGCAGAGGCACCCAAGATTAGTGTAAATGCGGTTGGTATTACCTTACAGTCGCGGCATCTCTTCAGAAAGGTGAGAGACTCGATTAGTTGAGCCTTCTTATCCCGAAGTCTGTTGAATGATCTTAAGGATGTGTGGAATCCCTCTCCGTAGAGGCGGTTAAAACCGGTTAAAACCGCCTCTACGGAGAGGGATTCCACACATCCTTAAGATCATTCAACAGACTTCGGGATAAGAAGGCTCAACTAATCGAGTCTCTCACCTTTCTGAAGAGATGCCGCGACTCTAAGGTAATACCAACCGCATTTACACTAACCTTGGGTGCCTCTGCGGGTGTGTATGCTTTAACTTTTAACATAGCTATTTCTGTGACCAGTCACAAGCTAATCATTCAGCCATTTCAATGCTAAATTCTATGCTAATTCCTTTGTCAAGGCGCTTTGTTCCTCTCACACAGCTTAAAGGCCGTATCTGAACGTGGCTCTTTCACTCCAGCGCTGTCCTACCAGACAGTCTCGCCCCCTTCACCTGATGAAGGCCGCTTGTGTTGTGGCCGAAACGTCGTGAGAATATTATTGTGTTATTTAATTTTATCAATTTATTATTTTATTATCATTCTACGTGACTTTACCGAAAGAACCAAAGAAGATGAATCATTGCAGTCACGAAAGCTTTAAATCGAAATTTAAGTATTTGATCCCCTGCTGATTTTGTACGTTTGCCCACTGACAAATAAATGATCAGTCTATAATTTTAATGGTAGGTTTATTTGAAAAGTGAGAGACAGAATAACAACAACAAAATCCAGAAAAATGCATGTCAAAAATGTTATAAGTAGATTTGCATTTTAATGAGGGAAATAAGTATTTGACCCCCTCTCAATCAGAAAAATTTCTGGCTCCCAGGTGTCTTTTATACAGGTAACGAGCTGAGATTAGGAGCACACTCTTAAAGGGAGTGCTCCTAATCTCAGCTTGTTACCTGTATAAAAGACACCTGTCCACAGAAGCAGTCAATCAGATTCCAAACTCTCCACCATGGCCAAGACCAAAGAGCTCTCCAAGGATGTCAGGGACAAGATTGTAGACCTACACAAGGCTGGAATGGGCTACGAGACCATTGCCAAGCAGCTTGGTGAGAAGGTGACAACAGTTGGTGCGATTATTCGCAAATGTAAGAAACACAAAAGAACTGTCAATCTCCCTCGGCCTGGGGCTTCATGCAATATCTCACCTCGTGGAGTTGCAATGATCATGAGAACGGTGAGGAATCAGCCCAGAACTACACGGGAGGATCTTGTCAATGATCTCAAGGCAGCTGGGACCATAGTCACCGAGAAAACAATTGGTAACACACTACGCCGTGAAGGACTGAAATCCTGCAGCGCCCGCAAGGTCCCCCTGCTCAAGAAAGCACATATACATGCCCGTCCGAAGTTTGCCAATGAACATCTGAATGATTCAGAGGAAAACTGGGTGAAAGTGCTGTGGTCAGATGAGACCAAAATGGAGCTCTTTGGCATCAACTCAACTCGCCGTGTTTGGAGGAGAAATGCTGCCTATGACCCCAAGAACACCATCCCCACCGTCAAACATGGAGGTGTAAACATTATGCTTTGGGGGTGTTTTTCTGCTAAGGGGATAGGACAGCTTCACCGCATCAAAAGGACGATGGACGGGGCCATGTACCGTCAAATCTTGGGTGAGAACCTCCTTCCCTCAGCCAGGGCATTGAAAATGGGTCGTGGATGGGTATTCCAGCATGACAATGACCCAAAACACACGGCCAAGGCTACAAAGGAGTGGCTCAAGAAGAAGCACATTAAGGTCCTGGAGTGGCCTAGCCAGTCTCCAGACCTTAATCCCATAGAAAATCTGTGGAGGGAGCTGAAGGTTCGAGTTGCCAAACGTCAGCCTCGAAACCTTAATGACTTGGAGAAGATCTGCAAAGAGGAGTGGGACAAAATCCCTCCTGAGATGTGTGCAAACCTGGTGGCCAACTACAATAAAAGTCTTACCTCTGTGATTGCCAACAAGGGTTTTTGCCACCAAGTACTAAGTTATGTTTTGCAGAGGGGTCAAATACTTATTTCCCTCATTAAAATGCGAATCAATTTATAACATTTTTGACATGCGTTTTTCTGGATTTTTGTTGTTATTCTGTCTCTCACTGTTCCAATAAACCTACCATTAAAATAATAGACTGATAATTTCTTTGTTAGTGGGCAAACGTACAAAATCAGCAGGGGATCAAATACTTTTTTCCCTCACTGCATACTTTTCTTTAGCCATCTGCCCAAAGAAAGGTCTTTGTTACGGTTTCCATAATAAAGATATGTGGGGTTAGAGCATGTAAATCTGTGTCGTTAAACCCACCACCACCTAACACAGCCCATGAGCAAGGTTTGTAACGTCAACAAAACGTGACAATTAGTTAATGTTGATTTAAAGCTTTCGTGACTGCAGGGATTCATATTCTTGGTTCTTTCGGTAAAGTCACGTAGAAGGGAAACAATAAAATAATAAAATATTACACAATAATATTCTCACGACGTTTCTACTGCAATACAAGCAATCATCATCAGGTGTGAAAACCACAGCAAGAAAATTTGAAAAAAGTGGCGTTTTTTTCTCAAAATTTCTTGCAGTGGTTTTCACACCTGATGATGATTGCTTGTGTTGCGGTCGAAACGTCGTGATAATTTTATTGTTTTATATTTTTATTATTTTACTGTTTCCCTTCTACGTGACTTTACCGAAAGAACCAAGAATATAATTAGTTACTTCTTCTTTGGTTCTTTCGGTAAAGTCATGTAGAATGAGAATAAAATAATAAATTGATAAAATAAAATAACACAATAATATTCTCACGACGTTTCGGCCACAACATTTAATCAATTTATTATTTTATTCTCATTCTACGTGACTTTACCGAAAGAACCAAAGAAGATGAATCATTGCAGTCACGAAAGCTTTAAATCGAAATTTAATTAGTTACTTGTTCAGCACACCGGTGTGTTGGAGAGTAAATCCACAACATTTACAATTTGAGTAACAATGTTTCGCTGGCAATTGCAACAACCAGCAGCATCAGGCAAACAGACAGAATTGTGTCGAATTCCTCCTGTTTCGGTCTTAAATAGAGGGGGTAAATGTGATGATGTTCGTCAATGTTGGCCTGTCAGGTGCGAAGACCAGAGGGGTGTTAATATCGTCGTAAAAATTAAAATGGATCATATTCATCTGAAAATATTCCGTACCTGTTAATAGTTGGTTATTCACAGTTAATCTTCGAGCATGCAGAGGATATGCTGTAACTATGATTGGCTGCTTGCAGTTAATCAACATACAATGGAATGCTTGTTTTTTAAAGTGAGATTGTTATCCACCTCCGACCAGAAAGGTTGGCAGCAGCTATATACACATTAAGTCACAGTATGGTGACCTGCATAGGCATGCAATTAAACAGTGCATTACTTTATAATCTCATTAATTTAGCAACTCTTAGACTGACTTGACTTAATGTGTATATAGCTGCTGTCAACCATGCTGGTCGGAGATGTGGGAGATGGATAACAAACTTAAAAAAAAAATTGGATCCATTGTATATTGATGAACTGAAAGCTTCTCTATTTAAGACCGAAACTGGAGGATTTATCCACAATTCTGGATATCGCCTGATGAAGCTAGCTGTTATTACCAGCGAAACGTCGTACTCGAATTGTAAATGTTGTGGGTTTACTCTCTAACACACCGGCGTGCTGAACTAGTAACGACACATTTATATCATCATCATTAGACCTCCTTTGCCAGTACCAAAATGTAATAATAGGGTTTTCCCCTTTTTTCTGGCAACAAAACTGAAACCTTTTTTTAACCACAATAACTGCAGTCAAAATGCAAACAAAAAACATACTATGATAATATATGCATTGTCCTTGAAACTGATTGGTTCACACCAAGGGACGGCTTTCTTTTGAGCCTCGACCAAATTGGTGCTCGACCAGATGACGCCAAAAGGCGTACAGTTTTTGACTGCAGGTATTGTGGTTAATGCAGACAAGAATCCTCGTAAAAAAAGGTTTCAGTTTTGTTGCCAGAAAAAAAGGGGAAAACCCTATGATGACACATTTATATATTTACGCGATCTATACCCATAATAAGCCTCCTCCGTGTTAAACTTTGTACGGTATTCATATTCTTGGTTCTTTCGGTAAAGTCACGTAGAAGGGAAACAATAAAATGTGAGAATTTTATTGCTTTATATTTTTATTGTTTCCCTTCTACGTGACTTTACCGAAAGAACCAATAATATTAATCCCTGCAGTCACGAAAGCTTTAAATCAAAATGTGTACGCTATGTTGAACTTTGTTTGCACCGAACGTAGCTAATCAGAGGTGTGTGTGTGTGGGGGACAACACACCTAACACAACGACGAACCTTGTACCCCCTTCTCCCCATTCCCCGTTTGTGTAAGGGCTAGCCAGCTCCACGCCATGGTAACGTCCAATTTCCACCACGCAGGGCGGGGCCGAGCGAGGCGCCGTTCATTCAAAAGCGTCTCGCTCGCTCTACCCGCTACCTCGATGATGAAGAGTTAAAACAACAACACAAAACAAGAGCGATAAAACAATTACGGGTTTTTATTTATGTACTCTTTAACACCGCAGAAGCGGCGACGGCGGCGGTGGCCTGCCGAGCAGAAGATGACGATGCGAGGTTGAGACCGCGGCCCCGCTTCGAGTCGCGTTCCCCTCCCCGCTCCCCGCGCGCCTACCCCGGGCCGGCGGATCCAAGCGAACCCGAGGCTTCGTCAACAACGACTAGGCCACAGCCGCGACGCGCCAGTAACCCCGTGAGAGATTAGCCGCGGGAGAGGCGGCCAGCGTTACCTGCATGCCGCGGCGTCGTTGCTCATCGCCGCTGGCACTGCGGCTGCTGCTCTGGAAGAACCTCGGGGTAGAAGCGGCGGCGGAGGGGGGGGGGGCCGGGCAGCGTCGTCCGCTCCTCGGCTCGCCTAGAGCCGCAACCACCGCCGGCCTCTCTTGCATTTCCCAGCGCGCATGGGCGCCGCGAAGGCCATGGCTGGCCACTCGCCCATTGGGTGGCGCGCGCCGCGTGACCCCGCCGCGTGACCCCACCGCGTTCCCCAAATCGCGGGGAGCCTTACGGGGGGAGGGGGTGGGGGGGAGCATCGCCGATGCGCGGTGCGATATGTAAAGGCCAAGTCACGTGGGTGAGGGGGGGTCAACTATAGAGACATCCCCGCTATACGTTAAGGGATGCGTTCCTATAGAAAATAAACGACTAAAAACTATGTTTTATAATATTTCACCACAGTAAGGCCACGCTGAGCTATGTAGCTCTTTTTTTTCTGAAGCGACCTGGCCAGAAATGATAGCGCAACGAATTGGTCTTCTCGTGTGGAAATTTGCGAACTCTAATTTGCCGTAGACATGTTAAACTCAGGGGTTGCGTTCCTGGTTGACATTTATGGGGGGGGGGGGGGGGATGTGACTAAATGTCATGAAGTATACAAAAATTTATGATCGTAAGTTGACATTAATTTTTTACTAATAATTACAAATAATTAGACATTCACTTTTACTAATAATTAAAAATAATTAGATGAAACATACCAGCGGTTGTTTAAGAGCTTGCTGATTTTGGGGTGATCAGTGGTGGAGTAGCGAGATTGTAGCTACCTCGCTTGGTTTGCAGGAGTTCGTGGGTTCAATCCCGACCCTGACGCCTGCTGCTGTATATTTGGAGTTTGCATATCTCTCTCCCCGTGGTCGCGTGGATTTTTCTCCGAGTGATCCGGTTTTTCACTCCACATTTATAGACATGCGTTTACAATTTTCTTTGACTTTACCGAATAGAACCAATGAGTATGGATCCTTGCAGTCACGAAAGCTTTAAATCTAGAATCTTTGAGTAAAGTCACGTAGATAGGTTCAAAGAAAATAACAAAAAACTACGACGTTTCGATCACAACTCAAGCGATGGTCATCAGGAGGATGACGATCATCATCAGGAGGATGACGATCGCTTGAGTTGTGATCAAAACGTCGTAGTTTTTTGTTATTTTCTTTGAACCTATCTACGTGACTTTACAGAAAGACCCAAAGAATATGAATTACTGCAGTCAGAAAAGCTTTAAGTCAAGATTAATGCGTTTATAGTGTTTGGTCCAGATGATAATCCACTTTGTTGAGCTATTTTGACGTAAAGCTTTCGTGACTGCAGGAATTCATACTATTTGTGTCTTTCGATAAAGTCACATAGATATAAAAATAGACGATTGCTTGTGTTGCAATCGAAACGTCGTGATTCTATTTTCTATCTACGTGACTTTACCGAAAGACCCAAAGAATAAGAGATATATAGCCCAGTGGGCCTAAATAATAATAAATAATAATGCAATTTATAACGCGCGCAAATTTGCAGACGTAACAGCCGCAACTCAGAGGCGCGGAGCCAAGCTCAGAGTCACTTTAAAGCGTGGTTGTAGAGGTGAGTTTTTAAGTGTCTCTTGAAGGAGGCGATTGAGGTGATGCTGCGAATGTGCAGAGGGATTGCGTTCCAGACTGTTGGGGCAGTCACTAAGAAGCAGCGCATAGACGTGACCGTCCTGGATCTTGATATCAAGAGGAGGTCGTGAGTCGCACTGTGAAGGCATCTGCCGTGTGCTGTGCTGCAAGTCGTCAATAATGAAGAGAGGTACGGGGGGCAGGCAGATGTGAAGGCATGGTGGCAGAGGCAGGCGATCTTGTATGTGACCCTGCTGGCGATGGGTAGCCAGTGGAAGGCACGGAGACAGGCCAAGTGAGTTGAGACGGGGATGAGTGCGTGCCAGGTGGTTTTGTAGTCTTTGAAGTTTTTTGAGGTTGCCACAGGAGGGTCGGACTAGGACGGAGTTGCAATAGTCGAGGCGAGACCCAACTATGCAACATGCCAATGTGTTGGCAGTTTCAGTGGAGATGAGAGGACGTAGGTGTCGGAGAGTCTTCAGGTGAAAGTTACATGAACTGATGATGTGATCGGTTTGGCGGTCGAAGGATAAAGTTGAATCTAGGATGACACCGAGGTAGCTGAAGTGATGGGTGAACCTGATGCTTTGACCAGGTCGAGCGTCCTCTCAACATTTGTTGAGGAAGCTTTGGTGGGGCCTGAGTTGGTGATGACCAGTTTATGGCAGGCCAAGGTTGACTCGAGGTGGCTATCAATGGAGGCTGGGGTATTGCCGGGGCAGTTAAAGTCTCCAGTAAGCACGAGCCTGTGAGATGGGTTAGCAATGAGGTATAGAAAATTGGAAAGCTCGTTTAAGAAGGTAGTGATGCTGCCATCTGGAGGGCGATCGATGGAAATGAGGGAAAAGCACTCGGTGTTAGTAGTGGGGGACACGGACTGGACCTCAAAGGTGGCGGGAGCCATCGGTAGATAGAGCTCTTTAATTTTCAAGTCAGCATTTTAGACGACCGCTAAGCCACCACCCCGCTGATTAGTCGCGCAAGGTTTGTGAAGAACCTTGTATCCCAGGGGCGCGACTTCCAAAGAGATTGCTGGCGGGGAGTCTGGCCTGCACCAGGTCTCGGTAATAAGCAAACGGTCGATGTGGTGGTCCGAGATGGTCTCGTGAATGAGGGCTGATTTGTTGGTAATGGAGCGTGAGTTGAGTAGGCCGAGGCGGATGGGTAAAGGTGGATGTGAAGATCCGAAGAGGCGCGGCATCGAGAGGTCAGAGGAGATGGCTGGTTGAAGGTTGACCTGTGAACAGCGGCCCCTACCGCCTCTGCAACCACGGTGCCAATGCAGTCTCTGACATTGACCGCGAAGAAGCCAGAGAGCGTCCTCAGGAGCGCAGATTCCAGGTGCAGGTGATGAAGAGATGGTGCATGTCGAAGCCCTGTGATATCAGCCATGCTGTACGGGTGGTGGTGTTGGGGGGGGGGGCAGGATTCGGGTGTACTCCGATAAGCGGCTGTGCTGCCGGATGCAGCAAGTCTAGGTAGTGGTGTCCAAGATCCACGCCATCAGCACGCACTCCCACGCACGTGGCGGGTGCGTGCACACCTACGTAAACGCTCGTTGAGCACTTACGCGGGCGGACACGAACACGCACGCGGTGCGTACAATTGAGCGGCCAGAAGAACACGAGGTCCAGCGGAGTAGCTGACCACGCACTGTGCTCCAGCTCGCAGGTGATGCAGCAGGGTGGACGAACCTCGCCGAGCTCCCATTCACTGGTGATGCTGGGCAGCAGGCAAACCCACTCTCTCGTGTTGAGCAGTGGACAGTCTGCATCACGTTCACACTCGCTGGTGGTGTTGAGCAGTGAATGGAACACGTCGAGCTCCCACTTGCAGGCGATGCTGGGGCACGCCAAGTTCCCACTCACCGATAGTGGCGGAAGAGGCGCCTTGTGAGGACGTCGCTGGCAGGAAACGGACCCAGGGCAGCTGATGAGCCGCACTGCGTGAACAGCGCAGCCGGCGTCCTCCAGCCTCGTGCGTGGGAGCAGCCGGCCTCGTTCACCCACACAGCCCGTCAGCTGTGCGAGGCCGCAGGCAAGCCGGGCTGTGTGACACCGCAGCCGGCGTTTTTGAGCTGTAGCAGCGCCGTGGGACATGTGTCGTAGGCGCGGAGGCAGGCGGGGTTGGAGGCACCGCCCAAAACTCGGGCGCCTCCAAAGTAAAAATGAGGAAAATACTAAAACAAAATAAATAATAAGATGTAGTGAAAGATGAAAGCAAGAAGAGCAGGGGATAGTGAAGAAGGATGTGTGTAAGGTACGAGGTATGGTAATAGTAGCTAAACCAGACATGGGCAAAGTACGGCCCGTTGGGCTTTTTAATCCGGCCTGCCGAACTTGACCAAATATTATTAAATTTAATTTTACCTTTCTCCTGTAATGCCCCCATTTCCCCCATTAGATGGCGCACTTTGACCGGGAGTTACATGTTTTTGTATTGTTCATGTTCGTGCAATTTGTTAAATTGCCTTGCAAATAAATGCTTTGCTACCTGTTAAAGGCCAAATCATTTCATGAAATGATTTTTACGCGTCATTTATATTAGTTCACACAAACACTCCATCCATCTGTTCCTGGCCCGGCCCCTCTGTCAAATTTTAGAACCCATTGTGGCCCGCGAGTCAAAAAATGTGCTCACCCCTGAGCCGAACAGTGGGAGCGACACGGGACTGCAGCCAGCTGTTGCGGCGCTGTCGCAGCAGACAAATGGACATGATCACCTGCCTCTTCATCTGACGATGAAGCTGGTGCCACAGGAATGTAGACCTTCTGGCTATGATTGCAGAACATCTAAACAATCCCTCCAAAGACAGCTGGACAAAATTGTTCTTCTTCTGCTGGTAAAGCCCCTTTTAGGAGTGAATGCCACTGGTCAAACTCCTGTTAACTCTACAGCTGCGTTCTCTGTATCCTCTCTGAAAAATGGCCATTGCTATTTCCCAATGAATAAAAGGCTCTGACAATGTTTTTTTATTCAATTAATGATTGTGGTGTTTGCGTCGTTTCATCGGCTTCTTCATCGACTCGTCCCAGCAGCAAGAGATCCTCATTTGGCGGATCCTCACCATTGGAATCAAGCAACTCCACTACGTTCGACTCCTCCACATTGTCGAGTCCAGCTTGGACTTGTTTGTTATTTGTCTGCTGGTGACTGTGTATTTCGATACGGAATCGCCTCAAGTGCTGTTGCTACTATCGGCAATACAAGTTGTTTAAAAGTAAAAAGTCTGTCCGCCCCGTGGAGGAAAATTCCTCCCCGCAGTGCAATAACCACTGCGCCACCGCTCCTAACGAACAACGACAACCGCCATCCACCACGAAGTGGCGCTGACATCACGACGGCGCTGGTGGCAGGCGAGGTGCACTTTGAGGCCACGTGAAGTGTTGAAGGCTCCCTGGCAGGAGGTCACGGAACAGACCCAGGTGCCATGCGTTGACTTAGATGACTGGCAGATTGCACCAGCTGTGCATCCCACGGTGCCTACTTGCTTTTATTTTATCAGCCTTGCACTTTGCTCGTCGCTCATAGGCCCTCGGTTGTTTCTGGAGAGCGACTGCCTCCAACTGCCCAGTAGCGTCCTTCACGAACTTCCTCCACTGAGGCCGATCTAAACACCGTTGGTGCCAGTCATCGGCAAGTCCTTTTAGCTTCGCACCCTTCTATGCCACATCAGTCCAGCTCTTTTCTAGCCCGTTTAGAACCATATATCCGGCCAAATAGAAGCTGCTTAGGCATGCGGTGGCTGGGCAAGCAGGCTACATGACCCAACCAACGCAGCCTTGCCTGCTGGAGGAGCTCACTGTTGGGACTGTGTCCAGATCTTTCAAGGATCTGAGCTCCTTACACAATCCAGTCTGGTTAAACCCAGGATGGATCGTAGGAAGGCCAGCCTGAATGTTTCAAACTGGCGCAGACGTTCCATTAGAGGGGTCCATATTTTTCAAGCAAAGAGAAGGGAGGGCATGACTGCGGCCGAGAAGACCTGGAGTTTCGTGTGGAGCAACAGGCCAGTTAGCTTCCCCAAAGTGTTAGGCAGCTGACCAAAAAATAATGCCGCCCGACTGATTGGAATGAGACCACTGCTGTTCATAAGCACACATCCCATGTCCGGAAACTTCTCCACTATCTCCACAACATGCCCCCCCCCGCACAACCACACACACGCAAAGATCCCCCGTATAGCCTTAACAGACTTGGAGAAAGCGACCCTGGAAGTACAGTGAGGGAAAAAAGTATGTGATCCCCTGCTGATTTTGTACGTTTGCCCACTGAAAAAGAAATGATCAGTCTATAATTTTAATGGTAGGTTTATTTGAACAGTGAGAGACAGAATAACAACAAACAAATCCAGAAAAACGCATGTCAAAAATGTTATAAATGTATTTGCATTTTAATGAGGGAAATAAGTATTTGATCCCTCTGCAAAACATGACTTAGTACTTGGTGGCAAAACCCTTGTTGGCAATTACAGAGGTCAGACGTTTCTTGTAGTTGGCCACCAGGTTTGCACACATCTCAGAAGGGATTTTGTCCCACTCCTCTTTGCAGATCTCCAAGTCACTGTTTCGAGGCTGACGTTTGGCAACTCGAACCTTCAGCTCCCTCCACAGATTTTCTATGGGATTAAGGTCTGGAGACTGGCTAGGCCACTCAAGGACCTTAATGTGCTTCTTATTGAGCCACTCCTTTGTTGCCTTGGCCGTGTCTTTTGGGTCATTGTCATGCTGGAATACCCATCCACGACCCATTTTCAATGCCCTGGCTGAGGGAAGGAGGTTCTCACCCAAGATTTGACGGTACATGGCCCCGTCCATCGTCCCTTTGATGCGGTGAAGTTGTCCTGTCCCCTTAGCAGAAAAACACCCCCAAAGCATGTTTCCACCTCCATGTTTGACGGTGGGGATGGTGTTCTTGGGGTCATAGGCAGCATTCCTCCTCCTCCAAACACGGCGAGTTCAGTTGATGCCAAAGAGCTCCATTTGGTCTCATCTGACCACAACACTTTCACCCAGTTGTCCTCCGAATCATTCAGATGTTCATTGGAAAACTTCAGACGGGCATGTATGTTTTCTTGAGCACTCGGACCTTGCGGGCTCTGCAGGATTTCAGTCCTTCACGGCGTAGTGTGTTACCAATTGTTTTCTTGGTGACTATGGTCCCAGCTGCCTTGAGATCATTGACAAGATCCTCCCGTTTAGTTTTGGACTGATTCCTCACCGTTCTCATGATCATTGCAACTCCACGAGGTGAGATCTTGCATGGAGCCCCAAGCCGAGGGAGATTGAGAGTTCTTTTGTTTCTTCCATTTGCGAATAATCGCACCAACTGTTGTCACCTTCTCACCAAGCTGCTTGGAAATGGTCTTGTAGCCTATTCCAGCCTTGTGTATGTCTACAATCTTGTCCCTGACATCCTTGGAGAGCTCTTTGGTCTTGGCCATGGTGGAGAGTTTGGAATCTGATTGATTGCTTCTGTGGACAGGTGCCTTTTATACAGGTAACAAGCTGAGATTAGGATCACTCCCTTTAAGAGTGTGCTCCTAATCTCAGCTCGTTACCTGTATAAAAGACACCTGGGAGCCAGAAATATTTCTGATTGAGAGGGGGTCAAATACTTATTTCCCTCATTAAAATGCAAATCAATTTATACAATTTTTGACATGCGTTTTTCTGGATTTTTTTGTTGTTATTCTGTTTCTCACTGTTCAAATAAACCTACCATTAAAATTATAGACTGATCATTTCTTTGTCAGTGGGCAAACGTACAAAATCAGCAGGGGATCAAATACTTTTTTTCCTTCACTGTAAATGTGCTCGTCAGTGCCGGCCCAGTCTTATAACGCGCGAGCGAGCGACTTGCTCCGAGTGTCTGGCCAAAGAGCCAGAGCTGGGCTCCACCAACCCATTCATCATTACACTCACTCATCACTAACCACTCATTGCCACTTTCATCGTTTAGTTCACGCATCATCGTATTCACGTACTACCATCCTTATAAACTCATCTCACATCACACCGTTTTGCTGTACTATTGCTAATTCTCTGTTCAGCGCCTTGGTTAAGGCGCTTTATACATTCAATTAAGATATGATATTAAGTGCAAATGCTAACAGTATTATGCACAGTCTTGTTCAAGTTGTGTTGTTGGTGATCGGGTTATAGGCATCATCATCGTGAGATGAAGGAATTTTAATGGGGAGCTCTCACAGTGAGCACGCAGTGCACCACCATGTATCATGGAAGGGCCACCGCAAGTTGACACCACAACACCTCATGAAGTTTCTTCAGTGTACCCTTGGCCACGCAAGGTGGTGCCCAGTTTCCACTGCACCACAACGAGTGGTCAACACACCACAGTTAAATAACCTTTTTTTTGCATGTGGAGTTGCGCTATATTAAGCTAATCAAACACTGAAATTAAATTTAATGGTTGTTTTGTGCATCGCTGGCGATAAGGCTGTGACCATTACCTAACTCCATATTCCCACTCAGGACATCAGTCAAGTCAGCTAAGCGACTATGATACGGACATCGTCAATAAAGTCAGTTCCGAGTCTGGCCTGTGCACATTTTTTATTGCCAACTGGTTCAGAACGAATCATACAAAAACATAAACAGAACTCGGACTAACAAGCCATCGATTAAATTCGCAAACGGCGATTTTCAGCTTCTCCATCCGGAGAACGCAGATCCAGAGGGACTGCAACGGCACAAACAGAGGCAACCACATGCGTTACACGGAAAACCTACTCGCACGCTTTAAGTTTTCCTGCAGCGGGTGTTTGCTACTGCTGCTCATCAATACTGCGCATAGAAACCATGCCACGATGTTGGAAACAATGTCCACTGTTGGATTATGGCCTCCCCAAACCGTGCGGGTCACAATGGTTATTTGACCATCATGGTGCAGTGAGTTCATGGTGCAGTGAGTTCATGGTGCAGCGTGTAGGGTGTTCATGGTGCAGCGTGTAGGGTGTTCATGGTGCAGCGTGTAGGGTGTTCATGGTGCAGCGTGTAGGGTGTTTTGATCACGTGGAGTGTACCATGAACACTATCTGATAAGGAAGGTGTTGCGGTTTTTAACATGTGGCTAAATATGTAATTTATAAACTCTTTTTATATGCTTTTCACTATTTCGTGTATCTAAAATTTTAATGATGTAATGCAATGTTTACAAGTGAAGCGCTCTGTGACGATTTTATTGCCAAGGGCACTTCATTAATAATAAAGTTTGATTGATTTATTATCTGAAACCACCTTCTTGTTCAATAATACGTTGAGTGTGAACACTTACGTGGATTGAGATCCAAATCCAGTGCTGCCAAAGCCTGCCAAAACAATATCCCCAAGTTGTTACAATGCAACATGACACAGCCGCCATACACCACAGAGAGGTCATATCACACGTGTGCCAAGCCACTCCCAGCTCCTCCAAGACCTGTGGCCAGCGTAGAACAGCAGGCCAATATACCACCTAGAGGGGCTCTCTAAGAGCTCGTTCAAGTGGAGGTCTCTCCGTCAGCAGTGACGTGAGATTTTGCAGGGCTGCCCCATTATCATCTACAGCTTCTATAAGTCTGTGTGTACATATGCATACATGTGTGTAGTGGTTAGTGCAAATAGCTACGAACCCGGCGACCCGAGTTTGAATCCCGTTCACGGCCAACACCAGTGACGATTAATTATCTGAGCCATTACTGCGCCTCCCCTAGGTTGACTTCCCTCTTTTAGTTTTATGGTCAACTCCTTAGCTGCTCTGAGCGGTAGTGTAGCTGTTAGCACGCTTCGCTACGAACTTGGCGACCCGGGTTCGATTCCCACTCACGACCAACACCAGTGACAATTATTTGAACCGGTCCTAGGCCTCCCCTAGGTCGACTCAGCCTCAAATGAGTACCCGGTGTGGTTTGTAAAAATCGCCACTCTAGGGAGACAAAGGTGACTGGGCGTGGTGCTGGACACCCACCCCCTTGTGGACCGTGCCAGCCTTTATAGGTGCCCGCTAACACTCGCTCTAAACAGTCTCTTGAGACTACACGGAGGTTTTTTTGTTGCCTTATACATGTGTCTATGTGAATGGCTTCTCACCGGTGCCACCACCACCACCACCGAATCCACCGAACGTGGTGGGCTGAGCGCCGAACCCCTGGGCGGGGGCGCCGAACCCCTGGGCCGGGGCGCCAAATCCACTCGGGGCCGAACCGAAGGTGGTGGTTCCACCCGATACTGCGCTCACCGAGCCGAAGCTCGGGAGATTGGCCTGGTTGGCGAGGTTCCCGAACGAAGGCGCCGAGCCCACCACACCGAAGCTGTCGTGGCGGGGGGAGACAGGGACGGACGCGGCGAGGGGTGGGGACGGAGAGAAGAGCGAGCCGGGGCATCGCCAGCTAAATCGTCAGCCAAAACTTTCGCCGAAGCGCCGATGAAGCGAGATTAAAATCCTCGCGCGACACGCGGGTGGGCAAATCGCACGGGCAAAGAATCGATCCTGCACGGTTTGTACAAGCCGTGTGCAAATGTTACCTTCGGTGAAACAAGCTAAACGCAACATGCGGGCCAACGCACACGATGCACGCGACAGAAACCGAAGCAAAAAAAGGGAATGAATTGCCGAAGTGCACCGTGACCACATTGTGACGCTTGTTTTTTACATTGCGTTAAAGGTTGACTCGTCAATTGACAGGTAGTGAGAGCAACATCACTGTCATCAAGGACACCATCAGCAATTGGTAGCATCGCTGCCCTCATCGGCATTGCGACTGCCACACAAATCAGTATCCCTGTTGTCAACAATATACCGCAGTCGTCAACATTCATTCATAACTGCCATCATCGACATCATTAATAGTCAGCATAATCACAGTGCAGTCATAATAATCGTAATCATCATCATCTTCGTCATCGTCATCAGGGCGGAGACATTGCCCAACGGTAGTGTGTTTGCCACCTGTTGCAGAGGCTCACGATTAGAATCCCACACGCCGCCCTGATTAATACTGCAATTATATTACCAATTAAAATATTCTGCACCGTTTGCTTTACAGTGGACATTAAATATCCTTTGATCTCATTCATTGTGTGTTGGCATCATGGTACACATTTTACGAAAAAAAAAATGTCCTTCTAAATGCTCAATTGGAGTTACACCCAGCAGCAATCATTCTCGCCTACTGGCAGACTAATGCCGAGTCATCTTGTACCACACAGGGACAGCTGCCACTGGGGTGGGGGGGGTCCCCTTTGAAATGTGTTGAAATGAGATATGAGATGAGATATACGGGGCTTATCGCTTCTAACGTGCTCTGAGACATCCCCCGGCATGAAGGAGGGCGGCTCTATCAAAAACAAATCATCATGAAGAGTTCCCATCGCCATGACCAGTATCACCATCATGGTGGGAGTGGTGGTCATTGTTGTAGTGCTGCTGGTGATTATGATGTTGCTGGTGGTGGTCTTAGTGACGACAGATATGCCGGTGGAAGTGATGATGATGGTGCTGGTACTGTTCGTGTTGGTAGTGCTGATATTGATAGTGCTGGTGATAGTGATGATAGGGCTGATCGTGATGATAGGTCTGGTCTTGTTGACAGTGCTGGTGGTGGTGGTAGTGATGATAGTGCTGGTGGTGTTGACAGTGATGATAGTGATTGTGCTAGTGGTAGTGATAGTGCTGGTGGTCGTAGTGATGATAGTGCTGGTGGTGTTGACAGTGATGATAGTGATTGTGCTGGTGGTAGTGATAGTGCTGGTGGTGGTGGTAGTGATGATAGTGCTGGTAGTGTTGACAGTGATGATAGTGATTGTGCTGGTGGTAGTGATAGTGCTGGTGGTGGTGGTAGTGATGATAGTGCTGATCGTGGTGGTAGTGATGATAGTGCTGGTGGTGACAGTGATGATAGTGATTGTGCTGGTGGTAGTGATAGTGCTGGTGGTGGTGGTGGTTGTGATAGTGCTGGTGGTGGTAGTGATGATAGTGCTGGTAGTGTTGACAGTGATGATAGTGATTGTGCTGGTGGTAGTGATGGTGCTGGTGGTAGTGATGACAATGCTAATTGGAATGACAGTGCTGGTAGTGTTGACAGTGATTGTGCTGGTGGTAGTGACTAATAGTGCTGGTGGTGATGGTAGTGGTGACAGTGCTGGTGGTGGTGATGACAGTGCTGGTGGTGTTGACAGTGATGATAGTGCTGGTGGTGTTGACAGTGATGATAGTGCTGGTGGTGTTGACAGAGATGATAGTGCTGGTGGTGTTGACAGTGATGATAGTGCTGGTGGTAGTGATAGTGCTGGTGGTGGTAGTGATGATAGTGCTGGTAGTGTTGACAGTGATGATAGTGATTGTGCTGGTGGTAGTGATAGTGCTGGTGGTGGTGGTAGTGATGATAGTGCTGGTAGTGTTGACAGTGATGATAGTGATTGTGCTGGTGGTAGTGACAATGCTGGTGGTGGTAGTGATGATAGTGCTGGTGGTGATGACAGCGCTAGTGGTGTTGACAGTGATGATAGTGATTGTGCTGGTGGTAGTGATAGTGCTGGTGGTGGTAGTGATGATAGTGCTGGTGGTGTTGACAGTGATGATAGTGATTGTGCTGGTGGTAGTGATAGTGCTGGTGGTGGTGGTAGTGATAGTGCTGGTGGTAGTAGTGATGATAGTGCTGGTAGTGTTGACAGTGATGATAGTGATTGTGCTGGTGGTAGTGATTGTGCTGGTGGTAGTGATAGTGCTGGTAGTGATGATAGTGCTGGTGGTGTTGACAGTGATGATAGTGCTGGTGGTGTTGACAGTGATGATAGTGCTGGTAGTGTTGACAGTGATGATAGTGATTGTGCTGGTGGTAGTGATAGTGCTGGTGGTGGTAGTGATAGTGCTGGTGGTGGTATTGATGACAGTGCTGGTGGTGGTGGTAGTGATGGCAGTGCTGGTGGTGGTAGTAGTGATGGCAGTGCTGGTGGTGGTGGTAGTGATAGTGCTGGTGGTGGTAGTGATGATAGTGCTGGTGGTGGTGGTGGTAGTGATGACAGTGCTGGTGGTGGTAGTGATAGTGCTGGTGGTGGTAATGATGATAGTGCTGGTAGTGTTGACAGTGATGATAGTGCTGGTGGTGGTAGTGATGACAGTGCTGGTGGTAGTGACAGTGCTGGTGGTGGTGGTAGTGATGACAGTGCTGGTAGTGTTGACAGTGATGATAGTGCTGGTGGTGGTAGTGATGATAGTGCTGGTGGTGGTAGTGATGATAGTGCTGGTGGTGGTAGTGATGACAGTGCTGGTGGTGGTGGTAGTGATGATAGTGCTGGTGGTGGTAGTGATGACAGTGCTGGTGGTGGTAGTGATGATAGTGCTGGTGGTGGTAGTGATGATAGTGCTGGTGGCGGTAGTGATGATAGTGCTGGTGGTGGTGGTAGTGATGACAGTGCTGGTGGTGGTAGTGATGACAGTGCTGGTGGTGGTAGTGATGATAGTGCTGGTGGTGGTGCTAGTGATGACAGTGCTGGTGCCGGTTGTATTGCTGCTCTGCGGCTGCAGTACCCGAAGCTGCCGGATGACGCCGCAACGGTGCCTTCGCCGAACACCTTTGCGGGCGCAGAGGGCGCTGCCCCGGCCTGCACCGGGCTCCCGAACGCCGGCACCGCCCCAAACGCCGGTGCTGCCCCAAATGCAGGACTCCCCCCAAACGACGGGGGGCTCCCGAAGGCTGGCGGTCCCCCAAAGCCTGATGCGCGACACACGTACAACACACGCACATTTGTCAACAAATATTTTGCTTGTAGAGACGGTTGGGGAAAAGTGGTGTCAGCGAGCACTTATTAAGGCCCGCACGGCGCACGAGGTGGCAGCGAAGCCAGGACCATGCCCCTCTGTCGCCTCCTTTGCGCCGATGTTTGCATACTGCACCCCGGGACTCATTTAGTGCCATGTCAATCTACGGGAGGCCCAGGACCAGTTCACGCTTATGTATGTTGAACTTTTTTTCACACCGTACGTAGCTAAGCATGCTAATCGGAGGTGAGGAGGAAGGACAACAATCTAAACACAAAAAACAGTTCTAAAGAAATGAGTTTGTCAATCGAGATGATTTAAAAGTGCACAGCTCCAGTGGTTTCCAAATATTGGAAGGCAGAGCGTTCCAGACGGCCACAGAAGACACGTCCGAAAGCGCGCGATTCCGCGGCCGACTTTGTGTGATGGTTGGCCAAAAATCGCCCCGATACGTGCAGCGTGGGGCAGCGGGTAGATCTGCAAGCGTGAATGAACACAAGGAGGCGATGGCTGGTCACCTGGGGTCTTGCAGGGGCTGCTGATGGCACCAAAGCCCTGCGCTGCCACACTGGCACCGCCGCTGAACGTCCCTCCGGCCCCCGCCGGCTTCTGCTCACCAAAGCCGCCGGTCCCCGACGTAGGGGAACAAAATGCAGGGGCCGATGCCCCGAACAGACTCGGGGGGTCTGCGGAGGGAGATGGGCAGGGGTGGTGTGTGGTGTGGTGTAAATGCGTGGGGTGGGTCATGATAGTGCCAAGATCACGATGCACGCGTGAAATTGTTAATTTAGGAATCTGTAATGTACAACTTATATGTACATTATACTCAACTGTTATGCTTAGGCTAATTGAACAAATGAAACGGAATAAGCAAGGCAGATCATGTGAGATGGAGAAATAAAAACAAGACAAATAAGCATCCGTTTTAGGATTAGTCAGGATGAGTCTCTGTGTAAAATTAAAACATTTTCAGTTCAATATCCACTTGGCCTTCCAGACTCATGTTATCCAGCAGCATTGCTTTAAGAAAGCAAACTAAGCCCTTCAACACCGTTCCTGCGGAAATCCGTGAGTGGTAGGAGACGACACACCAGCGTGCACTACCAATTCTAAAGCCAGATACCTATCTCTTGTTTGGAATCTGGTGAACCCGTTCCCTTGCATGCCCTCTGCTCTGCTAGGTGTGGCCTGGTTTTTATTTTGAAGATGTATTTTTTACAAATTAAAATAAATATTTGTAACCCATCAGAAAATCTCTTCGGTGAACATCAGCTTCACGTGTCGAGTCATGGTAATTGCGATGTGAATTAAACTGCGCAAATGTCATTTTCTTTTCCAGGACAAAATTGTAATTGTTTTGCTTCATATTATTATCCTATTAAGCGTTGAATAAATATTAAATATATATAAACACCCAAGTCTGTCACTTTGTGATTCTGTGATTGTGATTAACGTGGCACGGATTGGTTGAAGTGTGTCACGTGACCGCGAGCAAGCAGCCAACCAGAGGTGCGCCCCTCACAAACATGTACGCCCCCCAGGTGAAATTGCGCCGTAATAAGACGCTGTGGGCAGCTGATCTGCCACCACGCTCACGGGCCGACAGGGGTGGGGGGCTGAGGAGGACCCCCCCCCTCCATACATAAAACCCCTTAAGATAAGAGCCTTCCACCCCCGCCTCATGACCGGAGGTTGAGACCCCAGAGCCCCTAGGGGTGAGGGCTGAGGGAGAGGGGGACCCCCCCCCACCACTTCCTAAGACCACGTAAGATAAGACCTTCAAAATAATCCTAACAGTTATTTCAGTGATTAATAAGTCATAGCTCTTAGAAGTGAATGTAAATATCATAACTAAAGTTTAAATACATTTTCATTCATTAACATTAAAGTTACATCGCGGGATCATCAAAAAAGGTACGTAGAGTGAAAGTTTTAAGTGAAAGCCGCAGAAAGCCGCTCTTATTCGAATTATTGAAAATCCTCAAATACAGCAAATCCGTTCGCGTTCTTTTTACAGTACTCTACAATTATACTTTTCAATACTTTTGACGGTAAAACACACGTGCACTACACACACATCTATTACGTATGGACATACTGTAGTATTTTTGTTGCTTAAATCCACTGCTGGATGAAGGCCCACCGCACGCTGTGTGAGTGGATCGTGAGGATTTACTTGGCCAGTCTGTTGGGGGCCGCCACAGGCTGTGGTTGTTGAATTCATTACTTGCAGTATGCTATACATTACCCACAACCAGAAATATTCTCCCTCCCCGAATTATAGTCAAGCTTCAAGGGCTTTACTGTATCTTGGAGACCTAACATTGACGGCACCACCACAGCTCACTCTGATTGCTGGTCGGACTCGAACTATTTTATTTTACCAGGTAAGACCCACTGAGTTATATAGTTCTTTTTCAGAAGTGGCCGGGCTACTATCACAAATAATAGCCCAAAGAAATGGCTTATCATGTGGAAATTTATAGCAGCTAAACACTATAAATGAGTGTTTCTAAATGTGGAGGGAAAAACCAGAGGACCCAGAAAAAAAATCCATGCGACCACGGGGAGAGAAAGACATGCCAACTCGAAATATACAGCAGGCGTTGTGGTCAGGATCGAACCTAGGACATCCTGCATACCAGGCGAGGGAGTTAACATTTCGCCACTATGACTCACTGCTGCTGCCTGCAAAGAGGCCTCCCGCGTTCGTCTGTCCGAAAGGGTTCTTGTTAGCCGCCTCCTGGCTTGGCTTGCTGCCCAGGCCGCTGAAGAAGCCGCTCCCGCCGGTGCCGCCGAACAGCGATCCCGCACTGCCTGCTGCCGGCTGGAGGCACAGGGACGACAATGACGGACCGGAGAACGACAAAACCAACTTTTGACAATAGTTACAATGAGACGGGGCATCCGGGCCGCTCCATCATCATCACAACCATCGCCGTCTTTATCGGCATCCGAATGATCGTCAACAACCTTGGTAACCATCACCATAATGATTATTATCATCGTCGTCGCTGCTGATCTTAAGTTGGAAAACCAAGCATAGTCACCGCGCGTAATGACTTTGGACAGCGGTTTCCAACTTGCGGTAAGCATACCCCTGTGACCTGTCTTGGGGGGGGGGGGGTGGTAAATGGGATGTGATGGTGGTGTTCACGTGGGGTGTGGTCATGTGGGGCTACCAATCAGAGCTGCTGCTGATGCCAAGTGTGCGTGTGCGAGTACTCCCCCTGGAGTCAGCAACCTGCGGCTCCGGGGCCGCATGCGGCTCTTTTAAGGATGGCTTCGTGCAAGTTATTTATTAAGGTTCCTTCATCTCGTATTCACCACGCAGTGCATTGCGGCTCTTGGAATATATATTTTTTTATACCGAATTCGGAAAAATGTCTCTTCTCGTTAATTTGGTTTACGACCCCTGTACTCGCCATTCTGAAGATCTATTCTTAACTGTTGTATGGAATTTAGGGACCCCGTGCGCTTGGGTGCCATGCTCGTGGAGCCTCATTTGTTATATTTAGTTTACAAATAAACAAAACGCTTTACTGTTTCTAAACCTCAGCCTTCTGCCCCCGCTTTGCGATTATAGTGACATGGCTGTCGGATTTAAATTACACAGGAGTGGTCATATAAAAGTGTTCTTAACGATGAAATGGCCCATAATTAGTTTAATGCAATTAAGTATAATTAAACGACCAAGGTGGTATCTACTTGTAAACGTTATTAAAATTGAGAACTTTTTAAAATTATTAAAAACTTATTTTTTATTTCACCAAGACCCACTGAGCTGTAGAGCTCTTTTTGAGAATCGACCTCGCCAGAAATGATAGCTCAACGAAGTGGCGGCTTGTCACATGGACATTTATTGTAGCCAACTACTCTAAACGCGAATTGATTCTAAGTGAAACATGAAACCTATACGCTGGTAGGGGCTCGCAGAACAGTTTATGGGTACACAAGACGCAAAAGCTTTGGAGGCATCGACCCAGGACATTTGAGATGTTGCCCGAGTGTGGCTTTGTGTGCCACGGGTGTTTTGCACTGAATCATAGGGTGGGGTCCCACAACGTGTCTTGGTTTGGGCCCCTTTTTAGGTCTGGAAGTTTTCTATCAACAACCTCGCATTTGTCTTTATTTGGCCTTAAGTAATTGGGAAGTTCCAGTGCATCCAAGGTGTCTCTCACCTGCCCAAAGGCCCCTCCACCACCTGCTGCTGGCTGTCCAAAGGCAGGCGCCGACGAGGACTGCGATCCAAAGCCTAGAGAGGAACACACGAGGCAACGCGATCTGTACTTACGTACTGCCTACGCAACACCCACGAGACCAAAGTGAAGTATACAACTTCTGCGCTCACGTTCCCCTGCGGCATTTAAGCAAAGCAAACGGCCTCAACTTCAGTCTCATCAGCAAAGCCTGTTAAGGAAATGCCACTTATCAACAACTTTTGCTAAAAGTTATATTTCTCATGAGCAAAGCTCATTTAGCTTTTCACCTTAATTGGTTCATTACAGTTCTGCGGAATGATCGTCAGGCAAGAAAAAATATGAGCACCACCTACTGTCGAAGGGCAATTATCACCATTCGTCTCCGTATTGCTCCTTATCGATCAGTGTCCCCATTATATCACTGTCTCTTATCTGTCTGTCTCTCTCCACATTTCTCTCTGTCTGTCATTCAGTCTCTCCCTCTATACATCTCTCACCTCTTCTATTACATGGGGTTTTTCCTCTCCTTTGTCTTTGTCCAAGACTCTCCAACTCTTTTGCACCTTTCCATGTGTCTATCTCCATGGCTTTCTCCGTGTCTCTCAAGGTATCTCTGCCTTTCCCACTCTTTCTAACGCACCTCGTTCTGCCTCCACGCATCTCTTTACAAGTCTATGCTTGGGCTTTTTCTCTTGTGGCCTTGACGGCCCTTCTCCCTCCACTGTCTGCTGTGTGAAGCGCCATGCTGGCGAGATGTTAACTACCTCGCCTGGTATAGAAGAGGCTGTGGGTTGGATCCAGACCCTGACGCCTGCTCTATATTTGGAATTTGCATGTTCTCCCCATGGTCGCATGGATTTTTCTCTGGGGCCTCTGGCTTTACCCTCCACATTTAGAAACATGCATTTAGAGTATTTGGCCACTGTAAATATCCAAATGATAGGCCACTTTGTTGAGCTATCATTTGTGGCCAGGTCGCTTCTGTAAAAGAGCTATATAACTCACTGTGTCTGACCTGGTTAAATAACAATAGTTTAGTAGTAATAGGTTTTAACCCTTTTATCTGGCACCAAAACTGACACCTTTATACAAGGGATCATGTTTGCAATAACCACAACACAAGCAGTCAAAATGCAAACAAAAAGAGATAACTATGATGATATGCACCGTCCTTGAAATTGATTGGTCCACACCGAGACGACTTTTCTTAGAGCCGTTTCGGGTGTGGACCAATCAATTTCAAGGACAGTGCATATCATTATCAGAGTTGTCTCTTTTGTTTGCATTTTGACTGCTTGTGTTGTGGTTATTGCAAACATGATCCCTTGTATGAAGGTGTCAGTTTTGGCGGCAGATAAAAGGGTGAAAACCTATTACTATATCTTGCTACTGGCAAAGGAGGTCTCATAATGTAAATAGTTTAGTTTAAATGTTAGTGTGTGTTTGTGATAATCGCACTCGTGCACTGATCCGCACCGGAAGTGGAGCCAAATCCAAACCCGGTGGTCGCCACCGTCCCGGTCGTCGCACCGCTTACAGGAGCAGCAGCAGCAGCAGCAGCCGGTGCCGCCTGCCCAAACGCGCTGACAGCGCCACCACCGCCCGCGCTCGGCTGTCCAAAAAACCCTCCAGCAGTTGAGCCTGTGCCACCACCGAAAAGGCCGACTCCGGATCCAGAAGTCGCACCAAACACCGGCGGTGTTGTCCCGGCAAATGGGCCGGTGGACGTTGCCGGGGGTGCGGCCGCCGGGGCCGTCGTCGTGGCAGCCGCGGGCGCCGAGGTGGGGGCGGCCGCGCCAAATGCCGGGGCGACCCCAAACGCCTCCCCCGATGGCTGTCCGAAGCCAAAGGTCGGCGTCGGCGATGCCGCTGCGGGCGCACCCGCCGCTTGCTGTGGCTGCTGCTGTTGGGGCTGTGGTGTCGCGAGCGGGGTAGACGTGGCGAAGGTCCCCACGCCCGTGGTGGGCGGCTGCCCAAAGGCCGACGGAACGCCAAAGGCGGCGTTTGCGGGGACGGCGGCGGCAGCGGCGGTCGTGGCGGTCGCCGCTCCTGCCGCTGCTGGCGCTGCAGCGGCTGAAGGCGCTTCCGGCGCAACGGCGCTGGTCGCCGTGGGCTGCGCCACCGTGCCAGGGGCCGGGGTGGAAGCGGACGCCGGGGGCATACAAAAACTAAACACCTGCGCCGTCATGGCCGCTGTCGGCTGCTCGCTCCCGACTACAGCCGCCCCCGCCGAATCCTGCGTCTCCTGCTGCGGTGTGTGAGCTGGCGGCGGTGGAGACGGTGTCTCGGCCCCGGGCACTGCGCTGGGAACCAGGGCGGCAGAGGGAGGCTCCTCGGCAGCGGCGGCAGTGACCGTGGTGGCGGTGACCGTGGTCGTGACAAATGACGGCGCCGGGGCGGCATCGCCGGCACTCGGCGGCACGGGCACGGCTGACGGCACTGGCGCTGTGCTAGCCACAGGAACAGTTTGTGGCGACACATCACCAACTGAAAGAGTGTTTGGCGGTGGCAGCGGTGCGACAGCCGCTGAAGCGGATGAAAGGGAAGGCCCCTGCGTGACAGCCACGGCAGCGCTGGTGGTCGTGGGGGTGGCGGCGGCGGTGGTCACCGGCAGACTGAAGGAGAACGCCGCAGCTTTTCCAGCACTGGCGGCGTTGGCAGCCGTGGTGGCGGTAGTGGTGGGCGCAGGCTGGCCAAAGAGCGAACGGCCGTTGCTCGCCGACGCCAGGGAGAAGGGCGCCCCGGTGTGCGTCTTGCCGGGCTCGCCAGGGTTCCAGTTCGCCGTCTTCAAGATGTCGAAGAACTGCCCGAAGGAGGCGTCGCCACCCGAGGCCCTTCCTGGGGCCTGCGAGGAAGGCTGCGGCGGGGCGGCGGCCTCCGTCGAAGCCGCCGTCGTCGCCGTCTTGCCCCCCGTGGGCGCGGCGCCATCAGAGGCGGTGGAGAACGAGAAGGGGCTTCCCCCGGAGAAGGCTGAGTGGGATGCGAAGGAGAACGCGGCGGCGCTGGAGCCGCCGCCACCGCTGGGTTTGGGGGCCACGTTCTTGTTAGCGGGAGCTGTGGCGGCAGACGGCAGAACGGATTTAGGGGAGACACAACGCGAAAGCGACTGTCACGGCTGGCTACGTAAGGTGCGAAAGAAGTTCAACATACGCATGTGCAACCACCTGCCACCCTGCTGATGGTAATGGTGAAGGTCCAGCCTTGATGTCTCTTTGCCTGTACCACTGCACGTGGAAGTGCCTCACACAGAGGGAACTCCGGAGAGCTCCTCTCGAGAATATTATTGGCCTACTCTTCCACACTGACCAGACGTGTTGGAACGGGCAGTCGTACCAAGTACACATGGCCAAGTGCCATGCAATAGTTCAGATTACTAGATTTATATTGTACATGGTGATGGCTGTTTATTGTCCATGTGTATAAAATGTACCCGCTTTGCTCTGTGAAACTAAACGATTTAAACTATTTTTTATCTTACCAGGTAAGGCTAACCGAGCTATGTAGCTCTTTTTCAGAAGCGACCTGGTGACGAATGATAGCTCAACGAAGTGGCTCATCACGTGGAAATTTATATCAACCAAATACTCTAAAAAGCATTTTGATTCTAAATGTGGAGGGAAAAACCGGAGTACACAGAAATATCCAGGCATCAGGGTCAGGATAGAACCCACGACGTCCTGTATACCAGGCGAGGTATTTAACATCTCACCACCGTGGTGTCCCACCTGAAGCCCTGAAAACCATTCCTTCCCATGTAACATGATTGCCACTTTGGTTGGATCACCGTTGAAACATATCTAATTAGCTCAATGGGCCTCAGCCAAAATAAGACTTGACGATGAGTCCTAAATGACTTTCCGGAACACACGTCATCAATCTGAAGTTAACCTACACAGCTGCTGCATGCGCGCCATGCACAAATATGCCGTGACGATTGGAACAACTTTGTGGGATATTCCCATGATTGTGTGCAACGTGTATATACGTTGCATATGGATGTGTACTCGTCGATCTAACGCAAGGCGTCAACGTGGGCCATCAGCATGCCGTCAGCCTCCACTACCGGTGCAGAGCCAGCGTCGATGGAAATTCTACATTCCCACGGTGCCAACCATGACTGACCTCTTGGCCCCCTTCCCCACTCCAGCACGGGACTGGGATTTGAACTCGTGACCTAACCGCGGTGCCGCTGATCTGCAGGTGCTCTGCGGAAGACTTGCGAAACACTTTACCTGTGCTGGTGACCATGTTAGTCGCAGGTTTCGCTCCAAATGTCTGCCAAAAAAAATATTACAGACATCGATCAACGCCTCAAACAACCAGAGAATGCACACCACAACATCCGCTGCTTAAAAAGTGTTGAAAATTACTACTTTGAGATGTTATACATGAGTAGCCTTGGGCAAAATAATTACATGTACCATGGAAAGGACACTAAAACACACAGGGCAGCTGTTCTATACATTCGTAAGAGAGTCGGTTATCCCAGGCTCTTGAGCTTGAAGCTTCATTAATGGTATAAAAATGGTTTAAAAAGTCACAGCCACACGACTTTCAGGCATTCCGCCATCGAGTGACACTACGTCAACGCCAGCGTCCACTCCCTCTCCTCCTCTGCTCGCGAGGTGGCAGCCCCGTGACCCCGTGTTTTTTTTAGCTGTGCACGGGAAGGGGATTTGAAACCCGTAATGGTGGCGGCCCTATCCCCTTGCAAACAAGTCAGGATTTGCGGAGTGAATCGGCGGTTCTGATCGATCTATTGCTGGATGAAGGTCTCCCCAGAGAATTGCGACGGCAATCTTTTAGATTACGTCACTCGATGGAAGAAACCAAAGACGCGGAGAATCACGGAATGGAAATCAATCGAATTAAATGAATAGTAAATAGAATTTGCTATTCTGGACAGGATGGTGGAGGGGTGGGAGCAAACGCAGCAGCGACCCTCGGGGCGTTGGGAGCGAGAGCGGCAGGGATTACCGAGAGGTCCATGACGTTCACCACCTTCGGGACGTTCTTGAGTGTAGACTCTGTCAGTGGAGCGCTTGTCACTGAGAAACAAACAACGGCGTGAACCGCACGTTCACACACACGCGCACATAAACGCATACGCTCGCAAACACTAAGGGGAAGCCTAGGCGTGGCCCGCAAATACAGGTTCAACAGGCTTCTGTGGACGACTCATGCAACTGACGAATACATTCTTAAAAAAATTACATTTGATGAGGCACTTGCAGTGACAGGAGTAACTGAATGTACTCTGAAAAACACATGGAAACAAAAATTCCCAGGTGGAAACTACTCCTCTCTAGTAACACCCTTAAGTGCAGTCAACATGCTAGCAGTGAATTTTTTATTCACTTTATTTTTATTATTATTTTTGTATCTACGTGACTTTACCCAAAGAACCAAAGAATATACTCGCAGTGGACGATTACAATTTTTTTGTGGAACGTTTAAAACTGGCTCGGCTTCAAGTGGCTGCAGGCTGGACGAAACTTAGTCATGGGGCACACGGGATCCCCTGGTTGTGACTCGCTCGGCACGTCTCACCCGCCGGCTTGCTGGCCGCATTGCGGCTGATGGCGGCGGCTGCCGCCGCCTGCCTCGGCAGCAGAATTCCGACTCCGAGGCCTTGGCCCGAGGGAGGGGCGGCGGATGAGGCCGGCTTGTTGGAGTTCACGAAGGTTGGCATTTCGTGGGATCCTTCGCTACCCACGATGCCCGGAGCGCCGTACTTGAGCGTGGCGCTCGGAGCAGTGGCGACACCGCCGCCCTTCGCGCCGGCGCCGGATAGACCTGGCACCCGTGCCGGCGCCACAGACGCCGTACGCTGCAGCGGTGCGTGCTGGGTGAGAGGGGGCGGCTGGTGCGCGGCAGAAGGGGGCGGTGCTTGGAACGACGGTCGGACGCGAGAGATCTGCTCGTCGTATTCGGAGTCCTCGTTGTCTTCATCGTTGTCGTCGTATTCCTCCCCGTCGTCATCGTCGTCGTCATCGTCGTCGTTAAACTGCTCGACGTCAAGCTCGTCCAGGCAGGGCCGGCACACCACTGACGACACGGAGCTGGCTGCATCCAGGTCCTGGGTGCGGCGTGTCGACAGGAAGGCCGAGCCTGACAAGTTGGCTGATTTGTTCGGGAAGGTGGTAGGCGGTGGGGGGGAAGGGGTGCGTGCGGGGTAGGGGGGTGCACAGAGAAGGCACAAGTGCTTAATGGTCAATTGTGTCCAGCAGAGCAACGCGCACGGCTGAGTCAACTTAGGTCGAAAGGTCATCGTGACCAGCACCATCGATGCCACCAAATTTTTTGCCATCGGTTCCTTCTGCCAAATCTCACAGCTGTTATTGCATAGTTCGCACATAAACACCACACCGCCTGTTCTTAGGCATTTTCGTTGATTATTACCAACTTTTGGAGGACACTGTAAAGTCTGTCTCAGTCACCCGGCCACCTCCATTACACACACGTACGACACCCACCTTCAACCCCCTCTTCCTGGCAATTTCTACAACATTTTCCTCCCACATCCTGTACTCAACTTAAAGTTGTTTGCCTTGTACATTAAAACATTTTCCAGCAAGCTCCGCATGCATCTGTACTCAAAACCAGAAGCTCCAGACAACTGCTGATACATTCTACTTCTACTGCAGCAACTGCTAAAATTACTCCGTCTGCTATTTATATTGCTCCTGGAACTACTGCTTCTATTACAGTAGTTACTGTTGCTAGTATGAACGCTATTTCTCATGCTAGTATTGCTGCAACTAATATTTCTGCTGCTACTATTGTTTCCTATGCTACTATTACTGCGATTACTCCTGCTACCGCTGTGACTAATGAAGATACTAAAAGTTGCTACTACTAGTACTTCTGCTGGGGCCAGGACTGTTTATAGTGTTGTTACGACTACCACTTCCTCTGCTGATGTGTCAGGCCACAATAGCCCCCCGCACCCCCGCTGTGGATATTGGCCAGAAACCACTACTCAACGCAGTAAGACATCTCCCTTGCGAAACGTAAGGTGAATCTCACAGATGTCCGCTCCCCGATCGAACACCGGACCTGTCCGACTGACCTGGTGCAGTCGACCTGACGACGATGGTCGTCCTCTTGCTCAGAAAGTTGCGCAGCTGCGCCACACGCGCGACCGAGAAGCTGGCGCCTAAGAGGTCCACGGAAGGGGGGGGGGGGTTGACAAGGCAGGGTGTTGGTGGGCGTGAGCCCCAAGCGAGCTGCTTCACTTTCACGGCGACGCTCGAGATTTGTAACGAAAGAGAGTTGATGAGGGGTGGGGGAAGGAGGCCTGGAGGACAAGCAGCAGCAGCAGAAAAAAATTACACCAATGTGTGAAAAAGTTCAGGCGATGTTTGTCAAGTGACTTCAGCTACAGGTGGAAAAGAGGAAGGCATCAAAGCCTGCAATTCCACCGTGCAACGAGTCAGTGATGCGCACGACCAAAGGCCGGTAGTTCAACACTGTGGAGGCAGCAAATAAGGAAGTTGATTGCGCGTTTTTGCAAAATTCCTTGGTTGCTTACATGAAGGACAGGGAGAAAAGAAGTAGATGGCGGTGAGTCCATAGGAGGATCTTGAAATTGGTGAGGATGGTAAGAGATAAAGGTGGAGGGGCAGATGCAAAAGTACGTACAGAGACGGGTAACAATGAAAAAGAGACAGAACATAGGGACAGGCAGAGACATCAATAGCAGGTGACAGAGATAGAGCAACACGGGAAGAAAGCTAAACCAACAGAGACACAAGAGATGGAGAGACAAGGACACAGACAGTGAGAGACCCTGGCAAGCAGAGCACACACTTCCACCCTCCTCCGTCAGTGATGGGAGGTATTGACAGGAGGCCACGGTTGCTGGAGTGGGGTAGACGGGAAGGGAAGTAGCTCAAGGTGGGATGTTAAAGGCAGGCGAGGGCGAGCACACGGCGAGGTTGGATGTGTTGAGGAACTGCACCGGTGCTCGCCTTAACCGCGTACTTACTGGGGGCCACGGATGGCGACTGTATGTGGGTGCTGCTGAGCGCATCCCGCAAGGTCCTCAAGTCAGCCTCCCAGCTGCGAGCGCACACAATGGCAGCGATCGGTTTGGGGCCCACATTAGGCTGGACATATTTCTACTGATGTCAACGGGACGGCAGTGTTAGCAGTTGGCGGATTAACAAGCTGACACTGCCCAACTCTGTGGCTGGGCGCAATCTGCAGATCTATCAACCCTTCCGACATGTATGCGCGTCCTCTGCTGCGATTTTTGAACAGGGTTCAATAAAACAAATCTGACACTGCCAAACAATTCCCCAGCCATCCTAACTCACACACTGCCTCCTGAGCGTGTCTGATGTATATAGCCGATTGTGAGCGAGTGAGATGGTGACCGAGTGGGTGATGTACATTCCAAAAATGTTGCAGCTGAATTGTTGGTACAAGTAAAGTCTCATCAATGCAATTCGCGACCAATATTATTCATAATAAAGTTTTTTTTGGGTTAGATCGCGTAAGTATTCATGTTTCGTGAACACACCACCATCCGAGACTGCCAATTACAAGCAGCTTCATCAGGCCATTTGCCAGAATTGTGGTAAATCACCTGATAAAGCTGGTTGTAATCACCAGCAAAACATCACTCAAATTGTAAATGTTGTGGGTTTACTCTCCAACACACCGGTGTGCTGAAGTAGTAACTAATTGGCACATTTTGTTTACGTGAGAAAGCTTACTAACGGGCTGTGTCGGGTGGTGATGGCTAAACAACACATTGAAATTTAAGTGATCTAGCCCAAAAAAACCTTTATGATGGATCTCATCTATTCACCTCACAGAAATACCTAAAGTTAAAAAAGTAAAATTATTTTGTGACCACCGGTTACTTTTGTTTTTGAACTTAGGCCTACAGAAGTAGGCATCCTGTGCTTCTTACATCCAGGGGTTCTAATTGGTAAGTAGAGATTGGATATATAAGTCCTTGGCAGCATCCACAGCCATTCGTGACAGGCACTATTAATCGAGGTGTTGACTTGGCAGCACAGAAAAAAACTTCTATTACGTCCACCACTGTTGCTACAATTGCTACTACGGCTACTCCAACTACTAATCCTCGCGCTGCTACCTCCATTGCAATCGTTGCTGTTACGACCACTGCTGCTGCTACAAAATCCAGCCGATTCTGCTACTATTCCATCTCACTACTCCTGCTGCTACTCTGCTACCTAGTATATCACTGCTGGTGCAATCATCTCACCTGGGCAAAGCCTGCCTGGCCGGGCTGGGCAGGGTGCCGCCGCCACCCCACGTGGAGAGCGGCTTGCGCGCCCGCACGGTTTGCAGCTGCTGGCAGAGGCTGTTCACGGTGCTCAGGTAGTCCATCAGGAGCGCGCGGTTGTTCGCCAGGCAACGGTACAGGCCCTCGCGTTCCGGGACCATCAGCTTCCTGCGCGCACACGGGGAAACAAACGAGCGGCGAAGTTCGTCGAGGGCGAGCTGGGCATCATCGTGGTATCATCATTATTATCGTCATCATGTTATTTATACTGTGCTTCCCCATGCAAAACATCTGGAGGTGCAACACGATGGCGCAATTTATCGGAGTATAAACGGAATGAAATTGCAGGGGTTGGTGCCTATGTCCGAGGAGTCGTAAGGATGCTTAGTTCAGTTGTGTTTCAGGAAAGATCAACTCCAGAGGCGTAGGAATCCTAGTTGCCTTATTCTAGCTACGTGAGCCTTGAGCATTTACAAAGAATGCCAAGAATCTTTCGCGACCCTCTATGAGTGTTGGGCATCAACACTGAACCTAAAATACCTTGAGGGACACCCTTGGTCTGGCTAAATGGGCCTATCGATACTAATTTTGTCACTAGCTGCCTTTTGTGCTAATGCGTTATTCAGCGCGTGTATGGAGCTCTCTTGGATAAAGGACATTATTATCATCATCAGAGTTGTAGCCATAGTGCAGACCTAGGGAACTAATTCCCCTTTTGGACTGGTACATCCGAACCAAGCCAGCATCGGGCGGTTTGCCACTGGCTTTTTTCTGGGCCAAGCCAGAAAAAAAATTGTGAATGTGGCTTCAGACATGCGAATCTGGCTCGGGGCCAAGCAGGGCCGGGGCTAATCGGCCCGTTCATTGCGTGCAACGTCAGCGGCAGTGGAAAAACAACACCGGCGCCTCCGACTGAGCTGTGCCGGGCCGGCTTGGAGATGGCCCCGGCGCGGCTCGGATGTGCAGTGCAAAAAGAGGGACAACGACTCACTTCTGCTGCTTCTGCCCTTGCATATAGGAATCCCACTGGAAATCGAGGATGTTGTTGATGTCTTGTATGGCGAAGGTGACGTACCGATGCAACCGGCGGATCTCCTATTAGGGAAGGGGGGGGGGGTTAAAGTCAAGCTTTAGCCAACGTCGCTTATGTTAAGGAGAGGTTGAGTCTGGATGACCAGCGAGTCAAAACGAACCATATCTCAGTAGTCACATGGATACGCGTGGGAATGGGTCGTGCAAACAAGCAACAGTCAGTATGTTAGCACACAGCGGGTACACGAGCGCAATGGTTCTCAACTGGGGGTACACGGACCCCTGGGGGTACGTGGCAATCTCCCAGGGGGCAACAGTATCCCATAAAAACAAAAGAGGCGAGTTTCACATTTGCTGTACTGCCTTCTCCCTGCCAAGCCAGGGAATTGGCACCGAGACGCCCATGGGAAGGGAGTTTCACAGCTCGTGTGATCCACCAACTATATCGCCTTCGCAGCACTAGATCATAGGCCACATAAGGGAGGGCTGGGAGGGCATTACGGAGAGCAGACGTGACAGCTGGAAGGGCAATGTGGGAAGTGGGGACAAGAGAGGGCAGCACAGGCCGCAAGGCAGGAAGGACAGACACAGCGGGACTAATGATAGGGTAACAAGAATTAAAAAACGATTAAAATGAAAAACTATTTTTTATTTTACTAGGTAAGGCCTACTGCGCTAAATAGCTTTTTCAGAAGCGACCTGGCCACAAATGATGCATCACGTGGAAATGTATAGCAGCTAAATACCCTAAACGCACGATGATTCTAAATGTAGAGGGAAACACCGGAGGACCCAGAGAAATATTCGCACGACCACGGGGAGAACATGCATATACCAATATACATGCGCCAGGGTCAGAATCAAACCCACCACCTCCTGTACACCAAGAGAGGTAATTAACATCTTGCCACCGTGGCAAGTAATGGTGGGACACCAGCACGGGCAGTGGGATGGCAGCAACGAGGGCAGCAGGGGCAGCACCTCGAGTTGCTTTTGGCTGGCAGGGTGAAGGCTTCTCTGGCGCAGCAGCTGCTGGTAAGCGGGGTCGCGGCGGCGCTCCAGGCAAGAACGTGCCTCCTCCAGCTCCGCAAAGCCCTGCAGCACCTCAGTCTGCAGCCTGCTCACACCCGCATGCTGCACCTATTCGCAGCAGGGGGGGACGGCACGACACCCAGGGGCATGGTGAAACACGGCGGGCGTAGGGTGAGACGCGTTGGGAACAGCAAGCGGCAGGGGGGCTGCCTTTGTCTGCCCAGTGCTGATGGTTACACACTGCAACAGTTACTCAGCCGAGGGAAGGGCCTGCTAGTGGGAATAAAACTCGGATCACCGGGTTCAGAGCACAGTGCACTTACCACTGTGCCACCGCGACACGCACACATGAATGTAATGTGTGTGGAGGTGGACAGACCTGCACCGAATGGATGAAAGGGTGGAGAGATGGTGCGATAACGAGCGGTGATGCGGGTGTCTCACTGACCAACGGGATGCCACGGTCCAGACCCAGGTGCTACGGGCAGAATTAACGTTTATGAAGGGAAGTCACTGGGGCAGATAGGGCCTCTCGTGTGAGAGTGACAGGTGACTGATGGTTATGGGTCAGGGCAGCTTTGGAGGGCTCAAAATGGTCTCGGTCGTACTGGCTCAGCGACCTCGACACCCGGCATGGAGCCCGGGGTCATTCGAGGGGACTGGGAGGGGGTCGAGGCTGGGCCCACTCACCACAGTCTTGGCCTTGATTTGCTCCAAGTAGACCTGGAGGCCCTGTGTTTCGTGTGACATGCGGGACAACTCCTCGTTCGTGCCCACCGAGAAGTCGTCCTCTGCCCAGCGAAGCTTCAGGGCGTCGAGCTCCCGCTGGAAGTGAGACACCTGGGGCAAGGAGAGGCGGCGATGCCCCGCGTGAGCGACATCCCTGCTGGTCACCCCGACCCAGTGGTGGAAAGTCCACGTTCCCTTTAGTCCATAGACCTGAGCAAAATCTAAACTAAACAATTTTTTATTTTACCAGGTAAGGCCCACTGAGCTATACAGCTCTTTTTTAGAAGTGACCTGGCCACAAATGATAGCTCAAAAACAGTGGCTCATGACGTGGAAATTTATAGCAGCCAAGTACTGTGTGTTGATTCTAAATGTGGAGGGAAAAACCAGAGGAACCCAGAGAAAAATTCACGGGAAGAGAGACACGCAAACATCAAGTATACAACAGGCGTCAGGGTCGTAATTGAACCCACGACCTCCTGTATACCAGGCGAGGTTGTTAACATCTCGCACCGTGGCACCCTAGCAACACCAGAGCTGACAAAACCTACATAATATGGATGAAGCCGGACTCACCTCCTCAGAGATGCCCACAGAGTAAGGGTCCGAGGATCGCTGTGGAGTCGGCTTCATGGCTGTCACTGCCGCAGCGGGTCCAGCGTGGCGTGCCGGGGTGACGGGCCTGCCAGTGTTCTGTAACATAACCGTCACCATCGTCATCATCACCGTCAACATCACCACCGTCATCACCATCGTCATCGTCACCATCACCATCGTCACCATCACCATCGTCACCATCACCATCGTCACCATCGTCATCGTCACCATCGTCATCGTCACCATCGTCATCGTCACCATCGTCACCGTCACCATCACCATCATCATCGTCATCGTCACCATCACCATCGTCATCATCACCATCATCATCATCGTCACCATCGTCATGGTCATCATCACCATCATCGCTCAGCAACGTTGTCAGAAATGCCTTTGGACGATGACGAAACAAATCCTTGTTTGTTCATCATAGCTACAACGCAGTAGCTATGTGTGCGTGCTTGGGTTGTGCCTTTTGTTGAGAGACTGAAGGAGTACCGTGGGTGGCTGTGAAGCTGTGGTGCTTGGCGGAGCAGCCCTGGGCAGCTGCTGCCCGGCCGTGGCAATGGAGGTGGCGGGAGGCCTGCTGATAGGCCGCGTCGCTGGACTTTGGCTCTGCGTCCCAGGAAACCTCATCGAAAATCCACCTGTGAAAAAGATCCCCCAGTATAGCCTTAACAGACTGTTGGGGCAAGTGCTGTGAGTACCTATGAAGGTCGGCACGGCACACTAGGGGGTGGGTGGCCAACACCACGCCCAGCCGCCTTTGTCTCCCAAGTAGCGATGTTCACACACCACACCAGGTACTCATTTAAGGCTGAGTCGACCTAGGCGAGGCCCAGGACCGGTTCAAATAATCGTCACTGGTGTTGGCCGTGAGCGGTAATCGAACCCGGGTCGCCAAGTTCGTAGCGAACCGTGCTAACAGCGACACTACCGCTCAGAGCAGCTAAGGAGTTGACCATAAAACTAAAAGAGGGAATGCACATAAGACATCCAGGCATCTGAGCAACCAGGCCACATACTACACTATGTTATCAATGCGTGTGTAATATGTGCTGTCAGTATGTATCTATGTGCATGTGTGTTTGCATGCAAGCTTTTCAATCTTACACGAATGAGAGAACACTGACAAATGTGACTTCTGAGACATGAACAACCATGGGATGTCATTGGACAGTCACCTTCGTTGGTCAACCATAGAACTTCAAGGAATACATATATTTGCATGAGAAAACTCGAAGTTAACGAACTTAACAGATGGCAGCAAAGCTCTTCACACTGCTGAGATGATGAACAATGTGATGATGATACTAATGATGAAAATTATGACATGATAACAACAATGAAGAGAGGGAGTGTGTTAATTATGACAATGAGGATGATGATGATCATGAGAAGTATAACAACCATACTAATGTTAATGATAATGGAAGAGAATGACAATCAAAATGTCGACACGCCGATCATGAAAATTATCATGGCAATGATGATACGACAGTGATCTTCTTCTTTCGACGGAGATGATGGTAAAATTTAAATAAAATTGACAATAATCATAGCAACACTGATGATGACAATGATGTAAATATGTAGCTCGAACTTCTTTCGCACCGTACATAGCCAACGGTGCTAATCGGAGGTGCGGGGGAAGGACAACAAACTAGACACAAAATGCCGTTCTAAGTAAATCAGTTTTCAATCTAGATCAGGGGTCACCAAACTTTTTTCACAGTGGGCCGGATAACTGAAAGAATGACGAACGCGGGCCGCATAATCATTCTGTTCAATACTTGCAAGCCAGAACGAAAGCTCGGGGAAAAAAGACGAAAAACTAAGTTTAGCATTCCTTGTTAATCATGGGTGAGTGGCGTGCAATGCACAAAAAACAAAGACAACCAACATTTATTTACTAAAAAGTTATCAAAGAAGGCGACGTTAGCAAAAAGATAGTTACATCAGACCTAGTGTGCACATATCCGAATCTCACAAACTAAGCAGCAAAAAAGGTTAGCGAGATTTGTGAAACTGACGTTTGGCTTTCAAGATATTTAAATTGTATCACAACGTCTCGTGTTCCATACGTTTTATCAACCAAATTCAAGTATCGTCGGCGGGCCTGATGGACTGACGTCGCGGGCCGGATGTGGCCCGCGGGCCGTAGTTTGGTGACCCCTGATCTAGATAAAACATTTAATGACGCGGGGCTTCTGAAGGCTTACCCGACAGCGGGGAAGCTGCGAGCGTCGAGAAGAGGCTGGGTCCCTCCGAGTTCATGGCTGCGCTCGGCTGAGCGAGCATCTGTCCCAAAGTGAAGTTCCCCATCGCCGACGCTGCCTGCGTCTGCCCGTTCACACGCGCAGCAACGCGGACGCCGCCGCCAACATTTAACGGCGGTGGCACGCCATCAAACAGCCACACACAGCCGAGGAGGCCCCACAATATCTACGCTTGAGAAAACGTTTACACAGGCCGACCTCGGATAGCGCGACCCCGTAGAATGTTGATTCGTTATAGCGCTCTTTGTCCTCGAGCAACCTTTTGCTAAAAAAATTAAGAAAATCTGAAGAGCGCTTCCGAGTGAGAACACGCAACGCCGAGGAGCGGCATCCGCCGCCATTGTTTACATTTGCTCAGCCAATGAGAGCCAACCAGCACCCCCCACCACCTGCGATTTGATTTTCACGATGCACGGTCACGATTACATTTTACAAAAATCGAGTTTAGTTTTTTCTTTTGCCAATGTTATTCCAGTATTTGTTATTCAATATTATTACAGTACGCAGAGCTTGCCAGTTAAAAAAAAGAAACACACCCGCCCGCCAACATGTGTTTACTCTTCCTTGGTCTCTCTGCGCCTTGTTGTCACGTGTTTTTATATTGAGCATTGTAGACCTATGTGAGGAAAAATTCCTGCAACTATTAGTTCTGGAAATATAACCAAGTGTTAGGGCGGGTCGAGGCGGGTGTAGTTTACCATCTATATTATTATTAGCGGTATTACCAATACCAAACATAATGCCCTCATATATTGCTCATACGTAAGAAATAACGCTGTAGGGAATGCATCCCCATATACAGAATTTATAAGGACCCCTTTTAGTGCAGATTCGATTTTTTATATTATTGTTGCTCAAGTTTAAACCCGTGTCAGTTAATCAAACATAGATTATTTAGATTATTTGCTGCTTTAAATTTCCACATAATAATCCACTTCGTTGAGCTATCATTTGTGGCCAGGTCGCTTCTGAAAGATAATATAATAGCTCAGTGGGCCTTACCTGGTAAGATAAAAAATAGTTTAGTTTCATTTGTATAGATTTTTTCAGTGATTTCTTTACCTTTCATATACTTTGCACTCATATCGTGTTTTTGTACGTTCTCACCCACCCCTACTAGACATCTGTGAAAAAGAGCTTTATAGCTCATCGGATTTCTCCAGTATACATAATCTGATTCTAAAATATGGGCACCCTCTTCAAAGTGCCGGCCGGGACTGCGTCACCTGTGCCAGGGCTGGAACCTGTCGCAGGGGCTCCGCGGGCATGGACGTCACGGCCTTAGAGGTGGCGAGTGGAGCCGGGAGACTCGGGCTGGGGCTGAACGAAAACCTGAAAGGCAGACCGCACGTCACAGGAGACCGTGGGATTGCAGTGGGCAGCGCGTTTCCCTTGCAGCATTCGCACCGTGGTGACGCGTGGAAAGTGGTCGGGTTCCGATCACCGATTAACCGCCGAGGCTCCACAAGTAACTGAACGTCATCCCCATCATTCATGTAATTGGGATTTACAAGTAAATGCCAAGGCGTCTTCCAGCTGTAAATGGGAGTGGGGGAGTATTAATTTCCCTGAGACATGGTGGAAATTCCACATTCTTTTGACAAGGTAAGTCTGTCCATAGCAGAATCACTCTTTAAATCTCACAAAGAACTTCTTTTCAAAAGTAACACGCTCTGTCACTCAGTTGCAGGTGTACATTTACACCCCTTTGTCGTTCTTCTGCCACACAAGTCTGTGCAAAAGAGCTTTATAGCTCATCGGATTGTTCTAGTTTAATATAAATATTCTTATACTTCTCCTCATGCCCTGCGTGTTGCAGGAGTTATGTGATCATACTCCACCAAGCAGATCAATGCAGGTTGAAGGTGAGGAGCAAACATGTGGAAGCATAGAATTACTGCACAACAATGGATTTGTTTGCACTGCCCTCTGCGCCCAAAACATCGTCCCATGGTATCTAATAATACCCACTAAAATGCATGGTGATTTCCCATCCAGGCACTATCTAGGTTCAGCTCTGCTTAGCTTCTGAGATCTGATGAGATTGGGCGCATTCCAGGTGAAATGGTCAGGGGCCCAATTTTAATGACTTGAGAGCATTAAATTCAGCTCCGAAGCAGCAGCACAATATTTTTACTGAAGGATCTGAACAGTGACCACAGCATGCACTGGGGCTGCTGGTGTCCTTACATTATGAAAAAATAAGAATAGTTTTTACCCTTTCTGGCAATAAAACAGGTGTTAAGATTTTAAAACACCAAATAGATACCCTTTGCAAAAAAATGTTTGCATTAACCACACGGACGAATTAAAAAAATAAATTGTAATCCACTACTTTTTTTTGGTCAATTACTAAAGACCCCTTTAAAAATGGCAGCCGCCCCCATATCCTGCTGTCTCCCGAAGGCGGGAAACCCCCCCTGACGAGCCAGGCCCAGCGTGACACGGCTGGTGATGCCATTGACGTCACAAAGCCCTGTCCATCACCTCCCATCCAGTGGCACGCGTGGAAACGGCTGTGAGACCTAAATAACGAACAGCCCAGCTCTAACGTTAACCCAAGCACTTACCGTCACCGCCACCCCCTTTAATAGTTCCTTGTATTATAACATTTCTAAAACTGCAGTATAGTATGAGGTCACATATGCACCCTGACCAATTAACCATCCACACCCAGCGCAGTGTGTTGTGCATGGTGTACATTCCATTTTCTATCGCATTGGATACGCGATGTTGTATATGCGGTGTCGAGAATGCGACGTCACACAAGTTGCGTACGCGACACAGTACACGCAACGTACCGTGTCATCGTATCAAGTAACCCACCCGTTCACGCTAAGCAACGGTGATCTTAAAGTATTAAAGCTTTCGTGACTGGATAAAATTACTCATTGGTTTTTTCGGTAAAGTCACGTATGTAGAAATCCAATAAAATTCTATTAAAATAAAAAACAATCACGACGTTTCGATCACAACGCAAGCGATCTTCATCACCTGACGAAGATCGCTTGCGTTGTGATCGAAACATCGTGATTGTTTTTTGTTTTAATATCATTTTATCGCATTTCTACATACGTGACTTTACGGAAAAAACCAATGAGCAACGGTGATCTGACCGCACGGCGAAGACTGCGACGGCGGCTCAAGCGCCCCCGTTACCTGACGCCGGGGGGAGATGACGGTCCCGCGCCGGGCGCCGCCGCCGACGCCGCGGGCCAGGCGCGAGTGGAGGCCGTCGGCGCGGCCGCGGGTTTCAGGGTGGGGGCCACGGCGGCGGTGAGGGGAGGCGGGCCCTGGGCGGTGGAGCTCGGAGCGGCAGGGGGCGCGACGGGGCCCCCACCTGCGGGGCGAGCACAGAGCCAGGCTGCGTCAGTAACTTGGCGGGGAGCGGGCTCTTCGAGGGCAGATGATACACGCATTTGTACAGCGCTTGGTCAATTCACTGCTGCGCGCTTGGTCAATCCACTGCTGGATGATGCTCCCCCGCCAATGTCGTGCAAATAGTGGGGGTTATTTGAGCATACTTCACCATGCTGGTCAATGCAGGGTGGTGAAGACAGAGCGGATAAACATGAGAATAATACAGTACAACAATGGACTTTGCTACACTACCTCTGACTGCTCAGTGTCGCCCCGCATCGTACGATGTTCTACGCGTGGTGGTCACAAATCCAAACACTATCCAGGATGCTTACCTTTCGAGCGCTGACAGGATCGGGTGATTTCCTGCCAAATTGGTCAGAGGCAGTGGGCGGGCAGGTAGGGTAAAAACTAGCAGCCGTGTAATGATGCCTCGATTCTGATATCTATTCTGATGCCCACAATGCATCTCACGAGCGTGTTTTGTGGGCATAAGATTTCATTAATCTTTTCTATTTGAATGTGCTGTATAAAACCGGGTCTTATGCACCGCACTGCCACGAGTCCAGAATGACCAAAAAAAACAATACATAAGTCCATCGCCTTGGGACCCCAACATTTTTACAATCGCCAACGAAGGCAGGAATCATTACATGGGCAGTTAACGTCAAGTCGGTCCAATGAGCCATAACACCACAGGCGAGATACGCACAGACAGCTAGAATAAACATACTGAAGACAGATTGAAGCCAGGTAGCAGCCAACTATGATGTAACTGGGTTTTAACGTTAAATTACCTGATCGTCTCTCCATCCAATAACAAATGTCCATATGCAACAAAAACACCGTAAAGGATCGGGTTTTCAGCCAATGCTAGAGGTGCCCAGAACAGCACTTTGCCATCTGGATGTCAAGTGATCTGAGCTAGAAGGGCTCACAAGTGATACCCTTACATCTACCCCTCTATTTATGGAACAAAATAGGAGGATTTCTCCACCAATCTGGCTGTCGACTGATGAAACTAGTTGAAATTACTGGCGAAACGTCGAACTCAGATTGTAAATGTTGTGGCTTTGCTCTCCAACACACCGGTGCGCTGTACTAGTAACGAATTGGCATGTTCCGTTTACATGACAAACCTTATTAATTGGCTTTGTCGGGTGGTGGCGGGTTTAACAACGCATTTATATATTTACACGATCTAACCCAAAAAAACCTGAATCCTGGATAAAAATATGATAAAATATGTATATAAAATATATTTTAAAAATATCACGCTCATGCAAGATGCGCATCTCTGCGTGCCCGTGCATCTGTAATGGTCGAGGCACTGGAACGGTTGAGCTGAGACGCGATGACGAGGCGAGGAGCTCCGAGTCGCCCCGGCCATTCAAGCGCAAATCCTCATCGGCGGCGTACCCGGGGGCGCCGTCCTCTCGCCGTGCGTGGGCAGGGCTTGCGGCGGCGCCACGATGGCCTTGGCGCCGGGCTGCTTGTTGAGCATGTAGAAGGGGCACAGCAGTCCGTCCGTGGACAGCAGCACCAGCATAGGTGCCGCCGGGATGCTCTTGTCTTCCCCTGCACGAGCAGCAGACACGCAGGGACCGGCGATTTACGAGGCAGACGTGACAATTCGCGCGGCCAGCACTCCGTCCTGTAGATATACGCTTCGTTAGGTCGGAAATCCCACGCAAGTCTAAAAGCTGCGGTGATGAGAAAGAGACTTTAAATTTGTGGCCAAGTGTGTCACTGTGGCACACGAGTTGATGTGGCTGACATCGCTCCCATTGGTTTTAATGTCAAAGCTAGCAAAATGACGAAAGCACTTTGAGGGAGAGATTAACAAAGCTTCATTGCCAAGTCGGGAGCCAGGGCAGAAGACAGGGGGACCCAGAGTAGTAACAACATAATGATTAACATCTATTATTTAATGGTTATTCCGACTACACAATCCGCAAAGCTATCACTCCAACCATGAAGAAGGACCCTCTTGAGGAGCCTTTCAAAACTATCACTTTACCCTACATTGCGGGGATCACAAAAAAGATCTCCAAAATCTTGAATAAACACAAGATCCAGGTCCGATTCAACACATTACATAAAATCCGTGATCTGGTTCCGTCTGTTAATGATGCGATTCTGTACATACAGTACCCTGGCGTCTACAAAGTAAGTTGCCTCTGTGGTAGTAGTTACATTGGAGAAACCAAACGACATGTCTCGGACCGCATTCGTGAACACAAAGCAGACCTGAAACACAGTAGGACCAACACCTCGGCCGTGGCAGATCACTGTTATAATTCAGTAGGTTCACATGACATTGACTTCTCCAAGACAGAGGTTCTTTGCAAGCCATCTGGCTACCATGAGAGATTCGTTCATGAGGCTATCCACATATACAAACACAGAGACAATTTCAACCGAGAAGATGGATTCTGGCTTAGCAATCATTGGAAGGATTTGATAAACCATTTCGGGTCTTAATTGATTTATCACGCTTAAGGTGGCTTTCAGACCGTATCCATTATTTTTCGTCTCCCCCCTCCTCTTTTTCGAACACAGATGGACTCGTCCATCTGAACAAACTGTCAAATCGCTATCCGTAGTGCTAACGTTAAAAATAACCGCCACTTTTTTCAAATTTTCTTGTGGTTTCCACAGCTGATGATGATTGCTTGTGTTGCAGTCGAAACGTCGTGAGAATTTTATTGCTTTATATTTTAATTATTTTATTGTTTCCCTTCTACGTGACTTTACCGAAAGAACCAAGAATATTGCATATTAATCTATTACTTTTGATTTTGCATGTTTTGTGTAACTGATTCATGTAAACCTGGCAACCACGAGAGGTGCTACATTCAACGCAACATAAAAAAAAGATGATTGAATCTCATAGGATCCCCGAATTCTAACAATTCGGGCACACGCTCACGCAGACACAAAGCCACTTCAGCATGGAACAATCTTCCAGAAGCACACAGATGTGAAGCTGCCGGTCTCTTGTTAAACAGTTGCACAACATGTGCAACTGTTCAACAAGTAGGCTTATGTGACCAATAACATCCATAATACAGGTATTTTAGGATAGATTGCATAAATATAAATGTTGTTAAACCCGCCACCACCCGACAGCATCATCTGGCTCTCGCCTGTTGATGCTAGTTGTAATTACTGGCTATAGTTGTAATTATTGTTGTGGATTTACTTTCCAACACACTGGTGTGCTGCACTAGTAACGAATTGGCATGTTCTGTTTACGTGACAAACCTTGCTAATTTGCTGTGTCGGGTGGTGGCGGGTTTAACGACACATTTATATTACCGCGATCTAAACCAAAAAACCTGTATTATGGATGTGCAACTGTTATGACTATTTAACGTTCCACTCGCACTGGCGGCTTGCACCAGTTAATTATTAATTATATGTATAATTGGCTATTATGTTCAATGTATAAATGCAAACTGGATAATTTATCTCTCATTATAATACTCTAAGACCCAAACAATCCCAACCATGTGTCTCGGAAGGGGCAAATCCTAAACAGAAAGAGGCGGGACCTTAAAAAGAGGGGTGAGGCCTACAGAGGCACCATGATAGCAAGATGTGAACTACCTTGCCTGGTATACAGGAGGTCATGGGTTCGATTCCAACCCGGATGCCTGCTGTTTATTTTGGAGTTTGGATATTCTCCCCGTGGTTACATGGGATTTTTCTCCGGGTTTTCCCTCCACATTTAGAAACATGCGTCTAAGAGTATTTCCACGTGATAAGCCATTTCGTTGAGCGATCATTTATGGCCAGGTCACTTCTGAAAAAGAGCTATATAGCTCAGTGCGTCTTGCCTGGTAAAATAAAAAAAACAGTTCATAGCTTTTAACTTCCCTGTTGATTTAAGGTACTCAAAGCATTGAATTGAATGTGTGCAGCAGGCAGCAGCAAAAAGCTTTAGTGTTGTAGATGTGGCCGCAGGCCAACTCGTAGATTCTAAATGTTTGCAAACAGGCTGTTATGCGTTATCATTGTATGGGGGCCCACCTGTAAACCAAGATGTTCCATCGCAAGGGATTTTCCAGTTTGAATATTGAAATAAATAAACATTGTCTATCCGTGAGGGGGTAAATCGTTATAGATCTATCCTGAGTTTAGGCCTTACAGGTCCAAGTGGAGGAAATGTGCAGACATAGATGGCCCAAGTGTGCTTGGGCATGCGCATGTATTCACGGGGTACTGGTAAGGGTGCGTATGAGCGTAGAATGTAGTGAGAGCTATGCGAATAGACATGGGCATATCGATATAGGGCAGGTCTACCTCTAGGGCTGGGCAAGGGACCACTGCGGGGGGTGGGCACACAAACGGGCAGGGCACCTATGGGGATGAGCATGTGGGTGCTGCGGTCGATGGCCATGCCCATGGGCAGCGTGTCATCGTCGTTTTCATTGACGGGGCACACAGCGCGGCTGGAGTCCTCCAGGGTCCAGGTCTCCCACTGCGTCTGGAGAGGGCACACACACAGCGGTGGTTATGCCGCAAAGACAAAGAACCCCCCCACGACCATAATAAACTGTTGAAGGCAAATGATGTTGGCGAGCATGGGTTGTGTGGCCAGCATCACGCCCGGCTGCCTTCATCTCCCATGTTTATAAATTGCACCAGGTACTCCTATGAATCCGAGTCGACCTAGAGGAGACCCAGGACTGGTTCAGATATGTTTCACCAAGGTTAGCTCTCAGCAGGAATCAAACTCGTGTTGCCGGGTTCGCAGTGCAGTGCATTAAATCGCTACACTACCACATCCTCGCCAACACAGACACAATACTTTGTTTTTGTTTGCCCCCTTCCCAAGCACTACTCAACTTTTGCAATGGACACAGGGGTTTCAGCAGAACCGTTTGCTCATCTGCACAGACGAAGTGAGCACAGTCCAAGTGCTGGCAGTATAGGACTAATCTTTAAAGGCGAACGATGCTACAAGCAGGACTATCACATTCCACGACTTGATGCAAGGACAAGCTAAGGGAGTATTGCAACAGCGATCTCTTAGAAACAAATCTTGCAGATTTGTATTATGAAAAAAAAATTGTATAAAATAAATCACAAATAAACAAATTAAATATAACACAAACAGGTTCACAGTCACTGGCTTATCGAGAGATATCGCGACTGTCTCCCTCACGGTTTCAACCGTCATTATCTTACATTAGGGTCGGAAGCAAACAACATACTTGTCCCACTGCCATCTCTATAATTAATGTGCACATATCATGTAAATTAGTGTGGTGCCTAATTACAACATTATAATTATGCTTGTTTACCCAGGAAAGCCAGAGTCTAAATATATTTTTTTCAGGCTTGTCCTGCCAAGTCACTCAAAGCAGGGAGCAACGTTGCTGTTGTGTGTCATTCCAATTGAGTAATCTTAAAGTATTTTTTTTTACATTGGAATGTTTTTGCCAGTATCAGTTACGTTTGTACAGCAGAAACTCTGTTATCCGGCGCTTTATCATCCTGAATGCTCTATTAACCGGCATCTGTCATAGAGGGAAATACAAATCTTTTTTCACGTATCCAGAAAAATTCCGATAGCCATCCAGCATCTTGCCGTGCACTTCTCGTAGATCCGTTGTTGTTTGCGGGAGCTACAGAACGCTGCCGAGTGGTGGCGATAGCGACAGTCTGTACATACAGTACTGTTCTACTGTATACTGTACTCTAAATGGCCCCACTGCTTCTCTACAATAAACTTAGAATGCTCTACAACTGACTGGTAGGTACCTCTGGCTGTTGCTGATGAATCTCGTTGTAATCACTGGCGAAACGTCGTACTCGGATTGCAAATGTTGTGGTTTGGCTCTCCAACACACCGATGTGCTGTACTAGTAACGAATTGGCATGTTCTGTTTACGTGACAAACCTTACTAATTGGCTGTGTCGGGTGGTGGCGGGTTTAACAACATATTTATATTTCGATTTAAAGCTTTCGTGACTGCAAGGAATCATCTTCTTTGGTTCTTTCGGTAAAGTCACGTAGAACGAGAATGAAATAATAAAATAAAACGTCGTGAGAATTTTATTGTTTTATTTTATTATTTCATTCTACGTGTCTTTACTGAAAGAACCAAAGAAGAACATATTTATATATTTACGTGATCTAACCCCAAAAAACCTATATTATGTATTTCTTATATCATAGTTAAAATGCAGGCTTAATTTATTTCTTATTTACTTGGAATATTTGGTGAACCGTAAGGTTAACTCTCAGATAACCGGCATATTTTAATAACTGGCACCTTCCACTTCCCATTGATGCAGGATAACAGAGCTTTTGCTGAACGTTGTTTTATAGCGATGGGCAGAAACCGGAGAACCTGGATGCAGCCCACGCAGAACAGGGGGAGAACATACAAACTCTGAGTGGAAACAAACCAAGCCCCTGTGAGGAATGGTTACCACTGCACCACCCCACCACCCAACATAACCACAGTGCAGCCCCAAACAACTGAGCACAGCGAGCAGAGCGTCAACCGAGGCTCAAAGGACAATTCCCAATGGGGGTTTCTCAGCAAAACCGAGATTCCTACTTTGCTTTAAGCCTCTGACACCAACTGCAGAAGGGAAGGCACTTTTTGACCCAGACGATGGAACCAGCAAAAGATAAGGGAGGGGAAAACTCACCGGGTCTTCCTTCTGCTTGGCCAAGAGCCCAACATCGGTGGAAACCGAAGAGGCAGCCACGATGAGGTCCCTGCAATCAAACAAGGCGAGGGATCCTTCAAAACCACACCAAGTCCAAGTATCCCCCTGCTCAAACAAATATGACTGCACAGGTAATGCCCAACATGCAGCCCAACCCAGAAGACCACGTAGCTAACAAGCGGCTGAGAAAACGTACACGTGTGGAACAAACCACCTATTGCTATGTCCAGGGAATATTCTTTGTGCCCATCCATCTGTCTAGTGTTAATGTGAGGGTCTATTAGCACACGCAAAGGATCAGGCTCAGATACAAAAAGTGTCTGCACCTGCCCTAGGAATTTCCTGTGTCGACTCGGCTTTGAATCGGTACTTGTTGTGATGTGTAAACAGCAGCTACTTGTAAGATGACCCAGCCTCACACGGTGGCTATATACAGAGGTGGGGAGATGTTTGTTTTTAGGAATAGGTTTTACCCTTTTAACTGGCACAAAAACTGACACCTTTATTCAAGGCATCATGTTTGCAATAACCATACACAAGCAGTCAAAATGCAAACATTTTGACTGCTTGCAAACATTTTGACTGCTTGCATTGTGGTTATTGCAAACATGATGCCTTGAATAAAGGTGTCAGTTTTTGTGCCAGTTAAAAGGGTAAAACCTATTCCTATATCTTGTTTCTGGCAAAGGAGGTCTCATAATGTTTGTTTTTGTCTCTGTGTGCGTGGGGAGTGGAAGTGTCGCGGTTAACGCGCTGCACTACGAACCCAGGGACCCAAGATTGATTTCTGTTCATGGCCAACACCAGTGGCGATTATCTAAAGCAGTCCTGGGCCTCCCCTAGGTCGACTCAGCCCCAAATGAGCATCTGGTGCGGTGTGTAAACATTGCCACTCAGGAGACACCGGCAGTCGAGCATGGTGCTGGCCACCCACCACTCGCTAACAGCACTTGCCCCAACAGTCTGTTAATGCTATGAGCGGGATCTTATTCTTTGGGTTTTTCGGTAAAGTCAGAGATAGGTTCACAGACAAAAAACTACGAAGGGACCTTGTCTTTTTTGCATGTGTGTGGTTTTGCACTGACCACTCGTCAACGTGGTGCAGGTAGTAGCGGTGCTGCCGCTCCGACTTGGGGGCAAAGCACAGGTCGCTGAAGTTTACGAACTTCTCTTGGGTCTTCTCATCTTTCTTCTGTTACATCATTGCACAGAGCGATAAAACCATACAATTACATACAACACAATCACATACAATGCAACAATACGATAGCACGCAACCCAAGGTCAACAGGTCATCACGGCCATTATTGTTGATACCTCACCATTGCTTCCTTCTCTCTGCTAGATACTGTAGTGGTTGTTTCGGGGGGTGCGTTACCTCCAAGGACTACTGTTGCAATCTCATTACCACGATTTGGCTTTAAGTCTGCCCCTTATTTTACAGGTAATGATGAAGGGTGCACCCCCTAACCCCCGGGTCCACCTCCTCCCCCCCTTCCCCCCCCCAGCACTCCTCACCGGCAGCGTGATGAGGACGAGCTGGGGTGAACAGTCAAGACTTCCATCCGCTGCGGCGTACACGACCGCAAACACGTGCGTGCTGACCCACCACACGTCTAGCACTGCACGCACGCAAACAGGCACACACAGTCTTACACGTGGACGCAAACTGGACAACAACAACAGCCGTTCACCGCTGAGTGGCGATGACATTACAACGGTACTTGTGCCAGCCGAGGTGGACTTTGAGACATGCACGCAGACGCATGCAATTATGCCTACGTATTAACCCAAACACAAATGCGCATACGCATGCATCGTCATACTTTTACATAAAATAAAAAATACAAAAGTTCCACAGCATAGCCTATAAAGACTATTGGGTCAAGGGCTGTTAGCAAGTAACCTATAAAAATAGGCCTGGGGCATGGTCAGGAATACCTCTGGCCACCTTTGTCACTACAGTGCTGATGTTTATACAACATATTGGCACTTCATTTAAGGCTAAGTTGACCGAGAGGAGGCATGGGACCAGTTCTGATATCACTCACCAATGGTGTTAGGCAAGGCTGCAAATCAAACTCAGGTCTCTGGGTTTGAAGCGCTGTATGCTTACGAATGCGTCACCACTCCACACACATACACACACAAGTACGTACACGCAAACACACGTACCGTATATACAGAAAACAGACACGTACACATTCATAAAGACAGAAACACTCTCACTGAAGTTTACACAGTAAACAAGCAGGGTAGACAGTAGAATGGCACGTTATACTGTACACACAATACGCCTGATACGCAAACGATATACACACAACCTGTTGACAAAAAAGACACCGTGCAGAAAACGATCGGGGCAGGATAGGGTAAACAATTCGGAAGACTGGAATACAACGTGGTAACACAGTATTGCAGATGTAACCAGGAAGAGGAGGTTACAATGGGAGGAGGGCACACGTGTACAGGATAGAGGACAGGTTACCAAGAACGGCATTGGCGCTCTACACCTTGGGACTGTGCGCGCACGCGTTTCCGTACCTCTCACCGGGTCCTCGGCGTAAAAGGGGGCACAGGGAATCTGCCGCTTCTCCTGCAGGCTCTGCACTCAAACACAACGTCCACACGGGAGGATACTTACGAACCGCGGAGGCGGTCAGGTGGAAGCAGAGGGCTCACGATGGCTATGTTCAGATGCGCAGAGCGAACACCGCCGAGATGCTGGATTCGTACACAGGCTTCAAACACCCGTAATTAAACCGTTCAACGTTCCCATCACATCTACTTGCCCAACAACATATGTAACATTGTCGACCAGTCACCCGCACTTCCACCGGAGCCACCTGGCCAGGCAATCTGTACCAGATGGAAATTCCCCAGCTTCAGCCATGGAATGGTCCTCCTCAAACTACGTAGCCATAAATCAATGGTGAACAGTGATGGAGCCAGAGAGAACATGACCCTCATACCCCAACGTGTACTGTGGCCGAGGTCACCACCGCACAGGGTACTCGGTTCGCTGTACGGTTGAGTTGCCCAGGTGAGGCCCAGGACAGTTTAAAATACCATGTTCCACTCATGTGAATATTGAGTCATTGTGTCCAGATTGCCAGTACAGTGTTGGGGCAAGTGCTGTTAGCGAGCACCATTTAAGGCCAACACGACACACGAAAGAGTGGGTGGCCAGCAACACACACGGGCTGCTCTTGTCTCCCGAGTGGCCGTGTTTACACACCGCTCCAGGTACTCATTTAAGGCAGAGACCACCTAGAGGAGACACAGGAGCTGCTCAGATATTCGTCACCGATGTCGATTGTGAGCGGACTAACTCGGATTACTGGGTTCATAGCACAGTTTGCTAACCAATGCGTGCAAAAACATATGCCCACACTCCACAAAAGACAAATGCACACGCATTTCCACACACACAATAATAACACATCCTCAGAGTACATAACAAACACAGACGGACTTACCTGTGTGTACTGAGCCATGGTTCCATTTATTTTCCCACACACCAACTGCTTTCCCTTTGGACTCCAGCAAACTGCACAAACGGGTACAAACAGCGTACCTCAATTAAATACTTCATGAAGAAGCTTACTGAGAAGCATACGTGTGTGTGTGTCGGTGCACAAATAGGGGAACACAGGTGGTGCATCTGCCAGTCATCTCAGTCAGTCAACCCACGGCACCTGAGTCCTCCAGCCAGTGAGCCTTCGACACTTCACGCGGCCGCAAAGGGCACCTAGCCTGGCACAAGCGCCGTGGTGATGTCATCGCCACTTAGTGGCGAATGGCGGCTGTAATTGCTGTTGCGTGATTCGGGGAGCAAAAGCGTAGTGGTTAGCGCACTGGACTACGAACCTGGCGACCCGAGTTAGATTCCCCGCTCGTGACCAATAACAGTAGTGAATGTGAACCATGGCTGGGTCTCCCTTAGGTCGACTCCGCTTTAAATGACCACCTCGTGCCATGTGCATCAGCACTGGGGAGACGAAGGCAGCCGGGAGTGATGTTGGCCACCCAACCCTCGTGTGCCGCACCTGCCTTCACAGGCGCTCGCCAACAGGACTTGCCCTAACAGTCTGTTCAAGGCGAGACATGGAATCTTTGTCTTTATGTGTGCGATTTTGTGTGTCTACGCTCTCGATCCCTCAACATTATTGCAGCAACCAGTCCGTCTCTCCACGTACAACCAGACGTAAAACTACCGGCAAAAACCTTCAGCTTAAGTGTTTTCCGGTGAGCACAGATGCAGTAAGAAATTGTATAAGACACATGAGGATGAGCTCTGTAGACTTCCCACATTGTGGTAGTAATGTTTATTTAAGCTGGAGAGATGATTACGATGGATTAAGCCAACCTCAAACGAGGATATAAAAATAATCTGTTAGAACAAGACCGTGTCTTGTGCATTCATGTAATTTGAGTTGTAAGGAAACACGTCGTGTGGTCAGAGCATGAGACTCAGAGTTGGATGAATGCAGTTCGATTCCTGGCCCGGATTTTTACTCAACCCATCATTGTCATCATGATCATCATCCCCAATGTGTGCTTTTTAAAAATTCGTGCAGATTTTATGTAAGTCGATAGTTGTCATCCTTTAGGAAGCCAGGCGCCTGCTCTTGCGTGGCATCGGGTCAGTGGCAGCGAGGACTCATGGGAAGCGTGAGGGCGGGGACGGGGTTCGTACTGGCGGTGACGCTGGCGCTTGGCGGCAGGGACGCGGAGATGCAGGGCGGCCCTGACACATCCAGCACGTGCGCCCCGCCGTCCGACAGGCACACGGCCGCCACCGACGGCGCGGCCGGGTTCCACTTCATGTCGAGGGCGCATGTGTCGGCAGCGCCCGGCAGGTGCAGCACGGAGAAGGGGGCGGCACGACCCTGCACGGCACCATCAATCTGTTACAATATCGTCACACGGGATTATACGGCAACGACCTGACAGCGCAATCGCCGTCAACGCTGCGAGCGTGACGCACGGCACGCAGAGAGGGGTTCATGCGCTCCTAAGCGTGACGCCCCACGGTATCAACAACACCCTGTTACGGCACAGGTGTGCATCCACAGCCCTATTGTCCATCCACTGCTGGATGAGGGCCTCCCCATGCCATGTGGGTCGTGGAGGTTATTGGACCCAACTTCACCTCATTGGTCACTGTGGGTTAGTGATGGTAGGGAGCACAGGTCCAATAGCCTGCTTATTTATTTTGTTATTTTTTTTACCTCCACGACGCTCATATGATATAATTTTACGTCGAACTAGGACTCATCTCTTAGAGAGAGGGTAATTGCCTATGAACATCTGCTTATTCATTTTAACATTTATATTCTTCACAACAAAGCTCGTAATTAGTTTGTGTCATGCAACAAGTCGGTATAGCTTTGCATGCTGTTAAATGTTTGAGCTTTAGAATTGTGATTTTTTATTTCTATTACATTCCTAAGTGTTCCCATAGAAAATACATTATAAGCATGACTGCATGGCTGGGTAGCTGTGTGGCTGGCTGGTTGATACCGAGTGACTATGCTTGAGAGACTAAGTGGCTATATGGCTGTGCATTTTAGAGAATTGGTGACTGGGATGTTGGATGAGTGTATGGCAAGGTGAGTGACATATGCAGTGGCTGGGTGAGTGAGAGGCAGGGTGGCTATACGTTTGAGAGACTGGGTGAGTGTATGACTGGATGAGTGAAACTGAGTGGTTGGGAGAGTGACAGACTGGGTGACTGTTTGAGAGCCTGGGTGAGTGTATGGCTGTATATTTGAGAGACTGGGTGAGTGTATGGCTTTACGTTTGACAGACTGGGTGAGTGTATGGCTGTATGTTTGAGAGACTGGGTGAGTGTATGGCTGTATATTTGAGAGACTGGGTGAGTGTATGGCTGTATATTTGAGAGACTGCGTGAGTGTATGGCTGCATGTTTGAGAGACTGGGTGAGTGTATGGCTGTATATTTGAGAGACTGGGTGAGTGTATGGCTGCATGTTTGAGAGACTGGGTGAGTGTATGGCTGTATGTATGAGAGACTGGGTGAGTGTATGGCTGTATATTTGAGAGACTGGGTGAGTGTATGGCTGCATGTTTGAGAGACTGGGTGAGTGTATGGCTGTATGTTTGAGAGACTGGGTGAGTGTATGGCTGTATATTTGAGAGACTGGGTGAGTGTATGGCTGTATATTTGAGAGACTTGGTGAGTGTATGGCTGTATGTTTGAGAGACTGGGTGAGTGTATGGCTGTATGTTTGAGAGACTGGGTGAGTGTATGGCTGTATGTTTGACAGACTGGGTGAGTGTATGGCTTTACGTTTGACAGACTGGGTGAGTGTATGGCTGCATGTTTTAGAGACTGGGTGAGTGTATGGCTGTATGTTTGACAGACTGGGTGAGTGTATGGCTTTACGTTTGACAGACTGGGTGAGTGTATGGCTGCATGTTTGAGAGACCGGGTGAGTGTATGGCTTTACGTTTGACAGACTGGGTGAGTGTATGGCTGTATGTTTGAGAGACCGGGTGAGTGTATGGCTGTATGTTTGAGAGACCGGGTGAGTGTATGGCTGTATGTTTGACAGACTGGGTGAGTGTATGGCTGTATATTTGAGAGACTTGGTGAGTGTATGGCTGTATATTTGAGAGACTTGGTGAGTGTATGGCTGTATGTTTGAGAGACTGGGCGAGTGTACGGCTATACGTTTGAGAGTAATGGGTGCACGATACACTGGATGGCTGCACGTCAGCCGAGCCGAGTGCAGAAGTCATCGGGCGAGACAGCTGAATGTTGAGGTCATCGATCACCTTCTTGGCGAGTGCACGGACGTCGTAGAAGTGCACGGCGGTGCCGGGCGCGTGGCGTAGGCACAGTGCGAGCGTGAGCTCGTCCGACGACAGCGACATCTGGTGCGGTTGCTGGGGCAAGAGCAGCTCCACGTGCTCCACGTCCTCCACTGGAGAAGGGGAAGGGGGGGACACACGGCGCTCGTGAACACCAAGCAAAAAAACCAGCAGCCCTTCAAGCCATGTTACTCGGCAGCAGAGCGCGCGGCTCATAATCCAAAGGTTTGCGAGTTAAAATCATCGTTGGGGCTTGTATTTACTGTATGTAAGTATGTAGAACATCTTTCGCACCATACGTAGCCAGCCATGCTAATTGGATGTGCAGGTGGGGGGAAGGCAACATACTAAACACAAAAAGCAGTCGCCTCAGCCCATTATCCCTCTGGGGTCGATAAAGTGAGTACCAAATTTTAACATGTAGGCTTTCCTGACCCATATTAGCCATGAGGAAACAGTTTTTTGGGTTAGGTCGAGTAAATGTGAATATGTCCTACATCCACCTCAATAGACAATTCGTCAAGTTTGTCACATGAATGGAACGTGCCAATTTATTACTACTTGCAGCACACCGGTGTGTTGGTGAATCCACAACATTTACAATTGAGTACGGTGATTGCTGCTTTTTGTGTTTAGTTTGTAGTCCTTCCCCCGCACCTCCGATTGGCATGGTTGTCTACGTACAGTGCTAAAGAAGTTCATCATACATACATATATTACAACCAACACCATCTGGCGATTTTGCCAGACTTATGAAGATGTGTTCCTGTTTTTCGGTCTTAAATAGGGGAAGGTGATATCATCACTGTGCGCCTACAAGTGAGTAGGACCTAGGGGGTTAATGTATTTATATAAATTATGTTGATATAAAATTATACATGTAACTTGTTAGATTTGTCAGTTCATCACCTGAGATTATTAGTTATATGTGAAATAGTTGATAGTTGTGCATTAACGTGTGTTTGTGTTCTATGCAGAAACTGTGGTGCGCGTGTTGATTCGGTTTTGTGTTGTGCAGAGCCCGTGGCGTATGCACAATGTGCCGAGTGTAATTTTAGTATTGTGTGTCTGGATATAAAGTAAGGGTGTTGTGTGAATGGTATGTGTGTTGTGTGTAAGATACGAAAGGATCAGTAGTGTTGCATTAAAAGCTGTATCGATTTCAATGAAAGAACATTAACTATTGTATTGCAGTTATTACTAAATGATACGTTTCCAAGCAGCAATAAGCAAATAGCTATCAGAACCGTTGAAACCATTTGTATTTCTCGCAATTTCAATAGATGCTCTCCAACACACCTGTGTACTGCAGTAATAATAAATGGCACGTTCTGATCATGTAACAAACCTTACTAATTTTCTGTGTCGGGTGGAAGTGGGTGTATGACACATTTACATTCACGTGACCAAACCAAAAAAACGTTACCACCACTTTGTGGCCAAGTCAGCAGTGGTTGTCCTATGAAGAGAGTCACTCTCACCATCAGAATGTCGAATTTCTATCACTGGCTCTACAGGGCTGTACACAGGAGATGACCACTGCCTAAATACTAATTTGAGCAGGAAATTACCTTTTGGAGAGACACACCGAGGCTGCGAGTCCCAGCCTACACAACACGAACTTAAATCCTTGTTGATGGGAAAACCGACTTAAGGTCATGCACACCATCACAGCACTATCAAGATGTCACTGACATCACTACCTTGAGTTGACATGCAATGTCAACGGAGAGAGGTCATTAAACAACAAGCTTGACAAATATGTCCCGAGTATTTGTCCTCGTCAGCGGAGCTTCACGCTTTTGTGAGATAGCCTGGGGGACACGGCATCAGCGCATCAGCGCGCATCTACAGGGCAATGGCTCATGACAACGCGATGGGTCACGCCAGCCTTTATCATAACCAGTGAAATATTTCAACTACATCGTAAAAGTTAACGCGTAATCATCAGTTTTAACTTTGCCCACCATTGCGATGGGCTTGAGTGGGCCTAAGAAAGAACCCACCGATTGGGGGTGGGCAGGGAAATGGGGTGGAAGTAATGAGAGGTTTACAGCTCAATCAGGATGTTCTCCGCAATGGGAGGGTTGCACTGCTGTGAGAGATCCGAATGGATTCTCATGACGAATTATTGCCTCCTGAACATCTAATTGGTGACGATGACAGCTTCACAGAAGATTTGCGTTACATCGACATCGTCACAAAATAACACCTGTTAAGGAGGCAACGATTCACAATCGGGATAACGATGGGGGAGAAAAAGAATTCCTCCTCACCCACGGTGTCCATGTCCCCGCCCAGCGTGTTGGCCGCCACGAGGCTGCGCGTCTCGTACACACGCAGGCCTGAGGGGACGCCCACGAACAGCAGGCCGTAGCGACTGGACACGGCCAGGAGGCTCACGCGGTCGCAGGGCAGCAAGCCCGGTGGCACAAACGCACGCACGCGCTTCATCTGCCGGAACTGGAACTCCTGGGGGTGAACGCCAAGAGGGAGGGGGGGGGGTGGAGCGGTTATAAACGCAGCTTCACGGAAGATCTGCGTTACATTCAGTTTCATTTATTAGGTATAGCCCTGTGAGCCATGCGGCTCTTGACTCGGGTGCAACCGCAACAAACAAAAACATGAACAACACATAATAATCACAATACCCGTAAAGGAGGCAACGATCCACCCACTTCGTGATTTGATGGACCGCGATTATCCAGTCATGATCTGATTCTTGATTGCACTTGTGTGTGCAGAATGCAGTGGTTAGACACACATACTCACCCCCTGCTCACACTCACTTCAGACTCACCACACTCACCCTCAAACTGCATGGCAGCTCACACTCATACACTGCACTATACACCACACAATACACCACGCAATACACCACGCAATACACCACGCAATACACCACGCAATACACCACGCAATACACCACGCAATACACCACGCAATACCTCACACAATACACCACACAATACACAACACTATACACCACACTATACACCACGCAATACACCACGCAATCCACCACATGCTACACTATATAACTAAATTATATCAGACTACAATATCTACCATACACTACTTTACACGATAATGTACACCACACTGGACAATCTATATCCTAATGTACATTAAGTAGTGTACATTAAATAAAACGCACACACATAAACATGCAAACACAAATACAACATAAATACAGACAAACGAACAGACATAAATACACAAACACTTATGTTCGTTAATTAATACCCTAACAGAGGCTCACAAAACGCTCGCAAAACCATGCCAGGCACACTGAGACCACGTGAAATGTCGAAGGCCCGCTGGCTGGAGGTCACAGAAGAGACCCAGGTGCCATGAGCTGACTGGCAGATGCACCCGCTGTGCTGCCCACTATGCCAACTCCTCTGCGTTTTATACGCCCGGCGTTCCACTCGTTGTTGTGAGCGTCAATTCTCTGCCCTCCGTTATTGCGGGAGGGCGATTGTCTCCAAGTCCCCAGCAGTGTCCTTCACAAATCTCATCCACAGAGACCGAATCTGACAACGCTGGTAACAATCTTCGGCAAGTCCACTCAGCTCCACATCGTCCTGTACCAGATCAGTCCATCTCTTCTCCAGCCCGTGCCGTGCAAGTTCATCCCCCTCTATCCGACCAAACAGAAGCTGTATTAGCATGTAGTGGTTGGGCATGCGGGCTACGTGACCCAGCCAACGCAGCCTTAGCATGTCGGAGGAACTCACTGATGGGAATATGTCCAGATCTGTCATGAATCTGTGATCTCACAGAATCCAGCCTGGTTAAACCTCAGGATGGATCGTAGGCAGGATATTCCTTTAGATGGCTCTACGTGTCGCAAGCATTGAACAGGGAGGGCATGACGGTGGCCGAGAAGACTCGGATTTGTGTTAAGTGACAGACCAGGTAGTTTCCACACAGCGTTACGCAGCCGATTAAAAGACAATTGCTCTCCACTGATTCGGAGTTGAGATCTCGGGGTGCCAAACCGGACAGCCGCTTATAAGCACAATCGCTGAGGCACGGAAACGTCTCCACTCTCTACACGACTGCCCCCCCAACAACATCACTCGTGGGGGAGTTTGAGGTGGTGAGGATCTGATGATATAAAATATACCCAAGGCAAATGCTTAGTTTTGGTGGGCCTGATGGTAAATAATAATACAAAATAACACATTTACTCAAACTATTACACGGAAAAAAGTATGTGTGTGTATTAAAACGATGACAATATTAAAGTACTTAGTTTAACACGCGTAAATGTCCATAAACCCGGCACCACCCGACACAGCCAACTAGTAAGGGGTTTGTCACGTAAACAGAACATGACAATTAGTCATTAGTACAGCACACCGGTGTGTTGGAGAGTAAACCCACAACATTTACAATCCGAGTACGACGTTTCGCCAGCAAATACAGCTAGCATCGTCAGAAGGGCAGCCAGATTTGTGTTCGCAAGTGAACGACATCACGCATCTACCCCTCTATGCATTTTATCTTCGGTTAACTTTAGGCGACGGCGGCTCCTTAAGGTGCCACGGCATCGTGACAGAATACTACGCGCCCGAGAGACAGTGTACACACAACAGGAAGACGTCAAATCTGCGTGCTCAGTTAATCATTAACATCGCGACACTGCGAGAGACGGCTTGAGGAGGCGTGGAATCGTCCAGCAGTGGAGTGAGAATGACGACGACGACGGAGTCCGAACCGCAGCAGGGGGCCTCGCTCGGCGGTGGCCAAGGCGCCGGAGAAATTGGCGCCAAAGCAAGCGGTGAATTCTCTGACGCTCGTTACCTTCATGTCCCTGTCCGGTGCGTAGCTCTCGTCCACCATGGCTGGTGGGTTTTCTGAGGGAACTCTGGGGAAGGGAAGGAGGCAGTGGACGAGGGAGGGGAGCGGCGTGGATCCGACTTTAACGTGAGGGACGCGCGCGTGAACACTCAAAGCGCGCGGCCATGCTGCGGGTTCTACCACCTCGCTCCTCACTGGGGGGGGAGGGTAAGGAAATTACGGATTACTAATCACGCATTATGTGTCGTGTGGTGGTTAACTCACGTACAGATACAACATATATGTATTTTTCATTTATATTTTTAACAAATAGGTGTTTCGATAATTGTGATGTGCTACAGTTTCGTTTTAGAAAACTCCCCCCCCCCCCCCTTAAATCGTCTGATAGTAGGAATGGTCCAAGGCTCCGTCACTCGATTCTCGATTTAAATGCAATAGATTCTAGAATCTATTATGTTTCATTGCAATAGTCGCTGCAGTTTGGTAGAGTGGGTACTAAATAGTGGTTCGTGTGGAGGGTCCATCTTGTGTCGCGTTGCACTTGTGCCAACGACACATTTTTTTACAGCGAAGCTTACGCGAATCCGACGTACAACAATCGATGCTAAATGTACGATTTAAATGTGTTAATCCGATTCTTATCGACGATCGATCCCCATGGCCGTCTCCACTGCGGCCCTGTCCAAATGGACCAAGGGTCAGCAGCCTGCGACTCTTTGGCTGCCCCGTTACCTTCATGTCCTTATCCCCATCGTCGTTGATGTAAAGCGTCTTCAGATTGTATGAAATGCGCTATGTATGGGGACTTCCTCAACCTACGAACATTCGACTTAGGGGCCGTCCATAAATCACGTCACGCGATTTTGGACGATTTTTGACCCCCTCCTTCGTCACACGGCGTCACAAAAAGTCAGAACCCCCCTCAAATGTGACGTCACAAAGCTCTGCCCCCCCCCCCAAAAAAAAATTAAACATGCTTCAAATCGCTTTAAACTATTGTCATTGTAGTGCGTATTTAATGTGGCGCTGCACCTTGATGTAGGAGAAAACATTTAATAAAAAGTCTAATTAAGTAGAACGTGTTGTCTATATTTATTTAAAGTTGCTCATTTTGATGTGACGTCACATTTCTCAAACCCCAGCCTACTCGTCACATATCGTCACAAATGTCTGACCCCCCCCCCCCCCCCCGGTGCGTGACGTCATTCATGGACGTCCCCTTACGAACTTTAAGCGATAAGAACAGACCTGCCATTATGTCCAGTTGCCTGTTCGGACAGAGAGCCGTAAGTTCAACCGCGTAATAGATGGCGGTGGTGGCATCTACATCTGCAGAACATAAAGAACCAGTGGCATCTACAAGAGATTACTGTGGATAACTTTTACAGCCATTCCCCCATACACCACGTTTGGAATTAATAACGTTGAAGTTACAAACAAATCGACTTACGAACAGACCTATGGGACGTATAAATGTGTCGTTAAAACCCGCCACCACCCGACACAGCCAACGAGTCAGGGTTGTCACATAAACAGAACGTCACTATTCTTTGGTTCTATCCGGTAAAGTCACGTAGGTAAAAAATAAAACAACAAAAAATCACGACGTTTCGGCCACAACACAAGGCAAACCGACACACCTGACGACGACCGTTTGTGTTATGGTCGAAACGTCGTGAGAATTTTTATTGTTTTATATATTTTTTTATTATTTTATTGCTTCCCTTCCCTTCAACGTGACTTTACCGAAAGAGCTAAGAATTTTTATTGTTTTATATATTTTTTTATTATTTTATTGCTTCCCTTCCCTTCAACGTGACTTTACCGAAAGAGCTAAGAATATGAGGGGGGGGGGGGGGGTTGAGAAATGTGACGTCACGTCAAAATGCGCAACTTTAAATAAATATAGACAACACGTTATACTTAATTAAATAGACTTTTTAATAAATGTTTTCTCCTACAACATCAGAGTGCAGCGCCACATTAAATACGCACTACAATTATAATAGTTTAAAGCGATTTGAAGCATGTTTTATTTTTAAAATGGAAATATGGTTTGGGGGGGGCAGAGCTTTGTGACGTCATCTTTGAGGGGGGGTTCTGACTTTTTGTGACGCCGTGTGACGAGAGGGGGGGGTAAAAAATCGTGTGACGTCATTTATGAACGGCCCCTAATGCCCACTGAGCTATGCAACTCTTGTTCAGAAGCGACCTGGCCACAAATGATAGCTCAACGAAGTTGGCTTATCATGTGGAAATGTATAGCAGCCAAATACTCTGTTGATTCAAAATGTGGGGAGACCCGGAGAAAAATCCACACGACCACGGGAAGAGACACGCAAACTCCGAATATACAGCAGGCGTCAATGTTGGGATCGAACCCACGACCTCTTGTATATCAGGCGAGGTAGTTAACATCTCGCCACCGTGCAACTGACGTTAGTCACAGCCCGGAATCAAACCTGGGTAAGCAGGTTCAGTTTGCTAACCACGAAGTATAGTGACAATTCAGAATGATGCATTCTAAATGGAGAATTGTGCTTCTACTTGTCACCAGTAGGTGTCGGTGTATGGAAATAATTATTGTTCTCTCGAAAATAATACCTATCATTTGGCATACAAACAATACGATGACTGTTAATAACATCAACAACAAGCGTACTAATTTATCAACAACACTAACAACAATGTGACATTGTAATGATGAACAACGATTTCCATATTAATGTATTAATTCACACCGCGTCTATGAATGTTAGCAACAGCTATACAACTTATTTTACAACTTCCTGTACAATTGAAGCCACAAATATAACTGCAACCACATTGTAACCACAACTATAGCGGCCGCATTATAACCACAATCGTATCCACAACTGCATTAAACCACAACAACCATGGTTGGCTACGTACGGTGCGAAAGAAGTTCACCATACATACACGCTTAACCACAACATAACCACTACCAGATATTCAACACATCCAGAATATAACCACAATTTAACCACAATAGGCGCATGATAACCACAGCCACATAATCATAGCGTCACCACTCGTGATGCACAAACAAACATTGTTTTAGACTTCAGTGTTTGATTAACGTGGCGTATTGCAGATCCACAGACTAAACACATAATGTGAATTTAACAGGGGTGTGTTGACCACTCGTTGTGGTGCAGTGAAAACTGAACACCACCTCGCGTGGCCAAGGGGACACTGAAGGAACTTCATGAAGTCGTGTGGTGTCAACTTGCGGTGGCCCTTCCATGACACATGGTGGTGCACTATTTGGAGACTAGGGGCTGTTCGGGGGCACCTGCGGCGCCCCTCACAACCATTTACGGCCTTCAGGCCAGGAATGTCACGAAAAAAATTGCACACGAAGGACACATTCACGCAAGCACCTGATGCTCCGTTTTGAAGTTTTAAAGTGAAACATATTTTGAATTGAATTATGTTTAGAATTAGATAACTTTATTTCTTCATTAAAAGCTTCCTCTCGTCGTTAAGTCGATGGCCTTGCTGGGGGTTTGGTTCGATGCGGACTTTCACCCGCCCCTCTATAGACCCGCCAAGCGTTGGTTGGCTGTTTGGTCCCGGTCACGTGACGCACTTCAACCAATCCGTGCTGCGTTAGTCACAGAATGACAGAATGACAGAATCACAGACCTGGGTGTTTATATGTTAGGGTAGATTCAACGCCTGTCAGAGACTAAAGCGAGCACAGACTCGTCCGTAGCCCAGTTATAAACAAATGTACAGGATGGTCATATTCATTTCTGTTTTAAAATCTTACTGAAAAAAACAAGTTTTAGAGTATTAAATGGGGATCACAAGACATTTGGACCACCCTGTACGTCTTTTTTATTTGGGGCAAGTTTTGAGTGGGTTTTTTTAAACCACCGCCTGCCGATTAGCACGGTCCGCTACGTACGGTGCGAAAGTTTAATAAAACATATGTAAAGTGCAGTATCACACAAAACATGTATATTCCTGCATTCTCATTGAGTTTCACAATTTACGTTAAGCCAAACGTGGTTCAGTCTCGGTTGCATTGTGGGATTTGCCCAGAATTCCACAACAACCTTCACCACTCTCCACACACATCCACTGGTAAACACGCCAACTGTGTTCTGCCACCCAAGCCGAGCCATGCTTGTTCGGCTTGCGTGGCGCTGATGATACTCCCTAAGGATATCTTAGATGTCGTGTATGCAGTACGGAGAGCAGATAATTCATCGTTGAATGTAGTCAGTCCTCGCTTAACGTCGGCCCGTTTAACGTTACTTCACATAAAGAGTCGCATTTTCCAGGAACGCAATACCAACGTTAAGCGATGACTGGCTGTACATAAAACGTGCATCCGTTATTTTGTGTTAAAAGGTAACGAAAATTCTGCATGGTTCTTAGGAGCTCTGTAAAACATTTGCCTGGAACTATAAAATAAAAATCTTATAGTTTGCAATAATCTTTTGAATGGAGTGTAAATTACTTCCTTTCCCCGTCATTGTCAACAAATATATTTACAATCGGTAAAAAAATATCCCTTGCCTTAAGAGGTCCGCAATGGACTGTGTGGTGAGAGCACACCGTGAGAGCTGTCAGAGAAGCTTGCACATCTGATTTCCTAAGCTCAAATCAGGTTTAAGTAAGGTTTAGTATCGTGTTACCAATGATTGCACACACAAACATCCCGTTTGCTCTTTGGCATATTCCAGCTCTGAGCTCTCTAGTACTGCCACTTGCCTTGCCACGTAATGAAAAGTATGTTCTGCAGGGAATGTGTTCGTGAAGGTGTAATGGGCTCGATTGAGGCGCACACTCAACTTGGAGGCAACGCTATTTATTAACACATAACACCAACGTGAACACTATACATAAGGTGGTGACCGCCGTTCCTAATCTCACTAACACTCGGGGAACACTGCACAGCGTGACCAAGGCAGGTGACGGCTGCCTGGTCACCAACGACGATCGGAGACTTGATGACTTCCCATGGCGTCTTCATCCCGGAGTAGAACAGCCCTCCAGCTCCCCGTTCACACCCCGCTTATAACAACTCCGGCGTGGCCGGCTCCGCCCCAGGCCACGCCCCCCTTCTCGATCCTTCGGGAAGTTCCGGGCCCCCCCACCACATGACCCCCAAGCTTCCCCCTGGGGCCCCTGGCCCCCCTTTATTCGGTCACGTGTCCTGTTGGGTTCACGCGGAGTGCCACGGCCTGACACGACCCCCGTGACACCCGCCTACAGCCCCCATACCGAGCCGACACAGTAGTGACGTCATATGTCCCTACGCTCGTACAATCCCGACAGTAGTGACGTCATATGTCACTACAATGGTAAGAGCCCTGTTTGAAGAGTGTTTAAAACCGTTGTGTAACGTTGTCGCTCAGAGTGTTCGCGATGTTAATGCTGCTGGCCGAGTCTTCCACATGGCGTGACGTCAAATAGCACGCTTGGAATATACTCCCGTGATGAAGATGATGATATGATGATAAAGATAAGAGACAGCATTTGACAGCGTTTAACGCGTCGGCTTTCGCGACCAATATCATCCATAATATGTTTTTGGTGTAGAATCTGAGTACTCAGATTGTAAATGTTGTGGATTTGCTCTCTAACACACCGGTGTGCTCTACGAGTGCAGTGACAACGCTGAATGTCACCATGTTGTGGGTGGAGTACCGGCCCTAGACGGGCACGGTGTGTGTGTATGACGACCTAAGGGGAAGGTCGGGTAAGGCCATGACACTCTGGTTGACCCGGGAGGACACGTGACCAGTTTGAATGACAGGGGAGCCCCCTAAGAAGGGGCTTGGGGGGTCACGTGATTCGATCCCAGGTTCTTCCTGATGGTTCTGCAAGGGGGACATGGCCAAGTGCGGAGCCGGCCATGCCGGAGAGAATATAAGCGGAATGCGATTGCGTGGCTGTTTTAAGACACAAGCACCCTCTCTCTCTCTCTCCGAGCGTGGGCCAGTGTGAGTGAAGAGTTTCCAGAGGAGGTACCGGCCTGCGCAGAACAGATCACGATTCCAGCTGACGTTACGCCAGAAAAAAGTGCCCGCACACATTGTTGACTATTCCGCTGCAGAACGGACAGATGATGATTTGCAAGATTACATTTTAAGGGCACATGTAATCTGTATTGTGTATGCGGTGGACAATGAACGTTCCATTGAAAAGATCGCAAGTAAATGGGTTCCTCTCATCAATGAAACTATTGAGAAAGATGAGCGGAGTCTCATCATTCTGGTTGGTAACAAGTCTGACGTGGTGGACCACGGCACCTTGGAGGCCATCCTGCCTATCATGAACCAGGACACGGAGATTGAGACCTGTGTGGAGTGCTGAGCCAAGACCCTGAAGAACATCTCGGAGGTCTTATATTATGCCCAGAAAGCCGCGCTGCATCCCACCGCCCACTCTACCGCACCGAGGACAAGGAGCTGAATCCAGCTTGCATCAAGGCCCTGACGCGAATTTTCAGAATCTCGGACCAGGACAATTACGGAGTCCTGAATGACACCGAACTCAACTTTTTCCAGGTGCTCGTCGATGGAATGTGCGATATAGTAATAGGAAGCTGATGTGTGCAAGTTTGGTGGTCTGTCGTGCAATTCACGCACTGAGAGGCAAGTGGCAGCAGAGGCTTGAGGGTCAAATTATCATTGTCAGTTTTCACGTTCAGTAAATTAACTTGACCCATGATCAACAATGAATCATTCAGAGTAATATACGAATGTCACGATCTATCCTTGCCTGTCCAACAATTCAATTAGTTTTTGAAATTTGTAGTCTTGCTGGTTTATCCAGGATGTTTCTGTTGCGCGTCGTCGCTTTAAGACGTTCTGTGTTCATGTTGTTTGTTGCGGTTGCACCCGACTCAAGAGCCGCGTGGCTCACAGGGCTATACCTAATAAATGAAACTTGAAACTTAAAACTCTCAACACAAATGTGTGAGGCGGTGAGTGAGAAGGCGAACAAATACTCATGCCCGGCTGCACTGTCAGAATCGGAATATTTATCCCGCAGGAGGAATCCGATGAGCTATAAAGCTCTTTTTCACAGATGTCCAGTCGGGGCACGGGGTAAGAAAGTTACAGCAACAAACAGCACAACAACACGATAGGAGTGAAAAGTACAAGACAGCTAAACAAATCACCCAAACACAAATAAAACTAAACCATCCCCATCCTACCAGGCAAAGCCCACTGAGATATTAACTTGTTTTTCAGCAGCGACCTGGCCACAAATGATAGCTTCAACAAAGTGGCTCATTATTTGGACATTAATAGCACCAAAATAATCTCAATGCACGGTTCCAACGACAATGCATTTCGGTTGATGCTACTGCTGCTACTACTGCTGTTGCTGCTACTGCTTTAATTACTGCTGCTGCTACTACTGCTGATGCTGCTAGTCCTATGGCTACTGCTGATGACACTGCTGATACTACTGCTGCTCTTGCTGCTACTGTTGCTACTACTACTGCTGCTACTGCTGATACTGCTGTTGCAGTTACTGCTGCTACTGCTAAAGCTGGACGCTGGAGCGCGCGATGGACCGGCTTGCTGGCTTGGCTCCGTTTCACGACCGCGTTCCCGAGGCGGCCACCACCACCACCCCTCTCCACCACCACCCACCACCACCACCACACCTCTCCACCACCACCACCCACCACCACCACCACCACCCACCACCAACACCCCTCTCCACCACCACCCACCACCACCCCTCTCCACCACCATCCACCACCACCCACCACCACCACCACCCACCACCACCCCTCTCCACCACCACCACCCACCACCACCCCTCTCCACCACCACCCACCACCACCCACCACCACCCACCACCACCACCCCTCTCCACCACCACCCACCACCACCCCTCTCCACCACCACCCACCACCACCCACCACCACCACCCCTCTCCACCACCACCCACCACCCACCACCACCACCACCCCTCTCCACCACCACCACCACCACCCACCACCCCTCTCCACCACCACCCACCACCACCACCCACCATCCACCACCACCACCCACTACCACCACCCGTCTCCACCACCCCCTCTCCACCACCACCCACCACCCCTCTCCACCACCACCACCCACCACCACCCACCACCCCTCTCCACCGCCCCTCTCCACCACCCCTCTCCACCACCACCCCTCTCCACCACCACCACCACCACCCACCACCACCACCCCTCTCCACCACCACCACCACCCCTCTCCACCACCACCCACCACCCCTCCCCAACACCACCACCCCTCCCAACCACCACCACCCCTCCTCGCCACCACGCCAACCCGAGCCTCCCCACCCCCAATCATCGCCACCTCCATTCCCATGCGCGTCCCAACGGAAAGGCAGCGAGATTTGCTGCAGATGTGGTTGGTGCGAGGGGGGTGCGTGAGTCTGTGCGAGTTCGTGAGCCTGTGGTGTGTGTGAGCGTTTGTGCGTGTCTCCGTGGGAGGGGATGTCTGTGTGTGTTTGTGTGTCTCTGTGCGGCCGCTCAATGCGTCTGTGTGCGCACGTGTGCTCACAGCACTTGCCCCACAGTTTGTTAAGGCTATAGGGGGGGTCTTTGTCTTTGTAGTTGCTCGTGCAAAGCGCTACAATGGTCGCACCGACACGGGCGATGTAGTTGCCATTCGCTTCCTAGTCCAAGCTGCGCTATTGCGTTCAGAATGAGGTCCGTTGCCCGAAACGTTAGTCTCGGGCAACAGTACAGTGCCGAGTTACACACGCGATTCGGGAGAGTTTCACCGAGCATCAAACATTACGTTTATACGTAGCACGTGGTAACAGAACCAATTCCTGGCCCTCAACTAGGTCGACTCAGCCTTAAATGATTAGAATACTTGGTGCAGTATGTGTGTGTTATATCAGCATTGGGGAGATAAAGGCGGCCGGGCGTGGTGCTGGCCACCCACCCCCTCGTGTGCCGTGCCGGCCTTCAAAGCTGGAGCTTACTCGCCAACAGCACTTGCCCCAGCAGTCTGTTGAGGCTACACGGGGGGGGGGGTTCTTTGTCTTTGTGTCTGCGTGTGGACAGGCGACCACAACCAAACCACCACCACCAGCACCACCCTCGACCAACTCGGTGCTCTCTCTACTCGCCAACAGCACTTGCCCCAGCAGTCTGTTGAGGCTACACGGGGGGGGGGGGGGGGTTCTTTGTCTTTGTGTCTGCGTGTGGACAGACGACCACAACCAAACCACCACCACCAGCACCCTCGACCAACTCGGTGCTCTCTCTACTCGCCAACAGCACTTGCCCCAGCAGTCTGTTGAGGCTACTCGGGGGGGTTCTTTGTCTTTGTGCCTGCGTGTGGACAGACGACCACAACCAAACCACCAGCACCACCCTCGACCAACTCGGTGCTCTCTCTACTCGGCCCGGTGCCTCTGGGACTCTCTTGACAGTTTGCCGGAAATTCCTGGGTTTGGAGTGGGGACTGTGAGTTGGAGAGGGGGGGGGTGGAGTTGGGGGGTTGAGAGCCGCGCGCGGGTGGGGGGGGGGCTGTCTGGCTCCCCCCCCCCCCCGGCTCGGTGTTCACAGCCTCGGGAGTTCAGCACGGCCCGGTTCAATTCCCACAGCTGGCGTCCGAGAACGTGTACACAACCAGTCGGAGGAACGGCCCGCACCGAAGTTTGCTCTCTCGCATGCAAATCATGAACGCGCCTCTGGCAATCGATCCACTGCTGACGTAGAGGCAACCTCACACCATGCGAGCCAATGTGGGTGATGTGCCGGGGGGGGGGAGGTGGGGTGTTGTTACCATGACCATACTTCTCACCGTGCTGGTGAGTGCAGGTGAATGAAGTTGCAGGTGAATGAGGTTGCAGGTGAATGAGGTTGCAGGTGAATGAGGTTGCAGGTGAATGAGGTTGCAGGTGAATGAAGTTGCAGGTGAATGAAGTTGCAGGTGAATGAGGTTGCAGGTGAATGAGGTTGCAGGTTAATGAAGTTGCAGGTGAATGAGGTTGCAGGTGAATGAGGTTGCAGGTGAATGAAGTTGCAGGTGAATGAAGTTGCAGGTGAATGAAGTTGCAGGTGAATGAGGTTGCAGGTGAATGAGGTTGCAGGTGAATGAGGTTGCAGGTGAATGAGGTTGCAGGTGAATGAAGTTGCAGGTGAATGAAGTTGCAGGTGAATGAGGTTGCAGGTGAATGAGGTTGCAGGTGAATGAAGTTGCAGGTGAATGAAGTTGCAGGTGAATGAGGTTGCAGGTGAATGAGGTTGCAGGTGAATGAAGTTGCAGGTGAATGAGGTTGCAGGTGAATGAAGTTGCAGGTGAATGAAGTTGCAGGTGAATGAGGTTGCAGGTGAATGAGGTTGCAGGTTAATGAAGTTGCAGGTGAATGAGGTTGCAGGTGAATGAGGTTGGAGGTGAATGAAGTTGCAGGTGAATGAAGTTGCAGGTGAATGAAGTTGCAGGTGAATGAGGTTGCAGGTGAATGAGGTTGCAGGTGAATGAGGTTGCAGGTGAATGAGGTTGCAGGTGAATGAAGTTGCAGGTGAATGAAGTTGCAGGTGAATGAGGTTGCAGGTGAATGAGGTTGCAGGTGAATGAAGTTGCAGGTGAATGAAGTTGCAGGTGAATGAGGTTGCAGGTGAATGAGGTTGCAGGTGAATGAAGTTGCAGGTGAATGAGGTTGCAGGTGAATGAGGTTGCAGGTGAATGAAGTTGCAGGTGAATGAGGTTGCAGGTGAATGAGGTTGCAGGTGAATGAGGTTGCAGGTGAATGAGGTTGCAGGTGAATGAGGTTGCAGGTGAATGAGGTTGCAGGTGAATGAAGTTGCAGGTGAATGAAGTTGCAGGTGAATGAGGTTGCAGGTGAATGAGGTTGCAGGTGAATGAAGTTGCAGGTGAATGAAGTTGCAGGTGAATGAGGTTGCAGGTGAATGAGGTTGCAGGTGAATGAGGTTGCAGGTGAATGAAGTTGCAGGTGAATGAGGTTGCAGGTGAATGAGGTTGCAGGTGAATGAAGTTGCAGGTGAATGAAGTTGCAGGTGAATGAGGTTGCAGGTGAATTAAGTTGCAGGTGAATGAGGTTGCAGGTGAATGAGGTTGCAGGTGAATGAAGTTGCAGATGAATGAGGTTGCAGGTGAATGAGGTTGCAGGTGAATGAAGTTGCAGGTGAATGAGGTTGCAGGTGAATGAGGTTGCAGGTGAATGAAGTTACAGGTGAATGAGGTTGCAGGTGAATGAGGTTGCAGGTGAATGAAGTTGCAGGTGAATGAGGTTGCAGGTGAATGAGGTTACAGGTGAATGAGGTTGCAGGTGAATGAGGTTGCAGGTGAATGATTTTGCAGGTGAATGAGGTTGCAGATGAATGAGGTTGCAGGTGAATGAGGTTGCAGGTGAATGAAGTTGCAGGTGAATGAGGTTGCAGGTGAATGAGGTTGCAGCGGAATGAAGTTGCAGGTGAATGAAGTTGCAGGTGAATGAGGTTGCAGGGGAATGAGGTTGCAGGTGAATGAAGTTGCAGGTGAATGAGGTTGCAGGTGAATGAGGTTGCAGGTGAATGAAGTTACAGGTGAATGAGGTTGCAGGTGAATGAGGTTGCAGGTGAATGAAGTTGCAGGTGAATGAGGTTGCAGGTGAATGAGGTTGCAGGTGAATGAGGTTGCAGGTGAATGAAGTTGCAGGTGAATGAAGTTGCAGGTGAATGAGGTTGCAGGTGAATGAAGTTGCAGGTGAATGAGGTTGCAGGTGAATGAAGTTGCAGGTGAATGAAGTTGCAGGTGAATGAGGTTGCAGGTGAATGAGGTTGCAGGTGAATGAGGTTGCAGGTGAATGAAGTTGCAGGTGAATGAAGTTACAGGTGAATGAAGTTGCAGGTGAATGAAGTTGCAGGTGAATGAAGTTGCAGGTGAATGAGGTTGCAGGTGAATGAGGTTGCAGGTGAATGAAGTTGCAGGTGAATGAAGTTGCAGGTGAATGAGGTTGCAGGTGAATGAAGTTGCAGGTGAATGAGGTTGCAGGTGAATGAAGGTGCAGGTGAATGAAGTTGCAGGTGAATGAGGTTGCAGGTGAATGAAGTTGCAGGTGAATGAGGTTGCAGGTGAATGAGGTTGCAGGTGAATGAAGTTACAGGTGAATGAGGTTGCAGGTGAATGAGGTTGCAGGTGAATGAAGTTGCAGGTGAATGAGGTTGCAGGTGAATGAGGTTGCAGGTGAATGAGGTTGCAGGTGAATGAGGTTGCAGGTGAATGAGGTTGCAGGTGAATGAAGTTGCAGGTGAATGAGGTTGCAGGTGAATGAAGTTGCAGGTGAATGAAGTTGCAGGTGAATGAAGTTGCAGGTGAATGAAGTTGCAGGTGAATGAGGTTGCAGGTGAATGAGGTTGCAGGTGAATGAAGTTGCAGGTGAATGAGGTTGCAGGTGAATGAAGTTGCAGGTGAATGAGGTTGCAGGTGAATGAGGTTGCAGGTGAATGAAGTTGCAGGTGAATGAGGTTGCAGGTGAATGAGGTTGCAGGTGAAAGAAGTTGCTGGTGAATGAGGTTGCAGGTGAATGAGGTTGCAGGCGAATGAAGTTACAGGTGAATGAGGTTGCAGGTGAATGAGGTTGCAGGTGAATGAAGTTGCAAGTGAATGAGGTTGCAGGTGAATGAGGTTGCAGGTGAATGAGGTTGCAGGTGAATGAAGTTGCAGGTGAATGAAGTTGCAGGTGAATGAGGTTGCAGGTGAATGAGGTTGCAGGTGAATGAGGTTGCAGGTGAATGAAGTTGCAGGTGAATGAGGTTGCAGGTGAATGAGGTTGCAGGTGAATGAAGTTGCAGGTGAATGAGGTTGCAGGTGAATGAGGTTGCAGGTGAATGAAGTTACAGGTGAATGAGGTTGCAGGTGAATGAGGTTGCAGGTGAATGAGGTTGCAGGTGAATGAGGTTGCAGGTGAATGAAGTTGCAGGTGAATGAAGTTGCAGGTGAATGAGGTTGCAGGTGAATGAAGTTGCAGGTGAATGAGGTTGCAGGTGAATGAAGTTGCAGGTGAATGAGGTTGCAGGTGAATGAAGTTGCAGGTGAATGAAGTTGCAGGTGAATGAAGTTACAGGTGAATGAGGTTGCAGGTGAATGAGGTTGCAGGTGAATGAGGTTGCAGGTGAATGAGGTTGCAGGTGAATGAAGTTGCAGGTGAATGAAGTTGCAGGTGAATGAGGTTGCAGGTGAATGAAGTTGCAGGTGAATGAGGTTGCAGGTGAATGAAGTTGCAGGTGAATGAGGTTGCAGGTGAATGAAGTTGCAGGTGAATGAAGTTGCAGGTGAATGAAGTTACAGGTGAATGAAGTTGCAGGTGAATGAAGTTGCAGGTGAATGAGGTTGCAGGTGAATGAGGTTGCAGGTGAATGAAGTTGCAGGTGAATGAGGTTGCAGGTGAATGAAGTTACAGGTGAATGAGGTTGCAGGTGAATGAGGTTGCAGGTGAATGAAGTTGCAGGTGAATGAGGTTGCAGGTGAATGAGGTTGCAGGTGAATGAAGTTGCAGGTGAATGAAGTTGCAGGTGAATGAAGTTGCAGGTGAATGAAGTTGCAGGTGAATGAAGTTGCAGGTGAATGAAGTTGCAGGGGAATGAGGTTGCAGGTGAATGAAGGAGAGGAGATGTCACTCGACTACCGACGTCGGCACTAGGCCTCGGCAAGGTCAGGTAATTTACCCTATTTACCGGGTAAAAGGGTGAAGGTGTCGACATGCCAAGCGGTAAGGTAAAGGGTAAAGGTAGCGCAGAAGAATTACCCAGTAGGGTAAAGGTAGCGCGAAGTATTACCCAGTAAACACCTTGTCTACCAGTATAACACGTAGGCTTTCGCAACCAATATTTTTCATAATAAAGGTTTTTGGGTTAGATCGCGTTATTTATAAATGTGTCGTAGCCCTCCACCACCCGACACGGCCAATCAGCAAAAAAGTGTCACGTTGACAAAAGACAAATAATTTACTACTTTAGCCCACCGGTGTGTTGAAGAGTGAATCCACAACATTTACAGTTTGAGTACGACGTTTCGCTGGTAATTACATCCAGCATCATCAGGCAATTCGCCAGAATGGTAAAGCCCTCACTTACTCCCGGTCTTAAATAGAGCAGCAGGGTGACGTCATCATTTAACTCATTTCAGGTGAAGTGATTTGAGGCGGCGGGGGGGGGTATTGTAATTATATAATCGATTGGTAATCAGTCAATGGTTTTGATTAGTAATGAGTTGTAGATTAGTAATTCGTTGTAATGTGTGTTATTGTGATTATATGCTACGTTAGTAATCCGTTCATTAGTATGTGTTTCCCCTATAAGGAATTGTAATATGTATTTAATAATACGCTTCCAAGCCGCACTAAGCCTGTAGCTGTCAGAGCGTTTAAAGTTATTTCTATATCTCTCAATTTCAATGGATTCTCTAATTAGTCTTGGCCAGTAATAATTCGTTTTACACAACACTTCAACGTTATCAAAATCAATTGAGTGTCCTTGTTGGCAAGCATGTTCTGCCACTGCTGACAGTTGTGTTTGAGATAATTTAATATTCCTTTGGTGTTCTTTTAGTCTTATGCTGATGTTACGTCCCGTCTGTCCAATATAGCATCTGCCATATAAACAATTAATCCGATATACACCTTCTGTTGATAATTTAGGTAATTCGTTTATAGTGCTAAAAGCTTCGTGGCGTGGTCCGTGGCCTCCATTTTAAAAAATGGAATCATCGAGAGTCTTCTATATGAATAACGCGCTCTACCTAGCATTTACCTGTTATAAACCTTGTTCATGTGTAGTAGTACCCCAGTAATTACCCTGTTACAAACCTTCTTCACGTGTAGTAGTACCCCAGTAATTACCCTGTTATAAACCTTGTTCATGTGTAGTAGTACCCCAGTAATTACCCTGTTACAAACCTTCTTCACGTGTAGTAGTACCCCAGTAATTACCCTGTTACAAACCTTGTTCATGTGTAGTAGTACCCCAGTAATTACCCTGTTACAAACCTTCTTCATGTGTAGTAGTACCCCAGTAATTACCCTGTTACAAACCTTCTTCATGTGTAGTAGTACCCCAGTAATTACCCTGTTACAAACCTTCTTCACGTGTAGTAGTACCCCAGTAATTACCCTGTAATCGGGTAATTTGCATGGGGTAAGGGTAAAAGGTAGGGTAAAGGCAGGCTCGTTGTTTTTACCTTTTACCTTGCCGAGGCCCGGTCGGCATGCGACCAGGAAGCAAACTCGTGCTGACAGCAGACACTGAAGACCCGGTGGTGTCATGCGGGGCAAATCATTTTGCTGCGACTCCCACAATCTTTGGAGATTATTTGTAACAAAATGACAAGAAAATAAAATGAGCAGCCGGTCAGCATCCTGAACGTTCGAGTGAATCTCAATGAGCACTCGTGTGGTTGTAACCCTCCCCTCTCCCCCTCCCCCACCGCCGCCGCCGCCAAACCCCCGGTTTACGTCGGGGATGCGTTCCTGAAATGTGCGACGACGACGAATATCGAAACGACGTAAGCCGAAGAAGCGGTTTACAGGGTGGTGGTGGTGGTGGTGATGGTGGTGGTTTTGGTGATGATGGTGGTGGTGATGATGGTGGTGATGGTGGTGATGGTGGTGGTGATGATGATGGTGGTGGTGGTGATGGTGGTGGTGATGGTGGTGGTAGTGGTGATGATGGTGGTGGTGATGATGGTGGTGGTGGTGGTGATGGTGGTGGTGATGGTGGTGGTGGTGGTAGTGGTGGTGATGGTGGTGGTAGTGGTGATGATGGTGGTGGTGGTGATGGTGGTGGTGATGGTGGTGATGGTGGTGGTGATGATGATGGTGGTGGTGGTGGTGATGGTGGTGGTGATGGTGGTGGTGATGGTGGTGATGGTGGTGGTGGTGATGATGATGGTAGTGGTGGTGATGGTGGTGGTGATGGTGGTGGTGATGGTGGTGGTGGTGATGGTGGTGGTGGTGATGGTGGTGGTGGTGATGGTGGTGGTGGTGGTGATGGTGGTGGTGATGGTGGTGATGGTGGTGGTCGTGGTGATGGTGGTGGTGGTGGTGGTGATGGTCATGGTGGTGGTGATGGTGGTGATGGTGATGGTGGTGATGGTGGTGATGATGATGGTGGTGGTGATGGTGGTGATGGTGGTGGTGATGGTGGTGGTGGTGGTAGTGGTGGTGGTAGTGGTGGTGGTGATGGTGGTGGTGGTGATGGTGATGGTGGTGGTGATGGTGGTGATGGTGGTGGTCGTGGTGATGGTGGTGGTGGTGGTGGTGGCGGTGGTGGTGATGGTCATGGTGGTGGTGATGGTGGTGATGGTGGTGATGGTGGTGGTGCTGATGATGATGGTGGTGGTGGTGGTGATGGTGGTGGTGATGGTGGTGGTGGTGACGAAGGGCCGAGAGGCGACGGATAACGTGGGAGGACGGACGACGACACTGCTAGCGACGTGAGCCGTGGAGGTTGAAGCGACGCAAATCCCCTGGCGGTGTTAATGACAAAGTGACGACGTTAATTTACTAAACGGCGTGAACAGGTGACCTCCTCCAAATCGACACCTCCCCTCCATTCATAATAATTAGCGGGTGACGTCACTCCACATGGGGGGGGGGGGGCGAGGCGCCTCCTGCCCCCTCCTCGGCGTCAACTCACAACCCTCACGACAAAGGCAGAACGCTCAGGTCATCACGTGATCTCCGTGACGCTGTTGAGACATCGAAGTAAAAAGGACGTCATGATGAACGCGGGATTATAACCTTTAAATGAAATAGGTCTGTGTCACCGCGCCCTTACAAATTGCACACGAATTGATGCAATGAATATATCACGTCGCAGTCTGCTTTTCACTTGCAAGTTTCAGATTTACTGCAATACACCCGTCCTTGGACGGGCAAAAGGCGAGTTATACTTCATATGCCTGGAGTGGCTACGTGGCTCATAATGGCCATGCCCAAGTCAGCGCTGCCGTGTTCCCTCGGTTCGATTCTCAGTGGCAGCTCGTGTGATTCTTCTGAGTTTCCTGCCACACATCATAATTACATTTGATTTGCGTCTCAATCTTTCCTGCATTAATTTTGCAGCAGGAAAAAAAACATCACAAATATTATTATAATAATTTACATCACTTTAGTCACTCCACTAAATGATCAGGGCCTCGCCACACTCTGATGGTCATGGAAGTTGTTTGACCATACTTCACCACACTGGTCGATGTGGGTTTGTGGACGCGGGGGATTCAGGACTGGTTCAGATATCACTCGACCACTGATGTTGGCTATAGCCAGGAATCCAACTCAGGTCACCCGGTTCATAGTGCACTGGATGAATGACGACCCCACTACCCCCCCCCCTGGTTAACTTATATATTTAATAAATATATTACTGAGGATGTCTTTTTGGTGTTTAGTTTCTTTTGGGTTCGATGGTCGTGGAGGGATAACGCCGATGTTTAACCACAATCCTCCACCACCCGACAGAGCCAATCGAAACAAGTTTTCAGGTCGTGGGCAAATGTGGCCGATTTAATTTGCGGGGGTTTTCAGAAAAAAAACCGGAGGAGGAGGAGGAAATGCTGAGGAGTGAGCAACATTTGGACGCATCTTTTTTCCGTACGGGTTTCGCCGGAGATTCCAGCCAGCATCATCATCAGCACCACGTGTTAACTATAGCTCAGCTCTTGCGTAAGTGGGGAAACTAATTGTGAAACATAATTCATATTGGCCGTGAAGGCCTACGCGTGTGTATATATATACTGGAAATTACAAAAGAGAATGTCGTTAATAATTGGATGAGCTACACGTGGCGAACCACTTCATGTATATTGTATGTTGAGCTTCTTTCGCACCGTACGTAGGTGTAAGGTCACGGTGGAGCGCTGTGTGCCTTACTGAAGTGACTCAGCAGTACAGTCCAGCAGTTTTTCAGCGTCATCTCCCAGGGCCGTTCCCTGACACGACATGAGGATCTGTGTGTATGTGTGTTGAACTTCCTTTGCACCGTACGTAGCCAGCCGTGCTAATCGATCTGCTGCCTGGATGGGTTTCACAAGGGACGTTTCTTGTCTGTATCCACCTTCCCGCGAGTCCAATCGTACTATCAATATCTGGAGACAAAGGGTCCCTATACTTTGGAAATCCCGCAGAGCAGAGACCAGCAGCTGTGGCAGAGAGGTGCTTTCCACGGGGCTTCTCTCCAGAAGCCAACAAAATTCTAGATTTGAAGTTTTCGTGACTGCAATGATTCCATACTCTTTGGTTCTTTCGGTAAAGTCACGTAGGTAAAAAGGAAAAATAAAGTTAATAAAATCACCTTTCGGAGGCAACACATGCTTCCGTCATCAGGTGTAACAAGCACAGCAGAATTACTGTAAAAAAGTAATTTTGCTGTGCTAGTTACATCTGATGACGGAAGTTTGTGTTGCCTCCGAAACGTCGTTATTTGATTAACTTTATTTTTTTATTTTTACCTACGTAACTTTACCGAAAGAACCAAAGAGTAATCCATTAAAAGTCGGCGCGTTTCCCTCTGCACGGGTATAGGTATCGCCCTCTGTTCTTCTTCGTGAAAACACTTTCAGAAGTGAATATTCTGGAGACCTCACGAGACACGTCCGAGAGCACAACGCGGTTACCGGCAACTGACGATGGGGAGTTTTTGTTTTTTAACAGCGCGCTAAGGCTTGCACGCGTTTTGCACACCGCGTTTCTCGCGGTTTTCTGGCCTGCGCTGTTATTTTCCCGTCGCGATGATCGACGTTTCTCACCATTTACACAGCGTCGTTCGATCAATTTTTTTTTATTACAATAAACACTTCATGAATGTCAAAATGTCCACCGCATGCATTGTAACATTTACTACAAACTTGCAACGAAAACCTGGCGACGGCCCTTCCTCGACAATGTGAGCCCATGACGCAGTATGATGTTATTAGGGCGCTTCTTTGATTCGTTTCCTTCGCTTGATTTGTGCTTTTGCACCACTGCCGAATCTCGATCCCCCTCGGCTGCAGCATCACTGTTACATTGCTATCACTGTTACATTGCTTTTATGGCTTTATTTTGGTGATTTTTAGAAGTTTTTTGGTTTGGCCATGTTTGTTTGTTGTAGTACGGAGTTAGACTGATGGCCTTAATATAAGTTGTCTTGTGGTTGTTGTTTGACTTGTATCCCACTGGGATTTTTGCACACAGCGTTGGTGTACGGTGCTTTTTCAGGAATATTTTGATGTTTTTTTCCTGGATTTTCTGTTTGCCCAGTCACATAATCACTTTAAGATGTTTTTCTTGTTCGTGTTTTTATTTTTTGTTTGTTGCGGTTGCACCCGATTCAAGAGCCGAATGGCTCATAGGGCTATACCAAATAAATGAAACTGAAACAAGATGCCACCAACCTCGCCTGGTGTACAGGAGGAGGTCGTGGGTTCGATCCCTACCCTGACGCCTGCTGTGTAGTTGATGTTTGAATGTTTTCCCCGTGATCGCGTGGAATTTTCTCCCGGCCCTCCGGGTTTGACCCTCCACATTTATAATCGGCATCACGCGTTTAGAGTATTTGTCTTCAATATACAAGCCGCTTCGTTGAGCTGTCATTTGTGATGGCCAGGTGGCTTCTTTAAAAAAAGAGGATTTGTACAGCTCAGTGGGCCTTACCTGTTAAAATAAAACATTGTTTCGTTTTAGTCTCCACGCAGAGAGTAATTCTCACCCAGACGCGCGCCGCGTTGCCCCAGACCTTCTCTTTTGCGCCAACGTTTCCCCCTCCCTCGTTCATTCCTCTCCCGTTACCTCGAGCCCAGACAGCCCCCAAGCTCCTCACGCCTCTCCCCCGTAAAATGCCCCTCACCGCTCCACCCCTCCATACTATCGTGGTGCATTGTGGAACTAAACAAATGATCTGGTGACGCTGCTGATGTTGCTGCGCTGGGCAGTTGTGCACAAAGCACAATTAGCAACATTTATAATAATTATAATTTCATTTCATATAGCGTCGTTCGCACAATTGCATCCTACAACGCTGCACATCAATTATCCAGTTCCGTGCAAACAAACTAAAATAAAACCCCACTATTTAGAAGAAAAAAATTAATATGTAAATAACGAGAAAAAAATATCACTTTAAAAGAAAAAAAAATCGCAGAGAAAATACATTTTAATAAATAATTCCGTTCAGTCTCCATACCCCAGACCACAATTCCAACATTTTGCCGGATTTAGGAGAACAACAACAATTAACAACAACTCAACACGTGAGTAAATAACACTGCGTCGACTTAAAAGAGAAAAAATATCATAGGCGACGTTTCGAGCAATGAACCTTCTGAATAGCACATAAAAACTAAACAAAAATGTTTTCCCAGGTAAGGCCCCACTGAGCTACAGTATTTAGCTCTGTTTCAGAAGCGACCTGTCTATCACAATGATAGCTCAACGAGGTTGGCTTCACATCATCACGTGGAAATGTATAGCAGCGGAAAACTCTAAACGCGTGATGTTGATTTTAAATGAGAAGGGAAAACCCAGAGGACCCGGAGACAAATCCACGCGACCACGCAAGAGAGAGAAACACAGACTCCGAATATACGGCAGGCGTCAGAGTTGGGATCGAACCCCCAACCTCATGTATACCGGGCGAGGTGGTTAACATCTCCTAGCCACCGCGGCGCCCACATTGTGGGAGCGCGGTGCCCTGCGACTGCGGAATCTCTCCACTGCTAAGTGGGGATGGCCTCCACCAACTTCCGTGGCAGCTCCCCCCGCCCCAGCAGGGATCGGAGCCACTCTTGACGTTCGCCCGCATCTCCTCGATCTGAAACGCGTTTCCATCTGACGGCGTTGGGTCTCCCGCACGGATGGACAACGGTGGCGACATTTTAAACGGAACAGTTGTGGCCTCTGAGGGGGACATCTTGCGAAGGGATCCGCTTTTAAATGAAAGCAAAAATGTCTTGGGTTCTTCTTCTTCTTCAGATCGCAGCGGTTTGGGTTCCAGAACCCACATAGACGCACATTCCTTGGCCAGTCCGAATTGTGTCACACGTGTGTCACATATTTCACATCGGCAAGGCAATGCCCCCCCCCCATCTCCCCCATCTCCCCCCCGCCCTCCGCTCACTGCGACTCCAGCTCTCGCCTCTCACTCTGCGTCCGTGGCTCCCGGTGGGGGAGCGGTGGCGCAGTGGTGAGCGCACTGCGCCACCAAAAAACTCACCGGCGTCTCGGGGTTCGATTCGCGCACACAGCCGAAAAATCTATGAGGAATCATCAGAACCGCAACCCGGACCTGGGCCTCCGCCAGGTAGACTCAGCCTTAAAATTAGTATCTGGCGCGGTGTGTAAACATCAGCACCGGGGAGACAAAGGCGGCCGGGAGCCAACCCCCTCGTTTGCCATGCCGGCTTTCATCGGTGGTGCTCGCGAACAGAACTTGTCCCACCAGGACTTGTGTGTGTGTTGTGGCTACTGCTGGTGGATCTCTGGTCGACTCGCGCGTGATTCACCATCTCACCCTCCACTCTGACCAGCGGCGCAACTCAGCGTGTGGGCAGCCAGGGGGTGCCTCGCACCCCCCCCCCAACCCGTCCCGCTGGTGGCCAAATCTACGAGTTGGGCCCCCCTTAACAAAACAACTACGGTATTTGTTTTCAACAACAGTGTAAAAGAACAAAGCGACGTATTAAAAACGCGGTTCACATTTATTTTTTTCATGAAAATGCTTTAATAATTTACGTTCCACGATTTATTTATTTTTAAAGTTAATTCGATCAGCGACGGTTGGCGACCGTGCGAGACAAATCAAATATTGGTGGGGGGGGGGGGCCTCTACTGATTGACGCACCCCCATCTGAGCTGACGATGATGTCACTACGCAACTGACTCTGACACAACAGACGTGAACAGCAGATACGCGTGGCGATGCGTGGCTCCCTTGTTGATGATCCTGGTCGATAAAACTGTCGTTTCTGAGCCGTCTCAAATGTGCAGTGGAGATGTATGAATATATATTTATTTATTTTGGGGGTCACATTAACAAGAGACTCATTTTTGTTGTACTGCATTCAGGTGTGTGATGTAACACGTGTTTAGAAACAGGTACCCGCTCAGATTCACGTGATCAGGTTGGGCAGTAGCAGCGTTGATCGCCATTTCCTAACCGAGCAATGGCTGTGTAAAGGCGCAGCCCTGAAATTGCTCGCTCACGCCACTGTTGACCGAAGAGGCTCCACTCGAGGGAGACAGTATTTGGCCTACTCTTCCATGCTGGCCAGACGTTTTTGAATATGTGGGAGTACACACACTCTGCCCCACCACACGCGACTGACAGTGGTGTACCAAATTGTATTGGTGTGAAAAGGAACTTCATAGCTCATCGGATTCTTCCACTATAAATACATTTTCAGATTCTGATATATTGCTGTGTGGACAGAGTTAGATCTCGAAAACTGGCCCATTGTTTCAAATGTCACGCCGGGAAGTAGAATCGGTGATCTCTGGATTGCAAGTCCAGTGTGCTTAACATGATACACATTGCTGCAGCATCTAGCCATCAATTAACTGCCATGAAATGCAGGTTTATTCAGTTAACGCATCTCCCTATTCAAACGGGTGCTGAGTGGTACTCACCTCCATTGGCGGCCCTGAGCTAGCAGTGGCAACTCCACATTCCTATGGACAGGACCCGCCTATTTCAAGGACAACACCCACTTGCAGACATCAGCCGAAGTGGTACTGCCCATTTAAAATGGGAAACACGTCAATTGTGAACTTCATCTCACGTGCCGAGATCATGCATTCATTTTGTGAATTACAGAGACGCAAATTACTTTTAAAACATTGCGTTCTGGGTGTGGCCTCTCAAATACATACTGCTGGAAAACAAAACTCATCAGGTCATGTGCCCGAAACGTCGCCAATCTTTTTTTCAGGCCATCGTGTTGTTAATGGACGTGTTGATTGTTCACCAATGCTAACTCTGCAGCAGCAGCATCACCACCAGACAATGTTCTATAACACTGTGGTGCAGCAACTTCACAGTCTGATAATTCCACGTTCACTTGTTTTTTGAACGTTTCAATGGGATTACATTTCTCACCTAGGATTGTTCTTGAAAATGAGACTCATCCTGCTTTCTCGAGTTCTCGGCTGGTTACACAAAATACACTTTTGTGATAACAAAACGGCAGACCCTGAACGCGTGGTTTATTTTTGATAACATGTTTATTTCTGGCGATCCTCTGACACAATGCACGTTGGATTGTTATGCAATTTCAAGGTAAATATACCATCGTTAAAGCAACACTTGAGTAGACGTGGTTGGACTGCTGAATGGACCAGGCGAGGAATCACCCCCAGTGAGGAGTTCGCATCTGGCTCCAATTCCAAATGGCACACATACCGGAGCCTAAACAGACTGAGAGTGGGTTTCGGCAGATGCAACTCTCTCGTGAAATCATGGGGCTTCTGCGCAACCGAACAATGGTGCTTGTCAGGAGAAGCAAATCATGGATAATCTCACGAGATGCCCTGCAGCACCACAATGCTCTCCTTAAGGTGTGGCCGTGCTAACACCAGAAGCGGTGGCCTGTGCAGAATATTGGGTAAAGACTATATCGGTTGGACATGAGACACGAAGAAGAACACCTCTGAGTACAGTATCAGGAAGACAAAACTCAAACCACATTTAATAACCACGAGGGGAAACATTGAAAATGCCTCCTGTGTTGCCACGTGGCCTGTTTGCCGGTGGGGGGAGGTGGGAGAGCGTCCATCTTCTGACACCGTCTGTGCTCTATCGCAAGAAATTCCGCACAGGAATCTAACCTCTGGGTGCTAAAAAAAAAGTAAAAAAAATCAGAGGTGGTCAAGAGCCCTCACCGCTGGGGGCCACCTTGTAACCGAGTCGAGGGTTTGATCCCTACCACGGTGACCAGAGATGGGGGCGGGGCGGGTTTTAACTGGTTCATTACCAAAGCTCGCGGCCACAGGGCTCTTTCACAAAGTTGGCAGCAGCCTTCGTCCCACGGCGGTGTCGCGTGTGCTCAGTAAAAGTTGCCCAGGGTGCCAGGATAATAAATAACGGGGCCTCCCCCGTCCAAATTCCTCCCCCCCCCCCTCTTCGTAGGCCAGAGGCTGGGCCCTCTCCAATCCGTGTCGTTCGGTGCAGTTGCACCGCCTGCACACTCGCCAGCTACGCCACTGCCCTCGTCACAACAATCATAATTCACGCATTGGGCGTCATGTTGAATTTATTTCGCGCCGCCCCGTGTCATCCGTGCTAATCGTGCCCAGTGGTGCATCACCTAGGACATACCAGGCCTTTTGTCCCGTGTAGCTAATTGAATTTAAAAACGAAAAATTTCTGTCCCTTTGAAGTTTGCATTGCCGGCGATCCACTTCCTGTAAGTGGGTCGATTAACTCAATGGTCATAAGCTACATCTTTGAAAACTTCAGATTCGTTAATTATTAACAACTTTGCCAAATACCCTTGCGGAGTCGAAACTCAACGGCAGGAGGGCCCTGCACGGGGTTGATTGACCGATCCCTGTGCTGATTGCACGTTTAAGATATGTTATCCTACTTGCTGTATTGCCTCCCAACACCTGCGCCGACCCCATTGCCCCAGCACTGCCCCACATGACCCAGGTCACGTGTTTTGGCGTGACCTTCCGTCTCCGCATGATCCGCCAACCCCTGCCCTCACGCCGGTTAACAGGTTACCGCTGCCGCGTTGTCGCTCGGCGCGACGTCCGACGTTTCGCCCCACGTGCCCAGGGGCTGGAATCTTTGCCTTTGCCCTTTTGTGAAACTCGAGGTGAGAGTGGGGGGGGTGGTGCGATTCCATGACCCAGTCTAACCAATGTGCAGACTACTGTACATTTGCTTGTCACGTGAACAGGTAGTCAGAACACTGGGCAGACGAGGCAGGAGCGGTCTCCCTCTCGTGTCTCGTGACCTGAGCGCACACAGGCACACGATGGGGGGGGGTGAGAGAGCGACATGGGGTTCGCTGCGACTACTCAGCACTCACCGTGAGAGCCGGGCCGACGATTATTATTTGAGTCGCCGTGGCTTCGACGATTATCGACGATTCGAGTTTGCGACCTGAAGGGTCGACGCGATCATTTGTCGGTGGTGGTGGGGGCGAGGCGGAGGTGGGGGGAGTCTCAGGCTCCGTCTCGGCGTGTGCCCCTGTACGGGAGGTGATGAGTGGGAGTTGGCCAAGTCGTCGTCATAGTCCTCGGCGCCACTCTCTGGGCGTGGCTTCTCGGGGGTTTCCCGCCTTCGAGAGGCACGAGGTGGAGACGGCCGCCTTCCACAATGGATGACAATCCACTGCCGATAAAACGACAATCATCTCAGCTCTGTATTACAGTTCAGGGTTCTCTCTCTCTCCCTGTATCTCCCTTGGTGTTCCACAGCCGACGTAAGACGCCAAGCTCTACATACAGTATATGGGATGGGCTCTGTTGACTCCCACAACGTGGTGCGTGTTTTATCAACCCCAGAGGTATGATGATGATGGGTTGAATCAACCGCTAACTGGTATTTGAGTGCCTAACCTTTCAAGTTGTGAGTCGAACATTAGTCGGAATAAGCCTTCCGAGCTCCCGTCTATACTGACACACAAAGATAAAGGTCCCCCGTATTGCCTTAACAGACTGTTGGGGCAAGTGCTGTGGTGAGCTGGCAGGCCAGCACGGCATACGAGGGGGTGGGTGGCCAGCACCACACTCGGCCGCCTTTGTCTCCATAAGCGGCTATGTTTTACACACCCGACCCATGGGATTAATTTGAGGCTGAGTCGACTTAGGGGAGGCCCAGGATCGGTTCAGATAATTGTCACCGGGGTTGACCGTGAGTGGGAATCGAACCCTGGTCGCCAGATTCGTATTGCAGCGCGCTAACCGCTACACCACCTCTCCCCCACCAGCAATGACCGCCATTCGCCACGAAGTAGCGGTGACGTCACCACGGCGCTTGTGCCAGGCTATGTGCACGTTAAGGCCACGTGAAGTGTCGAACGCCCACTGGCAGGAGGTCACGGGACAGACCCAATCACCACTACCACCACCACAACTACCACCACCACAACCACCACCACTACCACCACCACCACAACCACCACCACCACTACCACCACCACAACCACCACCATTACCACCACTACCACAACCACCAGCACAACCACCACCACAACCACGACAACCACCACCACTACCACCACAACCACCACCACAACCACCACAACCACCACCACTACCACCACCACAACCACCACCACAACCACCACCACTACCACCACAATCACCACCACAACCACCACCACCTGTAGCAGCAGCCCCAGGGCTATCGCCGGTCCCCGATTTCTTCCATCCAAAGCCTCGTCCAGGTCCCCCCCCCCCCCCTGAATGCGGCACGCGGTATCGTGACGTCACCGGGCATTGGCACCTGAATATGATGATGGTGATTTTGCTTGGCCAATGAAGAGCACACTATCAGAGATCCAGTTATAAACGATTTCGTTGAATTGTTAACCCACCAACTAACTTATTCACTCATCCATTCACCCACTCACTCCCCCATCCACTCCCCCACCCACTCACCCACCTACTCCTACTACTCACCCACTCACTCACCCACCTACTCAACTACTCACCCACCCACTCACCCACCTACTACTCACCCACCCACTCACCCACCTACTCTACTACTCACCCACTCACCCACCTACTCCTACTACTCACCCACTCACTCACCCACCTACTCCTACTACTCACCCACCCACTCACCCACTAACTCCCTCACCCACTCACCCACCTACTCTACTACTCACCCACCCACTCACCCACCTACTCTACTACTCACCCACTCACCCACCTACTCCTACTACTCACCCACTCACTCACCCACCTACTCAACTACACACTCCCCCACCCACTCACCCACCTACTCTACTACTCACCCACCTACTCCTACTACTCACCCACTAACTCCCCCACCCACTCACCCACCTACTCTACTACTCACCCACCCACTCACCCACCTACTCTACTACTCACCCACCTACTCCTTCTACTCACCCACTCACTCACCCACATACTCAACTACACACTCACCCACCTACTCCTTCTACTCACCCACTCACTCACCCACCTACTCAACTACACACTCACCCACTTACTCCCCCACCCACTCACCCACCTACTCTACTACTCACCCACTCACTCACCCACCTACTCCTTCTACTCACCCACCCACTCACCCACCTACTCCTACTACTCACCCACTCACTCACCCACCTACTCAACTACACACTCACCCACTTACTCCCCCACCCACCTACTCTACTACTCATCCACTCACTCACCCACATACTCAACTACACACTCACCCACTTACTCCCCCACCCACCTACTACTACTTTTCACCCACTCATTCACCCACATGCTCAACTACACACTCACCCACTTACTCCCCCACCACTCACCCACCTACTCCTACTACTCATTCACTCACTCACCCACATACTCAACTACCCATTCACTCTCTCACCCACCCATTCACTTACCCACTCACCCACCCACCACCTTCAAATGTATATTCGGGGCAGTGCAGAGTGATGTGACCCATCCATGGTTTGGTGTTGGTAGTCCAGTCGCGCACAGGAGAGGGCCTCTTGTATTCTCCACTCGTGCCTCGGGCAGTATGGTGGTCTTATATGTGGATCCACAGCAGCAGATTAAATATGTAATTTTAGATATTGTTATCCACTCAATTGTCCGTTCAGAAGCAGAGCGGGGATCTCGTCCATTCCTCCTTTAAAGTAGTGAAGGCAGCAGCAATAGCAGCGGAGTATTTACGATGCAGTCGATTGGTTTGGGATTCGTGGCGGTGGTAGTGGTGGTGGCGGCGGCGGCGGTGGTGGTGGTGGTCTGTCTGATCAGAAGTTTGTTGGACCCTACCCTCCGAGAGGGCCTCCCAGGTCTGGTGGTACAGAGAGGCCATCAAGGGGGCCCGTATCACTACGAATGCCGACTGAGTAATCAGGACATACCACGTGTTTGTCTGTCGGGTGTACAGTTACTCACGAACGGCACTTGCCCCCAAAAGTCTGCAAAGGCTACGCTGGGGCATCTTTGGCTTTGTCGGTGTCTACGGAGGTGTGAGGATAGATTTTATATTTTCGAGCAATGTGAATAATGATGCTGGATGCTTCTGCTAAGCAGGCACTGAGACGGCACTGTGGGGTGAGATGTGAATGAGCACATTCATAGGGAGAGAGAGAGAGAGAGTCCCAGGAGGTGCGTCACTGCAGCACAGACGGTCAGACGAAGGGAATTTCGGACTACACGAGAAGGAGCAGCAGCAGCAGAAAAATAGTGACCTCCGATGAGCACGGTTGGCTACGTGCAGCGCGAAAGAAGTTCAGCGTACATACATGCAATACTCAATACATCCGTCAATCACACTGTGTAGCATTACAATAAATATATAATAGCACGCGTTTCACGCAATGGCTCCTTTTTCATAGCACGTACGTAAGAGTTGGAGCAGTACCGGGCTAAGCTCGTGCGGGGTCTGTAGCATGGTGTTATAAAGGGGCCCTAAATTAAAAAAAAACGTAAATATGAAAACACAAAATTTTAACTTTCACAGTAAAGTAATTGCATTTTTTCATTTGCTATACAGACAGATAATATGACAAATCACTAACCTTAAACACCCAGTCGTTCATTTAAGTTGAAGGCAGTATAGTACTATTGTAATAGAGCAAGTGCAGATTCACTGAACCGGAATTGATAGCTTGAAAGAATTTAGCGCGGGGCTTTTTAAAGTGCGGGGCCCGCAGCTACTACACGTGTAGCTACTACACATGTACACATGTAGCTACTACACATGTGTAGCTACTACATATGTAGTAGCTACACATATGTAGCTACTACATATGTACATATGTACTACATATGTAGTAGCTACATATGTAGCTACTACATATGTACATATGTAGTAGCTTCTTCTGCTACGAGGATAATCCGGCACTGAGTTTAAGATCATACTTTACACCATGGGATCTGACAACAAGAAAACATATATACTCATTAACTGTTTCTTTTTAAATGGCCAAATGAATATATAACTAACTGACACACCCTTCAATAATTCAAACATGCATTGCTAAACGAAATCTTTCGTATTAAAATAACTATAAAAGTGTCGCCGGCACACATTGCATGCTGGGTAGATTGGTTGTATTGAGGTAAATGAAACTGCGGTTAGCTGAATGCGCTTTGTGACGGATCCTGGCCCCAATGGTCATCTCAGCGGGGTGAGGGAAGCTACCAAGAAATGCAAGGATCAAAGGTAACGATGTCTCGCAAGACATTTATATTCATGAACCTTGCAAGGAGGGGTGGAGTGTATATATATATACATACAACCACACGCGCACCGCAATCCGGTCACCAGTGAATTAATATGGGGCGCCACGGTGGCTAGGAGATGTTAACTCCCTCGCCTGGTATACAGGAGATCGTTGGTTCAAGTCCCGACCCCGACGCCTGCTGTATATTTGGAGTTTGCGTGTCTCTCTCTCCCCGTGGTCGTGTGGATTTTTATCCGGGTTCTCCGGTTTTTCGCTCCGCATTTAGAATCAACATCACGCGTTCAGAATATTTGGCTGCTGCCATTAATTTCCACACCACTTCGTTGAGCTGTCATTTGTGAAGGCCAGGTCGCTTCTGAAAAAGAGCCACATAGCTCAGTGAGCCTTACCTCGTAAAAGAATTCAAATGGGTTTAAGTTTAATTTTCAAACACGCTCGCGTCTCCCTGCTGAGATGACAATTGGTTGGTGCCCATTTCCAGTGGGGGCCCTGTGCCAAAAGGATGTCGAATCCACATTCCTATGACGGGGACCAGTCTGTACTTTTAGACAATTGCTAGTGTAGCTTCCCAAATAAAGCAGTGTTCACTTTATCAACCCCAGAGAAACGACGATGATGATGATGGCCTGAGTCGACTCCCCAATCAGGATATTAACTTGCGTCCTTTCAAATGTGGCAACATTCAGCGCTGTAGATGCACAACGCATATGTTAGTTTTGTTTATACGTACGTATGTTGAACTTCTTTCGCGCCGTACGTAACCAATCGTGCTCATCGGAGGTGCGGGGGAAGGACAACAAACTAAACACAAAATAGGATGACGGCAATAGTGAGTTTAACACGCAGGCTTTCGCGACCAATATTATCTATATAATACAGGGGGAGTGGGGTTTGAGTTAGATCGCGTAAATATAAATACGTCGTGAAACTTGCCACCACCCAACACAGCCAATTACTAAAGTTTGTCGCGTAAACAAAACATGCCGATCAGTCACACATTTGTGGTGTGCCATGCGACACATAGGATACCAGAGCTTGTGGGAAAGGGTCTGGTGTAAAACGATACAAATCCGCCACTTGCAGAATCTCCGCTGCAGGCCCAACTCCGGAAAACGGAGTGCACTGCTCACTGCGAGGTTTCCAAATGGATTCCCCGTCTGATTGCATGATGCTGACAGCACAACATTAATTAAGGGGGAAAAGGACGCAAGTATTTATATGTTCGTAATAAAGGTTTTTGGGTTAGGTCGCCTAAGTGTAAATGTGTCGTAACCCTCCACCACCCTACACAGCCAGTAAGGTTGGTCACGTAAACAAAACGCGTCAATTAGTTTACTACTTCAGCCCACCGGTGTGTTGCAGAGTAAATCCACAACGTTTGTAATTTGATCACCGTGCCGTTTCGCTTGTAATTACATAAACCGGCATCATCGGGCGGTTTGCCACAATAGTGAAGCAATCCACCTGCTTCCGGTCTTAAATAGAGCGAGATGACGTCATCATTGAACCCATCAGGTGCAGAGATCAGAGGCGGAAAAGGAGGGGGGTTATTGTAATTATATGATAGTTAATTAGCATGTGTTTCCTCTATAAGGAATACAGTTGTGGATCCACAGCAGCTTCCACGCCGCACTAAGCCCGTAGCTGTCAGAGCGGTGAAAATGTTTAGTATTTCTCTCAATTTCAAAAGATTCTCGAATTATTATTATTTTTTAAAGAACTTCCTTGTACGAATGACTTAATCGGATAAAATGTCACTCGTCAGCTACACATTTTAACTGCAGACTCATTTCCATGTTGGGGGGTTAAATCGCGTAACTGTAAACGTGTTGTTAAACCGGCCACCACCCCGACGCAGCCAACGAGTAAGGTTTGTCACGTAAACAAAACGTGCCAAGTCGTCACCTATGGAGAGTGTTGGTCGAGAAAGCCTTACGTGTCAAACTCATTTCCCTTTTTGTGTGAATTCCGAGGAGAAGACCTCAACCCAGGTGCTGGTCATGAGAACGTGAGAGTGCTCCCTGGGCAGATCGGTATCGACTGGGCAACGTCTTCAGGCATCTGGCAGGAAGAGGAGGAAAGAGATGGCGAGGTGTGGTGGCTGACATCGGCGGCGATGACCTCTTGACCTCGCGGTATAAATCGGGTGTCGGTTCAGGTATACGATCCCTTAATTCACGCAATGACGAATGCAAAAAAAAAACAGTTTTCCACCGAATATTGATGGGAAAATGTCCAATCGACTCAGCCCTCCCATGACTAGATAAATAAATATTGTTACGCACAGAACCCTTTCTCAATCCGGATGAAGGCATCTCCATTCCGATGTTCGTCCCGGGGGTTGTTTAGCCATAACTTATCTTGTACTGACACAGCGCCTCTATCCAAGTGGAGGCCCACAACCGGTTGAGGTATCACCACCGACGGTCACCGAGACCTGGGATCAAACCCGGGTCACTGCGCTCGGGGTGCTCAGGGCGCAGTGACCCTCACCGCTGCGCCGCCGCTCCCCCGCCGCGGTAAACATCGCCGGGGGGCTGTCGTCACTGGGGGGCTCGTCCATGGCACTGTGCCCCAGCGGCCTCTGTGCGAATTTGAATTTCATGGCCAACCTACGCGCGGGGCCGCCCCGCGGGGCGGTGACAGCCCTCGGCGGTAGAGCGAGTGGCCCACAACTTGAAGGTTGTGAGTTTAAATCCTGGGTGGGGGTTCCTGGGCTCATCATCCTCCTTGGAGGGGGGGGGGCGGATAAAGTGAGTACTACTTTGTCAGGAAATCTACAGTGGTTGTCCTATGAATAAAACTCGCCCCCGTAATAGGAATGTGGAATTGCCACCACTGGAAGTTCCACTGCGCGGCTGTAAGCAGGAGATTGACACACCAAAACCGTAATGTTCACAACCGACTTTGACTTTTGCTAAACGAAAGTTTGCGGAAAAGGGATCCACCAGAGGAGTCTGAAATGGCAGAGCGCCGTTGCCTGAAGAACGTCGAGCATTCATGAACGTACTGCGTCAATGAATTAACGCATGGTACGCGTGTTGCATAGAGCAGGCGTGCGGATCGCACACAATCCGCTCACGCCAGCGAACGAACGCGATCCGTCACTGCAGCCCAGTTTACAAACTAAAGCCTCAGTCGCGGCCACGCTGAATATTCCACCCCATCCACGCACGTACGCACGCATTGATATGCGTGGAACTTCTGTCGCACCGTACCTAGCCAACTGTGCACATCGGAGGTGCGGCGGAAGGACAACAAACTATGGGCATCTGTCTATGGGTCTCTGTGTGGTGAGTCTGTGGGTCTCTGTGTGGTGAGTCGATGGGTCTCTGTGTGAGTGAGTCTATGGGTCTCTGTGTGATGAGTCTATGGGTCTCTGTGTGATGAGTCTATGGGTCTCTGTGTGATGAGTCTATGGGTCTCTGTGTGAGTGAGTCTATGGGTCTCTGTGTGTTGAGTCTGTGGGTCTCTGTGTGGTGAGTCGATGGGTCTCTGTGTGAGTGAGTCTATGGGTCTCTGTGTGATGAGTCTATGGGTCTCTGTGTGAGTGAGTCTATGGGTCTCTGTGTGTTGAGTCTGTGGGTCTCTGTGTGGTGAGTCTATGGGTCTCTGTGTGATGAGTCTATGGGTCTCTGTGTGATGAGTCTATGGGTCTCTGTGTGATGAGTCTATGGGTCTCTGTGTGATGAATCTATGGGTCTCTGTGTGTTGAGTCTGTGGGTCTCTGTGTGGTGAGTCTATGGGTCTCTGTGTGATAAGTCTATGGGTCTCTGTGTGGTGAGTCTATGGGTCTCTGTGTGATGAGTCTATGGGTCTCTGTGTGGTGAGTCTATGGGTCTCTGTGTGATGAGTTTGTGGATCTCTGTGTGATGAGTCTATGGGTCTCTGTGTGAGTGAGTCTATGGGTCTCTGTGTGTTGAGTCTATGGGTCTCTGTGTGATGAGTCGATGGGTCTCTGTGTGATGAGTCGATGGGTCTCTGTGTGATGAGTCTATGGGTCTCTGTGTGATGAGTCGATGGGTCTCTGTGTGATGAGTCTATGGGTCTCTGTGTGATGAGTCTATGGGTCTCTGTGTGAGTCTATGGGTCTCTGTGTGAATCTGTGGCTTTCTGTGTGAGTCCATGTATGTATGTTGAACTTATTTAGCACCGTACTTAGCCAACCGTGCTCATCAGAGATGCGGGGGGAGCATGCACGCGGCTCTCTGGCCAAAGCACCCAACGCACAATCGCGATGGAAGATCGAGTCTCCTGCCAGGGGTTGACTCAGCCGATCACCAACCAACTTGACCTCTCTCGGATCGATAAAATGCGCACTATTTTAGCGTCGAACGGTGCTCATCCCATGGATGGACTGGTCTCTGCCACATAAATGTGGAATTTCCACCACCGGCTTAGAGCCTCCGAGGCAGAGATCGAACTACACGCTCGCTAGATCAGGGAGTCACTTTGACTAGACTTGAAATGTCATGCGCAACACAACAGAAAATTGACACAGTGTCTCTTACACACGGTGTCTTTTACACACAGTGTATCTTACATACGGTGTCTCTTACACACAGTGTCTCTTACACACAATGTCTCTTACACACAGTGTTTCTTACACACGGTGTACACACAATGTCTCTTACACACGGTGTCTCTCACACACGGTGTCTCTTACACACAATGTCTCTTACACACAGTGTCTCTTACACACAGCGTCTCTTACACACAATGTCTCTTACACACAATGTCTCTTACACACGATGTCTCTTACACACTGTCTCTTACACACAGTGTCTCTTACACACGGTGTCTCTCACACACAATGTCTCTCACACACGGTGTCTCTTACACAAAATGTCTCTTACACACGGTGTCTCTTACACACGGTGTCTCTCACACACAGTGTCTCTTACACACGATCTCTCTTACACACAGTGCCTCTTACACACGGCGTCTCTTACACACGATGTCTCTTACACACAGTGTCTCTTACACACAGTGTCTCTCACACACGGTGTCTCTTATACACAATGTCTCTTACACAAGGTGTCTCTTACACCCAATGTCTCTTACACACGGTGTCTCTTACACAAAATGTCTCTTACACACGGTGTCTCTTACAGAGAGTGTCTCTTACACACAGCGTCTCTTACACACGGTGTCTCTTACACAGTGTCTCTTACACACAGTGTCTCTTACACACAATGTCTCTTACACACAGTGTCTCTTACACACAGTGGCGCTTACACACGGTGTCTCTTACACACAGTGTCTCTTACACACAGTGTCTCTTACACACGGTGTCTGTTACACACGGTGTCTCTTACACACAATGTCTCATACACACGATGTCTCTTACACACAGTGTCTCTTACACACGGTGTCTCTTACCCACGGTGTCTCTTACACACAATGTCTCTTACACACGATGTCTCTTACACACAATGTCTCTCACACACAATGTCTCTTACACACAGTGTCTCTTACACACGGTGTCTGTTACACACGGTGTCTCTTACACACAATGTCTCTTACACACAATGTCTCTCACACACAATGTCTCTTACACACGGTGCCTCTTACACAATGTCTCTTACACACGGTGTCTCTCACACACAGTGTCTCTCACACACAATGTCTATTACACCCAGTGTCTCTCACACACAGTGTCTCTTACACACAATGTCTCTTACACACAATGTCTCTTACATACAGTGTCTCTTACACACGGTGTCTCTTACACACAATGTCTCATACACACTGTGTCTCTTACACACAGTGTCTATTACACCCAGTGTCTCTTACACACGATGTCTCTTACACACAATGTCTCTTACACAAAGTGTCTCTTACACACAATGTCTCTTACACACGGTGTCTCTTACACACAGTGTCTCTTACACACGGTGTCTCTCACACACGGTGTCTCTCACACACAATGTCTCTTACACACAGTGTCTCTTACACACGGTGTCTCTCACACACAGTGTCTCTCACACACAATGTCTCTTACACACGGTGTCTCTCACACACAATGTCTCTTACACACGGTGTCTCCTACACACAGTGTCTCTTACACACAATGTCTCTTACACACAGTGTCTCTTACACACGGTGTCTCTTACACACAATGTCTCTTACACACAGCGTCTCTTACACACAGTGTCTCTTCCAGACAATGTCTCTTACACACGGTGTCTCTTACACACAATGTCTCTTACACACAATGTCTCTTACACAAGATGTCTCTTACACACGGTGTCTCTTACACACGGTGTCTCTCACACACACTGTCTCTTACACACGGTGTCTCTTACACACAATGTCTCTTACACACAGTGTCTCGTACACACAGTGTCTCTTACACACAGTGTCTCTTACACACAGTGTCTCTTACACACGGTGTCTCTTACACACAATGTCTCTTACACACAATGTCTCTTACACACGGTGTCTCTTACACACAATGTCTCTTACACAGTGTCTCTTACACACAATGTCTCTTACACACAGTGTCTCTTACACACAATGTCTCTTACACACGGTGTCTCTTACACACGGTGTCTCTTACACACGGTGTCTCTTACACACGGTGTCTCTTACCCACAGTGTCTTTTACACACAATGTCTCTTACACACAGTGTCTCGTACACACAGTGTCTCTTACACACGGTGTCTCTTACACACAGTGTCTCTTACACACGGTGTCTCTTACACACAATATCTCTTACACACGGTGTCTCTTACACACAGTGTCTCTTACACACAATGTATCTTACACGCGGTGTCTCTTACACACAGTGTCTCCTACACACAGTGTATCTTACACACGGTGTCTCTTATACACGGTGTCTCTTACGCACGGTGTCTCTTACACACGGTGGCTCTTACACACGGTGTCTCTCACACACAATGTCTCTTAACACAATGTCTCTTACACACGGTGTCTCTTACACACAGTGTCTCTCACACACAGTGTCTCTTACACACGATCTCTCTTACACACAGTGCCTCTTACACACGGCGTCTCTTACACACGATGTCTCTTACACACAGTGTCTCTTACACACAGTGTCTCTCACACACGGTGTCTCTTATACACAATGTCTCTTACACAAGGTGTCTCTTACACCCAATGTCTCTTACACACGGTGTCTCTTACACAAAATGTCTCTTACACACGGTGTCTCTTACAGAGAGTGTCTCTTACACACAGCGTCTCTTACACACGGTGTCTCTTACACAGTGTCTCTTACACACAGTGTCTCTTACACACAATGTCTCTTACACACAGTGTCTCTTACACACAGTGGCGCTTACACACGGTGTCTCTTACACACAGTGTCTCTTACACACAGTGTCTCTTACACACGGTGTCTGTTACAGACGGTGTCTCTTACACACAATGTCTCATACACACGATGTCTCTTACACACAGTGTCTCTTACACACGGTGTCTCTTACCCACGGTGTCTCTTACACACAATGTCTCTTACACACAATGTCTCTTACACACAATGTCTCTCACACACAATGTCTCTTACACACAGTGTCTCTTACACACGGTGTCTGTTACACACGGTGTCTCTTACACACAATGTCTCTTACACACAATGTCTCTCACACACAATGTCTCTTACACACGGTGCCTCTTACACAATGTCTCTTACACACGGTGTCTCTCACACACAGTGTCTCTCACACACAATGTCTATTACACCCAGTGTCTCTCACACACAGTGTCTCTTACACACAATGTCTCTTACACACAATGTCTCTTACACACAGTGTCTCTTACACACGGTGTCTCTTACACACAGTGTCTCTTACACACGGTGTCTCTTACACACAATATCTCTTACACACGGTGTCTCTTACACACAGTGTCTCTTACACACAATGTATCTTACACGCGGTGTCTCTTACACACAGTGTCTCCTACACACAGTGTATCTTACACACGGTGTTTCTTATACACGGTGTCTCTTACGCACGGTGTCTCTTACACACGGTGGCTCTTACACACGGTGTCTCTCACACACAATGTCTCTTAACACAATGTCTCTTACACACGGTGTCTCTTACACAGTGTCTCTTACACACAGTGTCTCTTACACACAATGTCTCTTACACACAGTGTCTCTTACACACAGTGGCGCTTACACACGGTGTCTCTTACACACAGTGTCTCTTACACACAGTGTCTCTTACACACGGTGTCTGTTACAGACGGTGTCTCTTACACACAATGTCTCATACACACGATGTCTCTTACACACAGTGTCTCTTACACACGGTGTCTCTTACCCACGGTGTCTCTTACACACAATGTCTCTTACACACAATGTCTCTTACACACAATGTCTCTCACACACAATGTCTCTTACACACGGTGTCTGTTACACACGGTGTCTCTTACACACAATGTCTCTTACACACAATGTCTCTCACACACAATGTCTCTTACACACGGTGCCTCTTACACAATGTCTCTTACACACGGTGTCTCTCACACACAGTGTCTCTCACACACAATGTCTATTACACCCAGTGTCTCTCACACACAGTGTCTCTTACACACAATGTCTCTTACACACAATGTCTCTTACACACAGTGTCTCTTACACACGGTGTCTCTTACACACAGTGTCTCTTACACACGGTGTCTCTTACACACAATATCTCTTACACACGGTGTCTCTTACACACAGTGTCTCTTACACACAATGTATCTTACACGCGGTGTCTCTTACACACAGTGTCTCCTACACACAGTGTATCTTACACACGGTGTTTCTTATACACGGTGTCTCTTACGCACGGTGTCTCTTACACACGGTGGCTCTTACACACGGTGTCTCTCACACACAATGTCTCTTAACACAATGTCTCTTACACACGGTGTCTCTTACACACAGTGTCTCTCACACACAGTGTCTCTTACACACGATCTCTCTTACACACAGTGCCTCTTACACACGGCGTCTCTTACACACGATGTCTCTTACACACAGTGTCTCTTACACACAGTGTCTCTCACACACGGTGTCTCTTATACACAATGTCTCTTACACAAGGTGTCTCTTACACCCAATGTCTCTTACACACGGTGTCTCTTACACAAAATGTCTCTTACACACGGTGTCTCTTACAGAGAGTGTCTCTTACACACAGCGTCTCTTACACACGGTGTCTCTTACACAGTGTCTCTTACACACAGTGTCTCTTACACACAATGTCTCTTACACACAGTGTCTCTTACACACAGTGGCGCTTACACACGGTGTCTCTTACACACAGTGTCTCTTACACACAGTGTCTCTTACACACGGTGTCTGTTACACACGGTGTCTCTTACACACAATGTCTCATACACACGATGTCTCTTACACACAGTGTCTCTTACACACGGTGTCTCTTACCCACGGTGTCTCTTACACACAATGTCTCTTACACACAATGTCTCTTACACACAATGTCTCTCACACACAATGTCTCTTACACACAGTGTCTCTTACACACGGTGTCTGTTACACACGGTGTCTCTTACACACAATGTCTCTTACACACAATGTCTCTCACACACAATGTCTCTTACACACGGTGCCTCTTACACAATGTCTCTTACACACGGTGTCTCTCACACACAGTGTCTCTCACACACAATGTCTATTACACCCAGTGTCTCTCACACACAGTGTCTCTTACACACAATGTCTCTTACACACAATGTCTCTTACACACAGTGTCTCTTACACACGGTGTCTCTTACACACAATGTCTCATACACACTGTGTCTCTTACACACAGTGTCTATTACACCCAGTGTCTCTTACACACGATGTCTCTTACACACAATGTCTCTTACACAAAGTGTCTCTTACACACAATGTCTCTTACACACGGTGTCTCTTACACACAGTGTCTCTTACACACGGTGTCTCTCACACACGGTGTCTCTCACACACAATGTCTCTTACACACAGTGTCTCTTACACACGGTGTCTCTCACACACAGTGTCTCTCACACACAATGTCTCTTACACACGGTGTCTCTCACACACAATGTCTCTTACACACGGTGTCTCCTACACACAGTGTCTCTTACACACAATGTCTCTTACACACAGTGTCTCTTACACACGGTGTCTCTTACACACAATGTCTCTTACACACAGCGTCTCTTACACACAGTGTCTCTTCCACACAATGTCTCTTACACACGGTGTCTCTTACACACAATGTCTCTTACACACAATGTCTCTTACACAAGATGTCTCTTACACACGGTGTCTCTTACACACGGTGTCTCTCACACACACTGTCTCTTACACACGGTGTCTCTTACACACAATGTCTCTTACACACAGTGTCTCGTACACACAGTGTCTCTTACACACAGTGTCTCTTACACACAGTGTCTCTTACACACAATGTCTCTTACACACAATGTCTCTTACACACGGTGTCTCTTACACACAATGTCTCTTACACAGTGTCTCTTACACACAATGTCTCTTACACACAGTGTCTCTTACACACAATGTCTCTTACACACGGTGTCTCTTACACACGGTGTCTCTTACACACGGTGTCTCTTACACACGGTGTCTCTTACCCACAGTGTCTTTTACACACAATGTCTCTTACACACAGTGTCTCGTACACACAGTGTCTCTTACACACGGTGTCTCTTACACACAGTGTCTCTTACACACGGTGTCTCTTACACACAATATCTCTTACACACGGTGTCTCTTACACACAGTGTCTCTTACACACAATGTATCTTACACGCGGTGTCTCTTACACACAGTGTCTCCTACACACAGTGTATCTTACACACGGTGTCTCTTATACACGGTGTCTCTTACGCACGGTGTCTCTTACACACGGTGGCTCTTACACACGGTGTCTCTCACACACAATGTCTCTTAACACAATGTCTCTTACACACGGTGTCTCTTACACACAGTGTCTCTTACACACGGTGTCTCTTACACACGGTGTGTCTTACACACAATGTCTCTTAACACAATGTCTCTTACACACGGTGTGTCTTACACACGGTGTCTCTTACACACGGTGTGTCTTACACACAATGTATCTTACACAGTGTCTCTTACATACGATGTCTCTTACACAGTGTCTCTTACACACGGTGTCTCTTACACACAATGTCTCTTACACACGGCGTCTCTTACACAGTGTCTCTTACACACGGCGTCTCTTACACAGTGTCTCTTACACACGGTGTCTCTTACACACAATGTATCTTACACACGGTGTCTCTTACACACGGTGTCTCTTACACACAGCGTCTCTCACACACAGCGTATTTTACACGCGATGTCTCTTACACACAGTGTCTCTTACACACAGCGTCTCTCACACACAGCGTCTTTTACACACAATGTCTCTTACACACGGTGTCTCTTACACACGGTGTCTCTTACACACAATGTCTCTCACACACAATGTCTCTTACACACGGTGTCTCTTACACACAGTGTCTCTTACACACAGTGTCTCTTACACACAGTGTCTCTTATGCAATCACGCAACACGACATCGCTTACACAATTCCACAACGCAGCTTAAAATAAACACCACATAATTTTACTCACACTAACACAAGACAAAGATCCCCGTATAGCCTTAACAGACTGCAGGAGCAAGTGCTGTTAGCAAGCGCCTATGAAGGCCAGCACAGGACACGAAGGGGTTGGTTGCCCTGCACCACGCCTTTGTCTCTCTAGTGGCGATGTTTACACATCACACCAGGTACTCATTTTGAGGCTGAGTCGACCTAGGGGAAGCTCAGGACCGGTTCAAATAATCGTCACCGGTGTTGGCCGTGAGCGGCAATCGAACTCGAGTCTCCAGGTTCGTAGCGCAGTGCGCTGACCGCTACGCCGCCGCTCCCCACACACTCACAGCACACAGCACAATAATACCCCTTGCACAATGATGACACGACGTGGTACGATGCGCTCTGTCCGTGACGCCTGAAGCGGCTCGCGATCCCGGAGGTTTGTGCCTTCCAATTCGTTTGACCTGTGCCAGAGGGCAGGGGCTGAACTCCGCGTTCCTTCCCTCCCCGGGGTTCTGATATCACACGAGGTTACCACCGTAAGCACGCGGTGCTGAGGCCAACCGCGGCTGCGCTATGGGGAGACTCCGCTCCCCCGAGGCGTTTGTGCGCATGCACACATCGCCAGAGCCCGGGGACTCCTCCCGGCGCAGCCGATTAGCGCGGTTGGCTGCGTACGGTGCGAAAGAAGTTCAACACACAGAATACACACTTCCTCCCGCTCCTATGATTAGCGCGGTTGGCTGCGTACGGTGCGAAAGAAGTTCAACACACAGAATACATGTTTACATCCCCCGCGCCTCCGATGAGCACGATTGGCTACGTACGGTGCGAAAGAAGTTCAACGTACACGCAGCCACTCAGCTGGGGGGGGGGGGGAGCCGGCGACTCTACCCCCCCCCCCCCGCACACTCCCCACCGCGGTCAGCAAGAGGAGGCGTGAGAGTCTGTTTAGGGCAGTGCCACGTCGCAGTTCGGGGGGGGGGGGGCTGCCCCCCACGGACGACCCTGCAAAGGCAGAGCGAACCTGAGAGAGTTGCGGGGGTGGTCGCGTAGTGGACCCAGCAGCTGGGAGCAGCTGGGAGCCTCCTCCCGCAAGGCGCCCAGCAGCTGGGAGCAGCTGGGAGTAGCTGGGAGCAGCTGGGAGCCTCCTCCCGCAAGGCGCCCAGCAGCTGGGAGCAGCTGGGAGCCTCCTCCCGCAAGGCGCCCAGCGGCTCGTGGCTTCAGCGAGAGAGGAGTGCGGGGAGGCGCTGCAGGGCCAGGAGGAGTTATTACCCCAAGAAGTGACTCCCACCCACCCACTCTCCCCTCTCTCGCTCTGCCACTCCATACGCGTATTGGATGTGTGAATGATGTTGGGAGGGGGGAGGAAGAGGGAGTGATGGCGCAGCGGTTAGCGCGCTGCGCTACGAGACCGGTGCCGCGAGGTTTGATTCGTGCTCACGGCCAACACCGGTGACGATGATATGGACCTGTCCTGGACCTCCCCGAGGTCGACTCGGCCTCAAACAACTATCTGGTGTGATGTGTAAACATCGCCACTGGAGAGACAAAGGCGGTCGGGCGTGGTGCTGACCACCCACCCCCTCGTGTGCCGTGCCGGCCTTCATAGGTGCTCGCTAACAGCGCATGCTACAACAGTCTGTTCAGGCTATAGGGGGGTCTTTTTCTTTTGTCTTGTGTATCTGAGTGAGTGTGTCTGTGTGAGTGAGTGTGTCTGTGTGTGAGCGAGTGTGTCTGTGTGTGAACGAGTGTGTCTGTGTGTGAGTGTGTCTGTGTGTGAGCGAGTGTGTCTGTGTGTGATCGAGTGTGTCTGTGTGTGAGCGAGTGTGTCTGTGTGTGAGCGAGTGTGTCTGTGTGTGAGTGTGTCTGTGTGTGAGTGTGTCTGTGTGAGTGAGTATGTCTGTGTGTGAGTGTGTCTGTGTGTGAGCGAGTGTGTTTGTGTGTGAGTGAGTGTATCTGTGTAGGTGCTCGCTAACAGCACTTGCCCCTACAGTCTGTTAAGGCTATATGGGGGATCTTTGTCTTTGTCTTTGTATCTGTGTGAGTGTGTCTGTGTGAGTGAGTGTGTCTGTGTGAGTGAGTGTGTCTGTGTGTGAGTGTGTCTGTGTGAGTGTGTGTCTGTGTATTTGTGTGTCTGTGTGAGTGAGCGTATCTGTGTATGTGAGTGAGTGTGTATCTGTCTGTGAGTGTGGTGGTGCCGGACGGGCAACGTTGTCGTGGACAGTGTTGTGGGGGGGAGGGTCAATTCCGATTGGCCTTTCCTCTCTGTGACCACCACAGCGGCTAAATGGGGGCTCTGGACGGGTGCGAGGGGCTGGTAACCCCTCCACCTTCAATAAATTACCACTAAACCACGTGAAAAATATCTAATTAATAAGCTTGTGCCGGAGGTTCTGGGGGAACAGGAATCTATGACGTCTCCTGGCCAAACCCCATCTAGCAGAGCCAGGAGATTGAATATTTACCCTCGGGGCTCCTCCAGAAACAACGAAAAGCCACTATGGATGGCCACGTGGAATGTTCGAACGCTCACTGCGGAGGAGAGGCTGCCACTCCTCTGTCGGGAGCTGGATCGGTACCGCCTGGATCTCTGTGGCATTCAGGAGGTCCGGTGGACCGGCTCTGGCTCCTGCCACCATGAGGGGTGGACAGTCCTCTACTCGGAGCAGGAGACGGCCAAACAACAGGGTGTGGCTCTTCTTCTAAACAAAAGAATGAAGGGGACGTGGGAGCGTGGTGGTGAGGTGTGGGAAGCTGTAAGCCCCAGGCTACTTTGGGCTCGCCTTCCCATCAACCGGAGGCGAGGAGTGGTGGTCGTGGTTACTTATGCCCTCACCGAAGACGAACATCCGTGGAGGGATGCAGGCAAGGCCGATTAGTCAGATGCCTTCTATGACCTCCTGTCACAGGTGCTGGCTAAAGTGGCCCCTCGGGATAGAGTCATCTTGTTGGGTGACTTCAATGCCCGAGTTGGTCATGATGCTGGCACCTGGTCTGGAGTGATTGGAAGGCATGAGCCAGATCAGCTCAATAACAACGGTAGGAGGCTGCTAGATTTTTGTGCAGCGCATGAGCTTGTAATTACCAACATGCTGTTCCGGCATCGGCGCATCCACACATCATCATGGATGCATGCCGGGTCCAAGCAAGAACATCTGCTGGACTACATAGTGACGGACCAGTGGATGCGAGCCCATGTCCTTGACACCAGGACCTACTGTGGAGCTGATCTGCCCTCTGACCATCGACTTCTCATCTGTAAGATGTGCCTGCCATTCTTCCACTCCGGTGGTGAGTGTACACCCAGGACCCCATTCCAACCTAAGGTGGCCTGGTATCAGCTAGCTGATGGACGTTGCAAGCGAGAATTTCATCATCACTTGCGGCTGGGGTTGGCATCGTCCCCCACTCCTCCTGATGTCGAGGGTAAATGGGCGAGGTTTAGGACTGTGACTCATGCAGCTGCAATGGCTGCTTTGGGTACGCGGTCCAGACCTCACCAGGCCCGAGTACAGGCGTTCAGGATGGTTGAGAAAAAGCGACAGGCCCACTGTCATCGGTTACAGCATCCCACGTCAGAGAATGAGGAGGCTTACCGCAGCCTTCGTTCGGAGGTTCGGAGAGCCGTGAGGCGCTGCAAGGATGGGTGGTGGTCGCGGGTTGCTGAGGAGATGGAGTCTGCCTCAGTGGCCCGTGATCACAAATCTCTATTTAACTCCATCAAAAAAGTAACCTGCAGCGCCACACCTATTACCATCATTAGGGGAAAAAACGGTGATCCAATCTCCGACCCCCAGGAACAGGTTTGCAGATTTTCTGAGCATTTCTGTGAGGTCCTGGGGGAGGGAAAATCCCTCAGCCAGGAAAACATCGTGGCACAAAGTGAGGATGACCCTGCTGAGGCTGCGGTGCCTCAAATATTGGAAGAAGTCACCCCCTGTGAGTGGCTGGCTGAGGTGCCATCTGTTGAGGACGTACTGAAGGCGATCCGGACTCTGAGACCAGGAAACGCAGCGGGCAGAGATGATCTCCCAAGCGAAATGCTGAGGGAGGGTGGCGTTTGTGCACAGACTGCCCTATATGACATCATAACAACAGTCTGGACCACTGGACGGGTTCCGCAGGATTGGAAGGATGCCCTGGTGGTCCCCCTTTTTAAGAAGGGGGACCGCACAGACTGTAACAACTACAGGGGCATCTCACTCCTCAGTGTGCCGGGAAAGGTCCTGGCAAGGATTATTCAGCATCGCCTTGCCAGGCACGCTGAGGAGAGGCTTGCGGAGCCCCAATGTGGTTTCAGGAAAGGGCGGTCCTGCACAGATGCCATATTTTCTGTCCGTCTGCTACAGCAGAGGTGTAGGGAATTCCAACAAGACCTACATCTCTGCTTTATTGACCTGGTCAAGGCCTATGATACCATCAGTAGGCCTGGGCTCTGGGTCGTTCTTCGTGCTTTTGGAGTACCTGACCCTCTGCTCACGATCATTAAGGACCTTCATGATGGTGAGCGGGCCCGGGTAAAACTACGTGGCCGGGAGTCAGAGCCATTCCCTGTACACCTTGGGGTGCGACAGGGATGTCCTCTGGCTCCCACATTATTTAACATCTATTTTGACCACGTAGTTCGTGAAGCCTTCAATAGCTGTACCGGGGGAATCTCCATATGGTACAGATATAATGGGAGGCTAATCGATGCCCGGGTGCGGTCAAGGGATGGCTCCCTATTGCTCAACCACGTTATGTATGCTGATGACTTGGTAATAGCTGCTCAGTCAGAGGAGGAGTTGGAGACGCTGCTGCTGAGACTGGAGCGTGCCACTAAGAGGTGGGGCCTTACCATCAGCCCCACCAAAACTAAGCACCTGCCTGGGTATTTTGTACCATCGGACACTCCACCCCCACAACTCCCAATCGGTGATGGGGCAGTTGTGGAGAGAGTGGAGAGTTTCCCATACCTGGGCAGTGTGCTTATGACTGGCTCCAGTTTAACAGCAGAGGTCTCACTCCGAATCAGTCGAGCGGCAATATCTTTTCATCGGTTGCGTAACGCTGTGTGGAAGCTACCTGGTCTGTCGCTCCGCACTAAACTTCAGGTCTTCTCGGCCACGGTCATTCCCTCCCTTCTCTACGCTTGCGAAACGTGGACCCCCCTAATGGAACATCTTCGCCGGTTAGAAACATTTAGGCTGGCCTGCCTACGATCCATCCTGGGTTTAACCAGACTGGATTGTGTGAGGAGCTCACAAATCCTTGAAAGATCTGGGCAGGGTCCCATCGGTGAGCTCCTCTGGCAGGCAAGGCTGCGATGGCTGGGTCATGTAGCCCGCATGCCCAGCCACCGCATGCCGAAACAGCTTTTGTTTGGCCGGATTGAGGGGGCTAAGCGGGCGCGGCACGGGCTAGAGAAGAGATGGAGTGATGTGGTACAGGAGGACGTGGAGCTGAGTGGACTTGCCGATGACTGGTACCAGCGGTGTCAAGATCGGCCTCTGTGGAGGAGGCTCGTGAAGGATGCTACTGGGCAGTTGGAGGCAGTCGCCCTCCAACAACAACGGAGGGCGGAGGAGCGACGCTCACAACAGCGAGCGGAGCGCCGGGTGGCTAAAGCACAGCAGGTTGGCACAGTAGGGGGCACAGGTGGTGCATCAGCCAGTCATCTCAGTCAGTCGACCCGTGGCACCTGGGTCTGCCCCGTGACCTCCTGCCAGCGGGCGTTCGACACTTCACGTGGCCTCAGGGTGCACATAGCCTGGCACAAGCGTCGTGGTGACGTCACCGCCACTTAGTGGCGAATGGCGGTTGTTGTTGTTGTATTTGTGTGTGTATGTGTGTATGTGTATGTATGTGTGTGTATGTGTGTGAGTGTATGTATGTTTGTGTGTGTATGTGTGTGTGTATGTGTGTGTATGTGTGTGTATGTGTATGTATGTGTGTATGTGTGTGTATGTATGAGTGTGTGTGTATGTGTATCTGTATGTGTGTGTATGTGTGTGTGTATATGTGTGTATGTGTGTGTATGTATGTATGTGTGTATGTATGTGTGTGTATGTGTATCTGTATGTGTGTATGTGTATGAGTGTGTGTGTATGTGTGTGTGTGTGTATGTGTATCTGTATGTGTGTGTATGTGTGAGTGTGCGCGTGCTATGTTTCTAGGAAGTCGCTGCCACGTGGCAGTCGGTGCATTCCTTCTGCTTGGCGGTCTGAAGTTGCTCTCGGAAGTCTGCGGGTCCCGCGGATGGGGCGGGGGGCGGTGCTGAGCTGTACTCGGGCCTCGGAAATTCCGAGTTCAATACCCAGACAGGGTTCATGCCCAAAATGGCAAAAAAACACCGCTTTCCCCCCCGTTGAGTTCTGGGCCTCTCCTATGTCGGCTCAGCCTTAAACCCCGGCGTCTCGGGGTTCGATTCGCGCACACAGCCACAAATCCGTGAGGAATATCAGAACCCCAACCCGGACCTGGGCCTCCACCAGGTAGACTCAGCCTTAAAATTAGTGTCTGGCGTGGTTTGTGAACATCAGCACTGGGGGATACAAAGGCGGCCGAGCATGGTTTTTTGGTCATAATAACACCTCACGTGACAACGCGGACTTAAATAGGCAGTCGCGAACAGCACTTGCCCTAACAATATCTAATATATACTGTAATCTATTTATGGAGCGGTGGCGCAGTGATGAGCACACTATCAAGTCAACCCAGCCACCTGAGTTTCATTTCCAGGCACGGTTAACATCGGTGGCGAGTGAGATCGAAACGAGTCCCAGGAGCCCGCCTTCCCCAACCCGCAATGACCAACGTGGTGAAGTATGGTCAAACAAAACCCATGATTGACACGATATCGGAAGGCCTTCGTCAGCAGTGTATTGACAGAGGCTGTGATGCCCTCCCCGAGTGAGAGGAGCCCATTGGTTGGAAGCGTCTCTTTCTCAAAGGAATCCTCAGCCATCTAAAGACTCCAACTGATAGAATCTTTGCTCTTGTAGGTGTATATGTGTAGTGACTGTGCTTGTCACTGTATGGTGCCGGGGCTTGCGAAGCCCGGGTTATGGGATGTAGTACCACCAGCCCTAGTGGGGCTTGGGTGAGCGCTGGTTAGCGCGGAGGCACCGCGGGCAGTGTGTGGTGCGGGCTCCCGGTGAGGAGCGAGAGGGAGCGTCAGCCAGCCAGGGTTACCTTGGGGCATGATACGCTGGTTGACCTGCTGTCACGTGACCAGATGATATTGGAGAGAGGCCACCAGTGGACGGGGCCGTGGGGCGGTCACGTGGTCCAAAGGAGCTCTCGGGAACCAAAGGAGCTCGAGAGACCTGGAAGGTGGGCGGGGCGAAGGGCGGAGCCAGCCCCAGCCCAGGGGGATATAACGGGGGCCCCGTAAGGAGCTCGAGGTTCTTCGTGTGCTGGTGTGAAGAAGATCCACGTCGGGGAGAAGAAGCCTCTAGCCACGCGGTCCGGGACCCAGCTCGCGGTCCGGGCCGGGATAGCGAACCGTGTCTAGTTCTGCCGTAGCGTGGTGAGATGGGCATTCGAGACCCGAGTGTAGATCCTGTTGTGTTGTGTGTTAATGTGTAATAAATAATGTTGCTCCCAAGATAACGTCTGCGACTCAGTTGGACTCACTACAACTAGTGTCGAAAGTGGCCAACTTGCTAGGCTGTAGCTAGCGGTAGACGAGTTATATCTACACGTCGGCATGGGTCAGCCCGATGGTGGTATCACATGCATGAGGATCGTCGCAGCTATCAAGGGGTAAAACGTCCGCTGCTGCCACGACAGAGGGAGGCAGTCCCGCATCAGCCAGCTTACAGCACCCCGCACCCATGAGACAAGCACACCCGTCACTCGGTGGCAATCGAGACAGCGCATCCGCATTAATGTGACGAGCACCCTTCTGGTAGGAAACTTTAAATGAGTAGTCCTGAAGGACTTCCAGCCAGTGGGAGAGCTGGCCGGATGGCTGTTCGATACGCAGCGCGTACTGGAGAGCCGCATGGTCTGTGCGTACCTCGAAGCTCCTGCCATAGAGGTACAGACGATACTGTTGCACGAAGACCACGATAGCCAGCAATTCTCTGCGCCTCACGCAGTAGCGCTGCTCGGCTGGGGATAATACCCTGCTGCCATACACGACCACGCTCTCCACCCCATTCACAACCTATGATAACACGCTGCCAATTCTGGTATTACTGGCATCCGTGTCCAGGACAAAGGGCAATGAAAAATCTGGGTATCAAAGGGGAGGTGCGTTGACCAGGCCGTCCCGAAGCGCAACAAGCACAGCCTCCTCCTCACCCCATCGAAACTTTCGCCCCTTGGCTGTAAGAATGTGGAGATGTTTTGCGATAGTGGCGAATCCGGGCACAAAACGGCGATAGTAAGAGGCGAACCCAATAAAACTACAAACTTAACCCACTGACTTCGGGGTCGGCCATGTGCGTACAGACGCAGTCTTATCTGGGTCAGTTGCTATCGCCGACTCATTGACAATGAGCCCCAGGTACCGAACAGACCTTTGCAGCAGATTACATTTCTGCAGCTTGATTTTTAGGTTCCTGCCCGCATTTTAAGAAAAACTGCTCGTAAACGTTGAAAATGCTTCTCGAATGTATGGCCAAAAACAGTTACATCATCCAAGTAAGTCAAACAGGAGTCCCATTGGAGCCCTGCCAACACCAGCTCTATGAGCCGTTGGGACGTGGCTGGAGCCGAGTGGAGACCCATCGGGAGCCGATTAAACTCAAACATCCCCTGTGGTGTACGAAACGCAGTTTTGGGTTCTGAGGTCTCATCTAGAGGCAACTGCCAGAACCCCGACAGCAAGTAACGTGTTTTAAAAAAACGCGTCCCCGACGGAGCATCCAACAAGTCATCCATTCGCGGGAGCGGGTACGCGTCAGCCACGGAGATCTTATTTAACTTGCGGAAATCAACACAAAACCGCAAACTCCCACCATGTTTCTTGACAAGGACTTTGGGAGCTCCCCATGGACTGTTAGATGGAGAAATAATTTCAGCGGCCAACATTTCATCGACCGCCTGACGGACATAGTCCTTCTCTTTGGGGCTCAATCTGTATGGATTCTGATGAATGGGGACGGTGTCACCCATATTGATGTGGTGACGTAAGAGAGTCGTGCGGCCAATGTCATATTTACCCCGATTAAAAACGTCGTAAAACTCCCGTAAAAGTGCACGCAACTCAGCCCTCTGAGCGTCCGACAAATCAGGGTTCTCGGAGCAGAGTGTGTCCATCCACTTTTCATCACCCCTCTGCCCCTGCTCCGTAGCCGTCACGAGCCCCACCTCACCAACGATGTTTGTGTCATAAGTCGCGGGCGATGCATGGGCTAAAATAGTGCCCGCCTGTATGACATACATGTCCAACCCCGCGTTTAGGACCTGAATAAACGGTTAATGGTCATTGGACACCAATGTCTGAGCCCCCACTAGTGTAAAACCCCGGACTGCTTTATTCGAGGGTCCCAATAGGATTCTTCCCGCGGTTGCTTCCCGGTTGAGCTGCTTCGCAGTCGTAAGGGCACAAGCATCTGCGCACCGGAGGGAATTGTAACCATTCTGCTCGCCAGCGCTTGGACCATGGCGTTAGCCATGTGCAACCGAGTCGGGAAGGATAGAAACGCCATTCAGCAGCCTGATGGCAACTCGATACACCCCTGGTCTACCAGGATTTTCAGAGGCATTTTCCCGAAGAAATCAGTTCCCAGTAGACAGGGTACAGCCAGGGATGTGACACTAGTACCGGCCCTGTCAACTGGATGTTACCGATGCACACTGTCGCCTATATCTGGCCAATTATTCCAAACGACCCGCCATTTGTGGCAAAGCACAGAATTTTGACAGGGCGAAGGGTACAAGAATTTTGTGGCAGGATATTCAAAATCAACTCGGAAATTATGGTAGCGGATGCTCCGGTGTCGATGAGCACCCGTATCTCAACCCTTTCTATTGTGCCAATAATGGCCGACGATCATGCTGCTGCGGCGACAACACAGTGGGACAACTTTGACCACTGACCACGATGGTGTGCCCAGCTATCTCCCGGCAAAACCCGACTCCCACGCTCCGCGGGCCGACAAGAATGTGCAATGCAAGAACGCGAACCGACGCACGCACACAATGAGTGAGATAGTTGCAACGGCCGAGTGTATGGTGTGCCTGGGGACCCAGCGGATTTGAGGGCGTCCGGGTGGAGGATGACGGCGGATCGGAGAGTCTTCCTCGTGCAGCGTGGCATCCCCTTGAGACGTGTTCCGGCAGGCCGCAGTTGTAGTAGACGACGGGGCCACTCCCTGTGCGAGAGAAGGTCCCCCTCCGCTGGTCTCGCCCTCCTCGTCGCCCTGCATCACCTCTCCTCCAACCTTCGTCGTCGACGGAAGCACACACTGGGGGGTCCTTTGCGTCTTCGGGTGCACCAACCACCTCGGGAGGTGCGGTGCATGCCGTCACACCAGCACATCATTTGAAATAAAAATGCGCCTGGATGCATCACGCAAGTTTGAGGGAAGTAGCTGGCAGGACTACATCAAGTTCCTGAACCAGTGCCAGCATGCGCTCAAGCACCAGCGAGTCTATTCCAGCTTGTTCCATCTCGGGGAATGCCGCCTGCCCCAGCGACAAGAGTGCGCTGCGGAAGGCAAGAGGCGTCTCGGCCTCCCTCCACCTCCGCGCGGGAAACTTGTGTCGAACGTTGGACGGCGGGTCGTAGATGGCCGCCATTTGGGCGAAGGCTTTCGGCAGTGTGACTCTCTCAGTCGGTGGGATGGCGTAGAACGCCGCCAAGGCGAGGAGCGCCCGTAGCACCTCCACCTCGGTCCATCCTGCGAACTTACAATTAGCGGAGAACCGGCCATGAAATGCCTCTCAATCGCCACCCGCTGCCGAAAACTTCTTCACAAAGGGGAGCCGGCGCTTGAGTGATAGAACTTCAATTGGCGGATTTAGTGGGAGATTCAATTTAGCGGGATCCTCGTCCCTCCCCAGCACCAAAATGGCCGCCCCATGCGCGGGCTGCTCGCCTGAAGTTTCCCACGCGCGGGAAGCAGCAACGGTAGTGTCGATTTCTCGTGGCTCCGGCGCTCCGACCTCCGTCACCGGCTCCTCTGGGTTGTGCTCAGCGATCAGCGCTGCCGCGGCTTGTAGCGGCGAGGCAAGCGCGGCGCACCCGCCGCTCTTTCACCGACGGCGGCTAAGGGGCGGCGTGATGGCCGTCCCGCTGTTCAGCCTGCAGCGATGCCTCGCACCTTTTCTCCAGGGCTGTGATCCCCGGGGCTGTCTGGAGAACGATCCCCTCGTCGTCTGAAGACGACTTGGTGAGTTGTTTCCTTCGTGTGAACATTACACCTACCGTAGGCTATCACTTTGTTATATTTACCACTTCTGTAGTGATCTTGACCTGTGTATGTCCTCGTGTTTGCGTATTTTTCACAGTACAGCTGCTGCACTCTTTGGATGTGCGTCTTCGTCATCTGCATACACGCTGTGGAATAACTCAAAATAACCATACCAGCATCGTCCACGATGGTACTCGGACCCATATCTTAAAGGAAGGATGCTCGCCTGTAAGCATCTGGCAGTTCACCCTGGGCCGTATTATCCAATAGGTCACAGTAGGCACTGTGCCTAGAACCTACGAAAACTCAAGGGCCTGCGAAACAAAATACCATGTCTTTTTGTTTATTTGTATGTACAGTGAGGGAAAAAAGTATTTGATCCCCTGCTGATTTTGTACGTTTTCCCACTGACAAAGAAATGATCAGTTTATAATTTTAATGGTAGGTTTATTTGAACAGTGAGAGACAGAATAACAACAACAAAATCCAGAAAAACGCATGTTAAAAATGTTATAAATTGATTTGCATTTTAATGAGGGAAATAAGTATTTGACCCCTCTGTAAAACATGACTTAGTACTTGGTGGCAAAACCCTTGTTGGCAATGACAGAGGTCAGACGTTTCTTGTAGTTGGCCACCAGGTTTGCACACATCTCAGGAGGGATTTTGTCCCACTCCTCTTTGCAGATTTTCTCCAAGTCATTAAGATTTCGAGGCTGACGTTTGGCAACTCGAACCTTCAGCTCCCTCCACAGATTTTCTATGGGATTAAGGTCTGGAGACTGGCTAGGCCACTCCAGGACCTTAATGTGCTTCTTCTTGAGGCACTCCTTTATTGCCTTGGCCGTGTGTTTTGTTTCCACCTCCATGTTTGACGGTGGGGATGGTGTTCTTGGGGTCATAGGCAGCATTCCTCCTCCTCCTCCAAACACGGCGAATTGAGTTGATGCCAAAGAGCTCCATTTTGGTCTCATCTGACCACAACACTTTCACCCAGTTGTCCTCTGAATCATTCAGATGTTCATTGGCAAACTTCAGACGGGCATGTATATGTGCTTTCTTGAGCAGGGGGACCTTGCGGGCGCTGCAGGATTTCAGTCCTTCACGGCGTAGTGTGTTACCAATTGTTTTCTTGGTGACTATGATCCCAGCTGCCTTGAGATAATTGACAAGATCCTCCCGTGTAGTTCTGGGCTGATTCCTCACCGTTCTCATGATCATTGCAACTCCACGAGGTGAGATCTTGCATGGAGCCCCAGGCCGAGGGATATTGACAGGACATTAACTCTTGGAGTCTTTTTCATTGAAAAAAATTAGCACGTAACATCTTCAAATGGAGTTTGTCGCACAATCTAATTCTCAATGGAGAGTAGCAGTGTAAGGCAAGACAATGCATTATTGCTGTTGACCTATGGTTCGCTCGGAGACAGATTTTTTTTGTCTCATCAGCTTTAGAAAGTGACAGCGGCGGTAGTGAGTAACACGGGGCAGCTGCAGCAACAGCTGTAGAGAGTTGTCACTGAAGGCCTACGAAACGGAAGTGCCTAGGGCCTACAAGAACCTTAATCCGGCCCTGAGTTCACCAGCACTGGTACAAGCAGAGCCTGACCACTGATGAGACACTGTCGATCGACACCTGCGTGGTCCAGAGTTTGGCTTTTCTTGAGACAATGCTGCTGCAATTAGGCACTCCCAGAGAGCCACGCGGCTGATGAGTTGTGTAAGAAGTAGGTGTATTTCTAAATAATACTCAATTAAGGCCTTTGTAGGATATATATCATTCCTGGCACTCGGGTCGCCCTGGCAGAAGAGATCACTAATCTCAATGTCAAGAGCTGTCCCAATCTTCGACATAAAGTCGACGTCCACCAGTGGCACCCGCAATGGGAATGTGTAATTTCCACCGCTGGCTCGGAGTGGCAACGATGGCTGCCGTGAACGCCAGACAGGAAAGCCGCTCAGAGGTGACAAGGTCACACGTGAGGAGGAGGAGGAGGAACAGGCAACTAGCCAACCAGCCACTGCTAGTACGAGCCATCTCCCTGACCCAAGCCATAACTAGCTAACCAGCTGCTGGTAATTTGTCTGGCCCTAACCATAAACAACCAGCCAACTTGCTATGAGTATGACCCCTCTTACCATAACTAACGAGCCAACCAGCCACTTCTTAGCCCTCTATCTGGCCATAACTAAGTGGCTAACCAGCCACCGGTACGAGCCCTCCCACTGCCCCTCGTAGCCCTAACAGGGCCCCTTCTCACTTTGTGATGAACGTTCGGCATTGGCGGCCAACCCACGCTCCGCGCTCCGCTCGGAGGTGAGAGGAGGCAGTGGGGGACCCGGGCGGCTAACTTCGCGCGCCAATTACTTCCCCGGCTCTGCCAAGACGCCGGCGGTCTGCCAGCCCCAAACAGCCTGCGCCAAATACAGCCACATCCAAGGGTTCTCCGTGCACACACATGGGGGCACCGTGGTGGCTAGGAGATGTTAACGACCTCGCCTGGTATACAGAAGGTCGTGGATTCGACCCCGACCCTGACGTCTGCCCTATATTTGGAGTTTTGCGTGGATCTTTCTCCGTGTCCTCCGAGTTTTCCCTCCACATTTAGAATCGACGTGCATTTGCAGTATTTGGCTGCTATAAATTTCAATGTGATACGCCACTTTGTTGGAGCTATCATTTGTGGCGATCCCAGAAAGGGCATCTCGCACCCCCAGCGGCTGCGTGCACCCCAGGTTAAGAACCACTGGTTTAGAGCTGTTGGCTGCTATACATTTCCACATAAGCGACTGCGTTGAGCTATCATTTGTGACAGCCAGGTTGCTTCTGAAAAAGAGATGTATAGCGCAGTGGGCCTTACCTGGTTAATGTAAAAAAAAGTTTATAATTTAGTTTAGACACGTGGGGTGGCAACAGCCGAATCGATAGCTACAACACGGAACGCGGGGTCGGTGAAGCGCTGGATGGATGGGTTAGAGGTTCAGTTAGGGCGAGAGAAAGGGCTTCCCAAAAAACACGCAACGTTGGGCCAACGTTGGAATGTGGTTCGAATCGTCGGACCAACGTTGACCCAACGTTCCACGTTTAATGTGTTGCACTCGTGGCCAATTGCCAGAGTTGTTTAGGGTCAGAAGGTCAGTGGCGTAAGGGGCACTGCTGGCTGCTTTTTGCTCGCCCGTTAAAAGTTAGCGGTGGCGCTCGCGTTCAGCTGCCTGGTCGGCGCAGCATTTAGAACTGCTTCCTCTTCCTCGATATTTAACCGCGTACGTGGGATTAGTTTTATTTTCTTCTCATGTCACCTTGGTTTCGGTGAGACAACAGCGCCAATCTTTGCTGTCTCGCGCCAGCAGCAGATCTTCCACATTCCCATGATGGTTGGGGGTGGGTGGCGATTTTAATTCAAGAAACGACCGCCGCTGATTTCCCATCAAAGTCTACACGCAGAAGTGAACCGAGCGGAGAGAGACTCGTTTGCTGAAATTCACGCCGGCCCGTGTTTCAACTGCGGGTCAAAGCGCGCCAGCCGCAGCGAGGCGCCCGGCACGACCGCCGTTGAAGCTCACGAGGAGCCAATCGACGACGTCGATTGCAATGCTTTGTCGACGTTTTGATCGAAAAGCAAAACACGGCAACGTGGAGTGTGTCGCTTGAGAGCGTTTTGGAATTTAAAAGTCCACGGCGCGTTTTCGCCGCTTCTATAAAGACTGCGACGCGGAAAACAGCGCGACTCCACATTTTTCAGAGTAAACGTTCACGCGTTCCATTTCAACATTTGGCCGTGGTTGAATGCAGTTATTTTTTTATTATATTTTTGTTTTACTTTTTTTAAATAGGGAACGCTTTTGCCTTGTGTCCATCCTCTCTGAAGCTCCAAGCGCTAAACCCACCGAGCTCCCCAACATTGCCCAGACGCCACCGGTTTACCCACGGGCCGCAGAGCACCACCGGCACATGCGGGGGGGGGGGAGGGGGGGCTATGAGCCCTCGCGACTTCCACAAGTGCGACAGCGGTTTGTTGGTTTCTTCGAGAGAGAGCAAAGCGCCGACTTCCCCGCGCTGTTGCTCTGACACGGATTTCTCCCGCGCGGCAAATGGTCATCTCCGTCGGTGGTTCCGGGCCGGTGAGTGAACATTCCGTGTTTCCTATTGACAGGGAAACCAGTACCTCCTAGGATGAATGCTATTGATTCTCCACAGAGTGGGGAGGGCTAATAAAGAGTTGAGTCGTCCCCTCACCAAGATTTGAATGGTCGTTGTTATCGTGAGCATCATCAGCCATGGTCTCTCCACTGCTGGATGAAGGCCTCACTATGTCGTCGCCATTCCTCATTATCCTGTGATGCCACAATCCAACTGAGCACTGCAATGCGGCGATGTATCCCTCGAGTCGACCCCGAACACCCCAGCTGCCAGCCCATCTCTCTCCCAACCATCTCTCTCCCACCCATCTCTCTCCCACCCATCTCTCTCCCACCCATCTCTCTCCCACCCATCTCTCTCCCAACCATCTCTCTCCCATCCAAGTCTCTCCCACCCATCTCTCTCCCACCCATCTCTCTCCCACCCATCTCTCTCCCACCCATCTCTCTCCCACCCATCTCTCTCCCACCCAAGTCTCTCCCACCCATCTCTCTCCCACCCATCTCTCTCCCACCCATCTCTCTCCCACCCATCTCTCTCCCACCCATCTCTCTCCCACCCATCTCTCTCCCACCCATCTCTCTCCCACCCATCTCTCTCCCACCCATCTCTCTCTCACCTATCTCTCTCCCACCCATCTCTCTCCCACCCATCTCTCTCCCACCCATCTCTCTCCCACCCATCTCTCTCCCACCCATCTCTCTCCCAACCATCTCTCTCCCACCCATCTCTCTCCCACCCATCTCTCTCCCACCCATCTCTCTCCCACCCATCTCTCTCCCACCCATCTCTCTCCCACCCATCTCTCTCACCCATCTCTCTCCCACCCATCTCTCTCCCACCCATCTCTCTCCCACACATCTCTCTCCCACCCATCTCTCTCCCACCCATCTCTCTCCCACCCATCTCTCTCCCAACCATCTCTCTCCCACCCATCTCTCTCCCACCCATCTCTCTCCCACCCATCTCTCTCCCACCCATCTCTCTCCCACCCATCTCTCTCCCACCCATCTCTTTCCCACCCATCTCTCTCTCACCCATCTCTCTCCCACCCATCTCTCTCCCACCCATCTCTCTCCCACCCATCTCTCTCCCACCCATCTCTTTCCCACCCATCTCTCTCCCACCCATCTCTCTCACCCATCTCTCTCCCACCCATCTCTCTCCCATCCATCTCTCTCCCACCCATCTTTCTCCCACCCAAGTCTCCCCCACCCATCTCTCTCACCCAAGTCTCTCCCACCCATCTCTCTCCCACCCATCTCTCTCCCACCCATCTCTCTCCCACCCATCTCTCTCCCACCCATCTCTCTCCCACCCATCTTTCTCCCACCCATCTCTCTCCCACCCAACTCTCTCGCACCCATCTCTCTCTCTCACCCATCTCTCTCCCACCCATCTCTCTCCCACCCATCTCTCTCCCACCCATCTCTCTCCCACCCATCTCTCTCCCACCCATCTCTCTCCCACCCATCTCTCTCTCACCCATCTCTCTCCCACCCATCTCTCTCTCACCCATCCCTCTCCCACCCATCTCTCTCCCACCCATTTCTCTCTCACCCATCTCTCTCCCACCCATCTCTCTCCCACCCATCTCTCTCCCACCCATCTCTCTCCCACCCATCTCTCTCCCACCCATCTCTCGCCCACCCATCTCTCTCCCACCCATCTCTCTCCCACCCATCTCTCTCCCACCCATCTCTCTCCCACCCAAGTCTCTCCCACCCATCTCTCTCCCACCCATCTCTCTCCCACCCATCTCTCTCCCACCCATCTCTCTCACCCATCTCTCTCCCACCCATCTCTCTCCCACCCATCTCTCTCCCACCCATCTCTCTCCCACCCAAGTCTCTCCCACCGATCTCTCTCCCACCCAAGTCTCTCCCACCTATCTCTCTCCCACCCATCTCTCTCCCACCCATCTCTCTCCCACCCATCTCTCTCCCACCCGTCTCTCTCCCACCCATCTCTCTCCCACACATCTCTCTCCCACCCATCTCTCTCCCACCCATCTCTCTCCCACCCATCTCTCTCCCACCCATCTCTCTCCCACCCATCTCTCTCCCACCCAGATCTCTCCCACCCATCTCTCTCCCACCCATCTCTCTCCCACCCATCTCTCTCTCACCCATCTCTCTCTCACCCATCTCTCTCCCACCCATCTCTCTCCCACCCATCTCTCTCCCACCCATCTCTCTCCCACCCATCTCTCTCCCACCCATCTCTCTCCCACCCATCTCTCTCCCACCCAAGTCTCTCCCACTCATCTCTCTCCCACCCAAGTCTTCCCACCCATCTCTCTCCCACCCATCTCTCTTCACCCATCTCTCTCCCACCCATCTCTCTCCCACCCATCTCTTTCCCACCCATCTCTCTCCCACCCATCTCTCTCCCACCCATCTCTCTTCCACCCATCTCTCTCCCACCCATCTCTCTCCCACCCATCTCTCTCCCATCTCTCTCTCACCCATCTCTCTCCCACCCATCTCTCTCCCACCTATCTCTCCCACCCATCTCTCTCCCACCCAAGTCTCTCCCACCCATCTCTCTCCCACCCATCTCTCTCCCACCCATCTCTCTCACCCATCTCTCTCCCACCCATCTCTCTCCCACCCATCTCTCTCCCACCCATCTCTCTCCCACCCAAGTCTCTCCCACCCATCTCTCTCCCACCCAAGTCTCTCCCACCCATCTCTCTCCCACCCATCTCTCTCCCACCCATCTCTCTCCCACCCATCTCTCTCCACCCATCTCTCTCCCACCCATCTCTCTCCCACCCATCTCTCTCCCACCCATCTCTCTCCACCCATCTCTCTCCCACCCATCCTCTCCCACCCATCTCTCTCCCACCCATCTCTCTCCCACCCATCTCTCTCCCACCCATCTCTCTCGCACCCATCTCTCTCTCACCCATCTCTCTCCCACCCATCTCTCTCCCACCGATCTCTCTCCCACCCATCTCTCTCCCACCCATCTCTCCCACCCATCTCTCTCCCACCCATCTCTCTCCCACCCATCTCTCTCCCACCCATCTCTCTCACCCATCTCTCTCCCACCCATCTCTCTCCCACCCATCTCTCTCCCACCCATCTCTCTCCCACCCATCTCTCTCCCACCCATCTCTCTCCCACCCATCTCTCTCCCACCCATCTCCTCCCCACCCATCTCTCTCCACCCATCTCTCTCCCACCCATCTCTCTCCCACCCATCTCTCTCCCACCCATCTCTCTCCCACCAAGTCTCTCCCACCCATCTCTCTCCCACCCATCTCTCTCCCACCCATCTCTCTCCCACCATCTCTCTCCCACCCATCTCTCTCCCACCCATCTCTCTCCCACCCATCTCTCTCCCACCCAAGTCTCTCCCACTCATCTCTCTCCCACCCAAGTCTCTCCCACCCACCTTTCTCCCACCCATCTCTCTCCCCATCTTCTCTCCCACCCATCTCTCTCCCACCCATCTCTCTCCCACCCATCTCTCTCCCACCCATCTCTCTCCCACCCATCTCTCTCCCACCCATCTCTCTCCCACCCATCTCTCTCCCACCCATCTCTCTCCCACCCATCTCTCTCCCACCCATCTCTCTCCCACCCATCTCTCTCCCACCCATCTCTCTCCCACCCATCTCTCTCCACCCATCTCTCTCCCACCCATCTCTCTCCCACCCATCTCTCTCCACCCATCTCTCTCCCACCCATCTCTCTCCCACCCATCTCTCTCCCACCCATCTCTCTCCACCCATCTCTCTCCCACCCATCTCTCTCCCACCCATCTCTCTCCCACCCATCTCTCTCCCACCCATCTCTCTCCCACCCATCTCTCTCCCACCCATCTCTCTCCCACCCATCTCTCTCCCACCCATCTCTCTCCCACCCATCTCTCTCCCACCCATCTCTCTCCACCCATCTCTCTCCCACCCATCTCTCTCTCCACCCATCTCTCTCCACCCATCTCTCTCCCACCCATCTCTCTCCCACCCATCTCTCTCCCACCCATCTCTCTCCACCCATCTCTCTCCCACCCATCTCTCTCCCACCCAACTCTCTCCCACCCATCTCTCTCCCACCCATCTCTCTCCCACCCATTCTCTCTCCCACCCATCTCTCTCCCACCCATCTCTCTCCACCCATCTCTCTCCCACCCATCTCTCTCCCACCCATCTCTCTCCCACCCAATCTCTCTCCCACCCATCTCTCTCCCACCCAACTCTCTCCCACCCATCTCTCTCCACCCATCTCTCTCCCACCCATCCCCAAGTCTCTCCCACCCATCTCTTCCCACCCATCTCTCTCCCACCCATCTCTCTCCCACCCATCTCTCTCCCACCCATCTCTCTCCCACCCATCTCTCTCCCACCCATCTCTCTCCCACCCATCTCTCTCACCCATCTCTCTCCCACCCATCTCTCTCCCACCCATCTCTCTCCCACCCATCTCTCTCCCACCCATCTCTCTCCCACCCAACTCTCTCCCCACCCATCTCTCTCCCACCCATCTCTCTCCCACCCATCTCTCTCCCACCCATCTCTCTCCCACCCATCTCTCTCACCCATCTCTCTCCCACCCATCTCTCTCACCCATCTCTCTCCCACCCATCTCTCTCCCACCCAAGTCTCTCCCACTCATCTCTCTCCCACCCAAGTCTCTCCCACGCATCTCTCTCCCACCCATCTCTCTCTCACCCATCTCTCTCCCACCCATCTCTCTCCCACCCATCTCTCTCCCACCCATCTCTCTCCCACCCATCTCTCTCCCACCCATCTCTCTCCCACCCATCTCTCTCCCACCCATCTCTCTCCCACCCATCTCTCTCTCACCCATCTCTCTCCCACCCATCTCTCTCCCACCCATCTCTCTCCCACCCATCTCTCTCCCACCCATCTCTCTCCCACCCATCTCTCTCCCACCCATCTCTCTCCACCACTCTCTCCACCCATCTCTCTCCCACCCATCTCTCTCCCCCCATCTCTCTCGCCCCATCTCTCTCCAACCCATCACTCTCCCAC